>NC_140004.1:48781474-49021474 GCF_964263955.1 Coregonus lavaretus
TTAGTCATTATTAAAGTGACTAGTGTTCCATTTCTTAAAGTGGCCAGTGATTTCAATAGGCAGCAGCAGCCTCTAATGTGCTAGTGATGGCTGTTTAACAGTCTGATGGCCTCGAGATAGAAGCTGTTTTTCATTCTCTCGGTCCCAGCTTTGATGCACCTGTACTGACCACGCCTTCAGGATGATAGCGGGGTGAACAGGCAGTGGCTCGGGTGGTTGATGTCCTTGATGATATTTTTGGCCTTCCTTTGACATCGGGTGCTGTAGGTGTCCTGGAGGGCGGGTAGTTTGCCCCCGGTGATGTGTTTGTGCAGTCTGCACCACCCTCTGGAGAGCCCTGCGGTTGTTATTCATACTAAATCTTTCTCTCTTTCTCTCTTCTTTTAATTCTGGGACTAACTGTGTATTACGGGTCAATTCAACAACATACAGAGAGTTTGCATAGTGTTATTCATACTAAATCTGTTTTCTTCTAATGCTTTGACAACATTCTCCTGGTAGGACTACTGAATGTCAATTAACTAGGAACAGGAATGATTTGTTTGAATTAATCAGGTGTGAAATTAGCCTAATGGAGTGGAAGCTAGCTAACGAAGGAAACATTAATTACTCTCCAATTAAATTATTATTCTTAAGATTCAAAGGGAAAGTCTACAGTCATAATAACCTGTTTATCTGAATGCCCTTAATAGTCGATAGAAACAATTAATTTGGTCTTTGATTCTGTGCTGTTTAAGCTCTTGTTGGTAATGTTCGTTTGATGTGCAACAAAAAGGCTAAATTAATTTGAAAGAAAGGACAGATAGAAAACAACTGAGAGTCCAACTACACAATTCCACAATGTTGTACACCTAATTAATCCTAATTTGGTATATTTTGAATAATGTAATTATTTTTTAGAATAAAGGATGCTTGTTTTGTCCCCAGGAGATCAGTCACTGCAGTACAATGTGGCTATAATAATAATGCATAACATTACTGCATGTTTATTTATTAACCACTTTCTAGAGCAGCCTTTGTGGATGCATATCATTAATGCCAATGAATAGACACACAGAGACACAATATTAGGAGGAAATACAGGATATATACAGTACAAGTCAAAGTTTGGGCACACCTACTCATTCAAGGGTTACTATGAAATAACACATATGGAATCATGTAGTAACCAAAAAAGTGTTAAACAAATCAAAATATATTTTAGATTCTTCAAAGTAGCCACCCTTTGCATTGATGACAGCTTCGCACACTCTTGGCATTCTCTCAACCAGCTTCATGAGGTAGTCACCTGGAATGCATTTCAATTCACACTTCAATTTACGTCATTTAGCTGACGCTCTTATCCAGAGCGACTTACAGTTAGTGCATACATTATTATTTTCATACTGGCCCCCCGTGGGAAATGAACCCACAACCCTGGCATTGCAAACGCCATGCTCTATCAACTGAGCTACCTCCCTGCCTGCTATTCCCTCCCCTAACCTGGACTAATTGTGCGCCGCCCCATTGGTCTCCCGGTTGCGGCCGGCTACAGCAGAGCCTGGATTCAAACCAGGATCTCTAGTGCCTTAGACCACTGCGCCACTCGGGAGGCCCAATTAACAGGTGTACCTTCTTAAAAGTTAATTTGTGGAATTTATTTCCTTCTTAATGCATTTGAGCCAATCACTTGTGTTGTGACAAGGTAGGGGTTGTATACAGAAGATAGACTTATTTGGTAAAAGACCAAGTCCATATTATGGCAAGAACAGCTCAAATAAGCAAAGAGAAATGACAGCCCATCATTACTTTAAGACATGAAGGTCAGTCAATACGGAACATTTCAAGAACTTCTTCAAGTGCAGTCGCAAAAACCATCAAGCGCTATGATGAAACTGGCTAACATGAGGACCGCCACAGGAATGGAAGACCCAGAGTTACCTCTGCTGCAGAGGATAAGTTCATTAGAGTTACCAGCCTCAGAAATTGCAGCCCAAATAAATGCTTCACAGAGTTCAAGTAACAGACACATCTCAACATCAACTGTTCAGAGGAGATTGTGTGAATCAGGCCTTCATGGTCGAATTACTGCAATGAAACCACTACTAAAGGACACCATTAAGAAGAAGAGACTTGCTTGGGCCAAGAAACACGAGCAATGGACATTAGACCGGTGGAAATTTGTCCTTCGGTCTGGAGTCCAAATTTGAGATTTTTGGTTCCAACGGCTGTGCTTTTGTGAGGCGCGGTGTGGGTGAACGGATTATCTCCACCGTAAAGCATGGAGGAGGAGGTGTGATAGTGTGGGGGTGCTTTGCTGGTGACACTGTCAGTGATTTATTTAGAATTCAAGGCACACTTAACCAGCATGGCTACCACAGCATTCTACAGCGATACGCCATCCCATCTGGTTTGGGCTTAGTGGGACTATCATTTGTTTTTCAACAAGAAAATGACCCAACACACCTCCAGGCTGTGTAAGCGCTATTTGACCAAGAAGGAGAGTGAAGGAGTGCTGCATCAGATGACCTGGCCTCCACAATCACCCGACCTCAACCCAATTGACATGGTTTGGCTGGAGTTGGACCGCAGTGTGAAGGAAAACTCCTTCAAGACTGTTGGAACAGCATTCCATGTGAAGCTGGTTGAGAGAATGTCTAGAGTGTGCAAAGCTGTCATCAAGGTAATGGGTAGCTACTTTGAAGAATCGAAAATCGAAAATATATTTAGCTCAAAATTGGGAGTTCTTCTATAGAAGATATACAGACAGATTACACAGCAAAATGGGAACATTTTTGCAGCATCAAAGGAATGTTTGTTCTGTCAACATTTTTGCAGCATCAAAGGAATGTTTTGTGCACCGTGATACAAACATTATCTGAATGTCGGCACAACTGGACAGTTTTTGTGTTTTGGGAAAATATCATGTCCACACAATGTTCCCACAACCTAATGAAACATTCTGGGAACCTTTATAGACATCACCTAACAAATGTTCTTGGAATCTTCACAGTTTTAGGTTTGTTGGGTAGTCTTTTCTTTTCAACATTTGCTTTACAAAACTGCACGTTTTTCCTGCAATTGTGTTTAGAAACATGTGAAAGGCAAACTGACAGCTGCAAACAACCATAGAAATACAATCCATAGCTGGCAGTTCACATTCAAATCAGGAATGGCAGCCATTGCTAGTGTACCCTGGAGGTTAACAGTGAAATGTTACAAAACCCTTCTATGGATTATATGTCTATGGCCACAACGCAAAAAGCTGTTCTATATTTGGCGTGAGTACTGCCCAAATTGCGGAATTCCGACTGTATGTGCTTGTGTTAACAGTTAATGAACAGCAAATTTGTTCAGAAGCTATTGATCCTCTTTGGATAAATGATGCTCTCTGGTGTTCAGACAAATCAAATCAAATCAATTTATCAGAGGGTGCTGCAGCACACCACACACACCCACACCCACACACACACACACACACACACAACACACACACACACACACACACACACACACACACACACACACACACACACACACCACACACCACACACCACACACCACACACACACACACACACACACACCACACACACACACCACACACACACACACACACACACACACACACACACACACACCACACACCACACACACACACACACACAACACACACACACACACACACACACACACACACACACACACACACACACACACACACACACACCACACACCACACACCACACACCACACACACACACACACACACACACACACACACACACACACACACACCACACACCACACACCACACACCACACACCACACACACAGGTCTCTGAGTGAGTCAACAAACTCTCATCTCTGTCCCCTGAGGGTGGATATCAATAAGAAAGTAGAGAAGCATGTTTCTTTAAGACAGACCCATAAATCTCAGCGCTCGCCTCCTTCCTTCTCCGCTGCGTCCCAAATGGCACCCTATACTATATATATATATATACTTTGTAGTGCACTACTTTTGACCAGGGCCCAGGGGAATAGGGTGCCATTTGGGATACAAACTAACTTTCTGGTTCAGAGGGCTCTGGTCTAAAGTAGTGCACTATGTAGGGAATAGGGTGCCATTCTCTGGTCTAAAGTAGTGCACTATATAGGGAATAGGGTGCCATTCTCTGGTCTAAAGTAGTGCACAATGTAGGGAATAGGGTGCCATTCTCTGGTCTAAAGTAGTGCACTATATAGGGAATAGGGTGCCATTCTCTGGTCTAAAGTAGTGCACTATATAGGGAATAGGGTGCCATTCTCTGGTCTAAAGTAGTGCACTATATAGGGAATAGGGTGCCATTCTATGGTCTAAAGTAGTGCACTATATAGGGAATAGGGTGCCATTCTCTGGTCTAAAGTAGTGCACTATATAGGGAATAGGGTGCCATTCTCTGGTCTAAAGTAGTGCACTATATAGGGAATAGGGTGCCATTCTCTGGTCTAAAGTAGTGCACTATATAGGGAATAGGGTGCCATTCTCTGGTCTAAAGTAGTGCACTATATAGGGAATAGGGTGCCATTCTCTGGTCTAAAGTAGTGCACTATATAGGGAATAGGGTGCCATTCTCTGGTCTAAAGTAGTGCACTATATAGGGAATAGGGTGCCATTCTCTGGTCTAAAGTAGTGTCCTATATAGGGAATAGGGTGCCATTCTCTGGTCTAAAGTAGTGTCCTATATAGGGAATAGGGTGCCATTCTCTGGTCTAAAGTAGTGCACTATGTAGGGAATAGGGTGCCATTTTGGACGCACCCTCCGTTCTCCTCTCGGGTCACAGCAGCTATTGAAGTTTTAATGGAGTTCACTGGCCGATTACAGCACACAGCTGTCCCCGAACCGTGGAAATTAAATGATGTCTCATTTCAGTTCTGTTGGGCTTTTCCGTCTCCTTCTCTTATTCTCTTCAGCCTCTCTTTTGGGGGAGTCACAGAGAGGACAGCCAGGGGTGAAACACTACAACATTACACAGAGAGGACAGCCAGGGGTGATACACTACAACATTACACAGAGAGGACAGCCAGGGGTGAAACACTACAACATTACACAGAGAGGACAGCCAGGGATGATACACTACAACATTACACAGAGAGGACAGCCAGGGATGAAACACTACAACATTACACAGAGAGGACAGCCAGGGGTGATACACTATAACATTACACAGAGAGGACAGCCAGGGGTGATACACTATAACATTACACAGAGAGGACAGCCAGGGGTGATACACTACAACATTACACAGAGAGGACAGCCAGGGGTGAAACACTACAACATTACACAGAGAGGACAGCCAGGGGTGAAACACTACAACATTACACAGAGAGGACAGCCAGGGATGATACACTACAACATTACACAGAGAGGACAGCCAGGGGTGATACACTATAACATTACACAGAGAGGACAGCCAGGGATGAAACACTACAACATTACACAGAGAGGACAGCCAGGGGTGAAACACTACAACATTACACAGAGAGGACAGCCAGGGGTGAAACACTACAACATTACAGAAATACACAAAAGAAGGAACAGCACGTCAGAAATCAGCTCAATGTACTTCAGAATCAGAATCTAACCACTTCTGGGAAAATTGGAAAACACTAAACAAACAACAACACGAAGAGTTATCTATCCAAAATGGAGGTGTATGGATAAACCACTTCTCCAATCTTTTTGGCTCTGTAACAATAAACAAACTCATTTATTTATTAACTTACTAATCTTAGAATCAGCTATTAAAGACTACCAGAACCCACTGGATTCTCCAATTACATTGAATGAACTACAGGACAAAATACAAACCCTCCAACCCAAAAAGGCCTGTGGTGTTGATGGTGTCCTCAATGAAATGATAAAATATACAGACCACAAATTCCAATTGGCTATATTTAAACTCTAACATCATCATCATCTCTGGCATCTTCCCCAATATTTGGACCAAGGACTGATCACCCCAATCCACAAAAGTGGAGACAAATTTGACCACAATAACTACCGTGGGATATGCATCAACAGCAACCTTGGGAAAAACCTCTGCATTATCATTAACAGCAGACTTGTACATTTCCTCAGTGAAAACAATGTACTGAGCAAATGTAAAATTGTATTTTTACCAAACTACCGTACGACAGACCACGTATTCACCCTGTACACCCTAATTGACAAACAAACAAACCAAAACAAAGGCAAAGACTTCTCATGCTTTGTTGATTTCAAAAAAGCTTTTGACTCAATTTGGCACGAGGGTCTGCTATACAAATTGATGGAAAGTGGGGTTGGGGGAAAAACATACGACATTATAAAATCCATGTGCACAAACAACAAGTGTGCGGTTAAAATTGGCAAAAAAACACACACATTTCTTTCCACAGGGCCGTGGGGTGAGACAGGTTTGCCGCTTAAGCCCCACCCTCTTCAACATATATATCAACGAATTGGCGAGGGCACTAGAACAGTCTGCAGCACCCGGCCTCACCCTACTAGAATCTGAAGTCAAATATCTACTGTTTGCTGATGATTTGGTGCTTCTGTCACCAACCAAGGAGGGCCTACAGCAGCACCTAGATCTTCTACACAGATTCTGTCAGACCTGGGCCCTGACAGTAAATCTCAGTAAGACAAAAATAATGGTGTTCCAAAAAAAGTCCAGTTGCCAGAACAACAAATACAAATTCCATCTAGACACCGTTGCCCTGGAGCACACAAAAAACTATACATACCTCGGCCTAAACATCAGCGCCACAGGTAACTTCCACAAAGCTGTGAACGATCTGAGAGACAAGGCAAGAAGACCCTTCTATGCCATCAAAAGGAACATTAAATTCGACATACCAATTAGTATCTGGCAAAATATACTTGAATCAGTTATGGAACCCATTGCCCTTCATTGTTGAGAGGTCTGGGGTCCGCTCACCAACCAAGAATTCACAAAATGGAACAAACAGCAAATTGAGACACAGTGTGAAAATATCCTCAGTATACAACGTAAACCACCAAATAATGCAGATACCCGCTGATTATCAAAATCCAGAAAAGAGTTGTTAAAGTCTACAACCACCTAAAAGGAAGTGATTCCTAAACCTTCCATAACAAAGCCATCACCTACAGAGAGATGAACTTGGAGAAGAGTCCCCTAAGCAAGCTGGTCCTGGGGCTCTGTTCACAAATACAAACAGACCCCACAGAGTCCCAGGACAGCAATACAATTAGACTCAACCAAATCATAGAACGCTATTTGGCCCTAAACAGAGAGTACACAGTGGCAGAATACATGACCCCTGTTACAAAATTAAGGAAAGCTTTGACTATGTACAGACTCAGTGAGCATAGCCTTGCTATTGAGAAAGGCCGCCGTAGGCAGACCTGGCTCTCAAGAGAAGACAGGCTATGTGCACACTGCCCACAAAATGAGGTGGAAACTGAGCTGCACTTCCTAACCTCCTGCCAAATGTATGACCACATTAGAGATACATATTTCCCTCAGATTACACAGACCCACAAAGAATTTTAAAAAATCCAATGTATTTAAACTCCCATATCTATTGCGTGAAAAACCACACTGTGCCATCACAGCAGCAAGATTTGTGACCTGTTGCCACAAGAAAAGGGCAACCAGTGAAGAACAAACACCATTGTAAATACAACCCATATTTATGTTGATTTATTTCCCCCTTTCTACTTTAACTATTTGCACATTGTTACAACACTGTATATAGACATAATATGACATTTGAAATGTATTTATTCTTTTGGAACTTCTGAGTGTAATGTTCACTGTTAATATTATCTATTTATATGTAAACATATGTTTCCCATGTCAATAAAGCACTTTGAATTGAATTGAATTGAGAGAGGGGATGATTAGGTTTGCTTATGCTGTGGTCTGATGGGAAGAGAGAGAGGGGATGATTAGGTTGTTTTGAACTGTCATGGTTAGGGCGACAAGGGACGACTTCAGCTCCTTGGGGTGTCAAAAGGCTGGACATGTAATCTCAGTTCACTAACATTATGTCAATGTTGTTAGCTGAAACACTAATATGAACATGCCATATATTGTAAATGAATGTCCGTGGTTAAAGTCATAACATAACTGTCCATTATTCTGTGGGTAACTAGTACCTTGTTCCCTCCACAACCTCATAGAGGATCTAGATAATTCTTCGAACCTTTCTGGATAAAACCGAATTATGATAAGTGTACTATATTCCGTATTGGATCACAAAAAAATACAACTTTTACTTTACCGTGTAGTTTACCAATAAAATGTTCCGACGGTGAAGTATTCTGCATTCATATCCCGAAAGAAAGACATTATCTCACCACAATATATTTTAAAGTTAGCAAAAATAGATAAGATCTTGCTACCACGGAAAGGAAAATACCTTTATAATAAGCTGGTTGAGAGAATGCCAAGAGTGTGCAAAGCTGTCATCAAGGCAAAGGGTGGCTACTTTGAAGATACATTCTCAAATAGAAAATATATTTTGATTTTTTGGTTACTACATGATTCCATATGTGTTATTTTATAGTTTTGATGTTTTCACCATTATTCTACAATGTAGCAAATAGTAAAAATAAAGAAAAATCCTGGAATTAGTAGGTGTGTCTCAAACTTTTGACTGGTATTGTATATATATTTACAAAATATATAAATGGGGCATTGGAAATGAGCAGACAATTACATTGATGGAAGCCACAATATATCTGCAATATTGAAGCTGATCTACCCCTAAAGATAAAAAAAATAAAAAAAATATATGTTCTCTTGTTTGAGCTATGAGTGTTTAAAATGGCTTCCAGGAAAGGTCAGGTAAGTGTTCTCTCTATGACAGGGCGTCCGTCTCCAGTCCAATTAACTCTCTGGCTCCAGAAGAGTGGTGTAGGAATCCAACCTGGGTAAACTTGCAGGATTTAAGTCCTTGTTCTCATTTCGAAGGGCAGAGGTCCTGTGATGGAATCAGAGTGGTCGCTCAGGGGGACGAACCGAACACCAGGACCTGGCAGGGGATAACAAGGGAGGAGAGGTACAGTGAGGGAAAAAAGTATTTGATCCCCTGCTGATTTTGTACGTTTGCCCACTGACAAAGACATGATCAGTCTATAATTTTAATGGTAGGTTTATTTGAACAGTGAGAGACAGAAAACAACAACAAAAATCCAGAAAAAACGCATGTCAAAAATGTTATGAATTGATTTGCATTTTAATTAGGGAAATAAGTATTTGACCCCTCTGCAAAACATGACTTAGTACTTGGTGGCAAAACCCTTGTTGGCAATCATAGAGGTCAGACGTTTCTTGTAGTTGGCCACCAGGTTTGCACACATCTCAGGAGGGATTTTGTTCCACTCCTCTTTGCAGATCTTCTCCAAGTCATTAAGGTTTCGAGGCTGACGTTTGGCAACTCGAACCTTCAGCTCCCTACATAGATGGGATTTCTATGGGATTAAGGTCTGGACACTGGCTAGGCCACTCCAGGACCTTAATGTGCTTCTTCTTGAGCCACTCCTTTGTTGCCTTGGCCGTGTGTTTTGGGTCATTGTCATGCTGGAAAACTCATCCACGACCCATTTTCAATGCCCTGGCTGAGGGAATGAGGTTCTCACCCAAGATTTGACGGTACATGGCCCCGTCCATCATCCCTTTGATGCGGTGAAGTTGTCCTGTCCCCTTAGCAGAAAAACACCCCCAAAGCATAATGTTTCCACCTCCATGTTTGACGGTGGGGATGGTGTTCTTGGGGTCATAGGCAGCATTCCTCCTCCTCCAAACACGGCGAGTTGAGTTTATGCCAAAGAGCTCGATTTTGGTCTCATCTGACCACAACACTTTCACCCAGTTCTCCTCTGAATCATTCAGATGTTCATTGGCAAACTTCAGACGGGCCTGTATATGTGCTTTCTTGAGAAGGGGGACCTTGCGGGCGCTGCAGGATTTCAGTCCTTCACGGCGTAGTGTGTTACCAATTGTTTTCTTGGTGACTATGGTCCCAGCTGCCTTGAGATCATTGACAAGATCCTCCCGTGTAGTTCTGGGCTGATTCCTCACCGTTTTCATGATCATTGCAACTCCACGAGGTGAGATCTTGCATGGAGCCCCAGGCCGAAGGAGATTGACAGTTCTTTTGTGTTTCTTCCATTTGCGAATAATCGCACTACCTGTTGTCACCTTCTCACCAAGCTGCTTGGCGATGGTCTTGTAGCCCATTCCAGCCTTGTGTAGGTCTACAATCTTGTCCCTGACATCCTTGGAGAGCTCTTTGGTCTTGGCCATGGTGGAGAGTTTGGAATCTGATTGATTGATTGCTTCTGTGGACAGGTGTCTTTTATACAGGTAACAAGCTGAGATTAGGAGCACTCCCTTTAAGAGTGTGCTCCTAATCTCAGCTCGTTACCTGTATAAAAGACACCTGGGAGCCAGAAATCTTTCTGATTGAGAGGGGGCCAAATACTTATTTCCCTCATTAAAATGCAAATCAATTTATAACATTTTTGACATGCGTTTTTCTGGATTTTTTTGTCATTATTCTGTCTCTCACTGTTCAAATAAACCTGCCATTAAAAATATAGACTGATAATTTCTTTGTCAGTTGGCAAACGTACAAAGTCAGCAGGGGATCAAATACTTTTTTCCCTCAATATATGACACGGTCAGAGGTCAGGGATTAGTGTAATCTCCATTTCCATTTTATTTAACCTTAATTTAACAAACTAAGTGAGTCAAATGAGAATCGATTTCTTTTTCAATCAAGTACCAAGTTAAAACACTGTCAGTTCCACTTTAATAGTGAAAGCACTTTAGTCATGTCTTAAAGTGACAGTAGCTTTGTTAGAGGTAAATTAGTGTATAAGCATGCTAGATTAACTATTAACTAACCCTAACCCTAACCCTATCCCTAACCCTAACCCATGCTAGATTAACTCAGCTGACATGCCAACAGGTCTGAAATGAAACCAGTTGAAGAGTTGTTGTTGTCACAGTCAATAAAAAACAATTGCTAGATTACTCTTTAACCCTAACCCTAACCCTAACCCCTAACCCTAACCCTAACCCCAACCCTAACCCTAACCCTAACCCTGACCCCGACCCTAACCCTAACCCTAACCCTAACCCTAACCCTAACCCTAACCCTAACCCTAACCCTGACCCTGACCCCGACCCCGACCCTAACCCTAACCCCGACCATAACCCTAACCCTAACCCTAACCCTGACCCCGACCCTAACCCTAACCCTCACCCTCACCCTAACCCTAACCCCTAACCCTAACCCTAACCCTAACCCTAACCCTAACCCTAATCCCAACCCTAACCTAACCCTAACCCTAACCCTCACCCTCACCCTAACCCTAACCCCTAACCCAAACCCCAACCCCAACCCCAACCCCAACCCCAACCCTAACCCTGACCCCGACCCTAACCCCTAACCCTAACCCTAACCCTAACCCTAACCCTAACCCTAACCCTCACCCTCACCCTCACCCTAACCCCTAACCCTAACCCTAACCCTAACCCCAACCCTAACCCCAACCCCGACCCCGACCCTGACCCCGACCCTAAACCCTAACCCTCACCCTCACCCTAACCCTAACCCCTAACCCTAACCCTAACCCTAACCCTAACCCCAACCCCAACCCTAACCCCAACCCCAACCCCAACCCTAACCCTGACCCCGACCCTAACCCCTAACCCTAACCCTAACCCTAACCCTAACCCTAACCCTAACCCCACAGCAGCTACATCAACACAAGGCTCAGAATGACACTGAACCATCTGGATAAAGACTCAATCAAAAAGTTACTGGATAATGTCTGGAAAAACAATAAAAACATTGTTATCAAATATTCAGAAAGTTTATCAGAGTTTTGCCATAGCCTCAAAACTGTCACGGTTTCGGCCGAGGCTGCTCCTCTTCCTTGTTCGGGCAGGCTTCGGCGGTCGTCGTCTCCGGAGTACTAGCTGCCACCGTTCTATGTTTCATGTTCTTTTGGTTTTGTCTGTTTCATAACACCTGTCCCTTATTTGTGTCTTAATTGTTTCCCTTATTTAGTTCGTGTGTTTGGGTCAGGTGTTATGCGTGATTGTCTTGTTGTCAGCTGTTGCTCGATATTTTGAGTCGCTCGTAGGTTTTACGAGAGTTCGCACTGCGTGCGCTTTTTCTTGTTTTCTCCGCACAGTGTTTCGTGCGTAATCTGTTTGCGCCACCCGGTTGGGTTGACGTTTCTTGCCTGTCAGATTTTGACTAAAGTTCTGTGAGAGTCCTCCTGGTTTCCTGCGTTTGATTCCTTCCTCATCTACACACACCACTCTGACAGAATCACGCATCCCCAACATGGAATCAGCAGGAGCGACCGCGCCGACGGCCGAGATGGCTGAACGTCTTCGTGGTCAGGAGGACCGCATCAACCAGGTCTGTCATGCCCTGGAGGGGGTGATGAATACTCTGCACCGATGGGAGACCAGCGGGGTTCCCACCCCTCCAGGAACCGAACCAGCCCCATCGGCCAGCCCCCCCGTCTCATCTCCGGAACCTAGTGGGATTCGGCTCTCGCTCCCGAGGGCGTACGACGGCTCCACTGCCGGGTGTCAAGGATTCCTGCTGCAGGTGGAGCTCTACCTCGCCACCGTCCACCCGGCGCCCTCGGGACACGAGAGCGTCTCAGCCCTCATCTCCTGTCTCACCGGCAAGGCGTTGGAGTGGGCCAACGCCGAGTGGAGGAGAATGGACGCCGCTACTACGAACTATGCGGAGTTCTCCCGCCGCTTCCGTGCTGTGTTCGACCATCCACCGGAAGGGAAGGCGGCGGGGGAACGTCTGTTCTACCTCCGACAGGGGATGAGGAGCGCCCAGGACTTTGCCTTAGAGTTCCGGACCCTAGCGGCTGATGCAGGGTGGAATGAGCGGGCCCTTATCGACCATTTCCGCTGCAGCCTCCGGGAGGACGTCCAGCGAGAGTTGGCGTGCAGGGACACGTCGTTGACGTTCGACCAGCTGGTCGACATGGCCATCCGGCTGGATACCCTGCTCGCCACCCGTGGGCGTCCCGGAGGGGGGGGTTCGCCCATTCCACTCTCCAGCACCTCCGAGCCGAGCCCTATGGAGCTCGGAGGTGCTGGCGCTAGGGAACGGAGGAGGAGGAGCCCGAGGGGACCCGGCCCTTGCACCAACTGTGGTCGTGGAGGACACACCGCGGCTAGGTGTTGGGGCGGGTCCTCCAGTGAGGGAGATGGCAGGTCACGCATTGGGGGGTCCCCCCAGGTGAGTAGGCGCCCTGCTTACCCAGAGCTTTCTGTCGTGCACCTAACCTTGCCTGTTTGTTTCCCACAGGTTGCACCTCGTTCCCAGCATAAGGCGCTGGTAGATTCAGGCGCAGCTGGGAATTTTGTAGATCGCCAGTTCTGTATAGAGTTAGGGATTCCCCTCCTTCCCGTGGATAAACCTTTCCCCGTCCATGCCCTAGATAGCCGTCCGTTAGGGTCTGGGTTGATTAGGGAAGTCACAGCACCCATTCAGATGACGGCGCAGGAGGGTCATGAGGAGAGAATTCAGCTCTATCTGATTGACTCTCCTGCGTATCCGGTAGTGCTGGGTCTTCCCTGGTTGATGACTCATGACCCTATTATTAGGTGGCGAGAGAAAGCTCTTAAAGGGTGGTCTGCTCAATGTGAGGGGCGGTGTCTGGGTGTTTCCATAGGGGCGACCTCGGTGGAGAGTCCGAATCTAATGCCAGCACTGCAGATTCCCCCCGAGTATGAGGATTTGGCACTGGCGTTCAGTAAGACTCGGGCGGCGCAGCTGCCGCCTCATAGACGGGGGGATTGTGCGATAGATCTCCAGTCAGGAGCAGCTCTCCCGCGAAGCCATGTGTATCCCTTGTCTCAAGAGGAGAGAAAGGCTATGGAGACATACATCTCTGAGTCTCTGAGACAGGGATACATACGGCCCTCCGTTTCACCCGCTTCCTCAAGTTTCTTTTTTGTAAAGAAAAAGGATGGAGGTCTGCGCCCGTGTATTGATTACCGCGGTCTCAATCAGATCACAGTGAAGTACAGCTATCCACTTCCTCTGATTGCGACTATGACGGAGTCACTGCACGGTGCGCAGTTCTTTACAAAATTGGATCTTAGGAGCGCATATAACTTGGTACGCATTCGAGCGGGCGATGAATGGAAGACAGCGTTTAGCACGACTTCCGGACACTACGAGTATCTAGTCATGCCATATGGGTTGATGAATGCTCCCTCAGTCTTCCAATCCTTCGTCGATGAGATTTTCCGGGACATGCAGGGACAGGGAGTAGTTGTGTACATCGACGACATTCTGGTGTATAGTCCTACCCGTGCTGAGCATGTAGCCCTGGTGCGCCGAGTATTGAGGAGACTGTTGGAGCATGACCTATATGTCAAGGCAGAGAAATGTCTGTTTTTCCAGAAGTCGGTCTCCTTTCTGGGTTACCAGTTGTCTGCGTCAGGGGTGAAGATGGAGGTAGACCGGGCGTCAGCTGTGCGTAATTGGCAGACCCCAACCACTGTGAAGGAGGTGCAACGGTTCTTGGGTTTTGCGAATTATTACCGGAGGTTTATCCGGGGTTTTGGACAGGTGGCAGCTCCCATAACGTCTCTGTTAAAGGGGGGTCCGGTGCGCTTGCGGTGGTCAGCTGAGGCGGACAGGGCATTTGGGAGACTAAAGGACCTGTTTACCTCGGCGCCGGTGTTGGCGCATCCGGATCCTTCTTTACCGTTCCAAGTAGAGGTGGACGCGTCAGAGGCCGGGATAGGGGCCGTTCTTTCCCAGCGTTCTGGCACTCCACCTAAACTCAGTCCCTGTGCGTTCTACTCCAAGAAGCTCAGTCCGGCGGAGCGGAATTATGACGTAGGAGACAGGGAGCTGTTAGCCGTGGTACAGGCCCTAAAGGTGTGGCGGCATTGGCTCGAGGGGGCTCAACACCCTTTCCTCATTCTAACTGACCATCGTAACCTGGAGTACATCCGGGCAGCTAGGAGACTGAATCCTCGCCAGGCTCGTTGGACTATGTTCCTAGCCCGGTTTGTGTTTAAGATCACATACATCCCTGGGTCCCAGAACGGGAAGGCAGATGCTCTGTCTCGGCGGTATGACGCAGAGGAGAGGTCAGTTGAGTCCACGCCCATACTACCGGAGTCTTGTCTGGTTGCTCCGGTGGTGTGGGAGGTTGATGGTGAGATCGAGCGGGCGTTACGCACCGACCCGAGTCCTCCACAGTGTCCTGTGGGTCGGACGTACGTTCCGCTCGAGGTACGCGATCGCCTCATTTGTTGGGCTCATACGTCCCCCTCCTCTGGCCATCCGGGTATCGGCCGGACAGTGCACTGCCTTAGCACGAAGTACTGGTGGCCAACGTTAGCTAGGGATGTGAGGATTTATGTTTCCTCCTGTTCGGTGTGTGCCCAGTGTAAGGCGCCCAGACATTTGCCCAGGGGTAAGTTACAACCCCTGCCTATTCCACAACGACCCTGGTCCCACCTCTCGGTGGATTTTGTTACCGACCTCCCCCCCTCACAGGGGAATACTACCATCCTGGTCGTTGTGGATCGGTTCTCTAAGGCCTGTCGTCTCCTTCCCATGCCGGGTCTACCCACTGCCCTACAGACCGCTGAGGCTCTGTTCACCCATGTCTTCCGGCATTACGGGGTACCCGAGGATATAGTGTCTGACCGAGGCCCCCAGTTCACCTCTAGGGTGTGGAGAGCATTTATGGAACGGTTGGGGGTTTCGGTAAGCCTTACCTCGGGGTACCACCCGGAGAGTAATGGGCAGGTTGAACGTGTCAACCAGGATGTGGGTAGGTTTCTGAGGTCATACTGTCAGGGCCGGCCGGAGGAGTGGGCGAGATATGTGCCCTGGGCCGAGATGGCACAGAACTCTCTTCGCCACTCCTCCACCCAACTAACCCCTTTTCAGTGTGTATTAGGGTACCAGCCGGTTCTGGCACCATGGCATGAGAGCCAGATCGAGGCCCCCGCTGTGGATGAGTGGGTACGGCGCTCGGAGGAGACGTGGGACGCTGCACACGTCCATCTGCAGCGTGCCATACGTCGACAGAAGACGAGCGCCGACCTACACCGCAGTGAGGGGCCAGTGTACGCACCTGGAGATCGAGTCTGGCTCTCAACCAGAAACCTGCCCCTCCGCCTGCCCTGCCGGAAGCTGGGTCGGCGGTTTGTGGGGCCATTTAAAGTCCTGAGGAGATTGAACGAGGTGAGTTATAGGTTAGAACTACCTGTTGATTACAAAAATATTAACCCCTCGTTCCATGTGTCTCTCCTCAGGCCGGTGGTAGCTGGTCCACTCCAGGACTTTGAGATTGAGGAGACTCCTCCGCCCCCGTTGGACATCGAGGGGGCTCCGGCGTACACCGTGAGGTCCATCCTGGATTCTAGACGCCGGATGGGGGGTCTTCAATATCTCGTGGAGTGGGAGGGGTACGGCCCGGAGGAGCGGTGCTGGGTGCCAAGGAGGGACGTCTTAGACCAGTCCCTACTGACCGATTTCCATCGGGGTCATCCTGCGCGCCCTGCTCCGCGTCGTCCGGGTCGTCCCCGAGCTCCGGGTCGGCGCACGGCTGGAGCCGCGCGTCAAGGGGGGGGTACTGTCACGGTTTCGGCCGAGGCTGCTCCTCTTCCTTGTTCGGGCAGGCTTCGGCGGTCGTCGTCTCCGGAGTACTAGCTGCCACCGTTCTATGTTTCATGTTCTTTTGGTTTTGTCTGTTTCATAACACCTGTCCCTTATTTGTGTCTTAATTGTTTCCCTTATTTAGTTCGTGTGTTTGGGTCAGGTGTTATGCGTGATTGTCTTGTTGTCAGCTGTTGCTCGATATTTTGAGTCGCTCGTAGGTTTTACGAGAGTTCGCACTGCGTGCGCTTTTTCTTGTTTTCTCCGCACAGTGTTTCGTGCGTAATCTGTTTGCGCCACCCGGTTGGGTTGACGTTTCTTGCCTGTCAGATTTTGACTAAAGTTCTGTGAGAGTCCTCCTGGTTTCCTGCGTTTGATTCCTTCCTCATCTACACACACCACTCTGACAAAAACTCATAGATTAGATTAAATAAAGCACAATAATTTAGGAAAACATACCTAGTCTGTCTCACTGACAATGTACATTAGCCTACCAAACAAATACACAGCTTCAGTAGCATATGGAGCATATTGGTGTGATCTATACAGAGCCTTCGGAAAGTATTCAGACCCTTGTTCTGAAATTGATTAAATAGTTTTTTTCCCTCATCAACCTACACACACTACCCTATAATGACAAAGCGAAAACAGGTTTGTAGAATTTTTTGCAAATGTATCAAATAAACCCCCCCCCCGGAAATATTTACATTTACATTTTAGTCATTTAGCAGACGCTCTTATCCAGAGCGACTTACATGAGCAATTAGGGTTAAGTGCCTTGCTTAAGGGCACATCGACAGATTTTTCACCTAGTCGGCTCGGGGATTAGAACCAGCGACCTTTCGGTTACTGGCACAACGCTCTTACCCACTAAGCTACCTGCCGCCCTACGTATCACATTAAATATCACATTACCCTTTACTCAACACTTTGTTGAAGCACCTTTGGCAGTGATTACAGCATTGAGTCTTCTTGGGTATGACGCTACAAGCTTGACACCCCTGTATTTGGGGAGTTTCTCCCAATCTTCTCTGCAGATCCTCTCAAGCTCTGTCAGGTTGGATGGGGAGCGTTGCTGCACAGCTATTTTCAGGTCTCTCCAGAGATGTTCGATTGTGTTCAAGTCTGGGGTCTGGCTGTGCCACTCAAGGACATTCAGAGACTTGTCCCGAAGCCACTCCTGCGTTGTCTTGGCTCTGTGCTTTAGGGTCATTGTCCTGTTGGAAGGTGAACCTTCGCCCCAGTCTGAGGTCCTGAGTGCGCTGGAGCTGGCTTTCATCAAGGATCTCTCTGTACTTTGCTCCGTTCATCTATCCCTCGATCCTGACTAGTCTATCAGTCCCTACCACTGAAAAACATCCCCACAGCATGATGCTTCCACCACCATGCTTCACCGTAGGGATGGTATTGGCCAGGTGATGAGCGGAGCCTGGTTTCCTCCAGATGTGACGCTTGGCATTCAGGCCAAAGAGTTCAATCTTGGTTTCATTTGACCAGAGAATCTTGTTTCTCATGGTCTGAAAGTCCTTTAAGTGTCTTTTGGCAAACTCCAAGAGGGCTGTCATGGGCCTTTTACTGAGGAGTGGCTTCCATCTGGCCACTTTACCATAAAGGCCTGATTGGTGGAGTGCAGCAGAGATGGTTGTCCTTCTGGAAGGTTCTCCCATCTCCACAGAGGAACTCTGGAGCTCTGTCAGATTGACCATTGGGTTCTTGATCACCTCCCTGACCAATGCCCTTCTCCCCGCTCTAGAAAGGGTCTTGGTGGTTCCAAACTTCTTCCATTTACGAATGATGGAGGCCACTATGTTCTTGGGGACCTTCAATCCTGAAGAAATGTTTTGGTACCCTTCGCTAGATCTGTGCCTCGATACAATCCTGTCTCGGAGCTCTACGGACAACTCCTTCGACCTCATGGCTTAGTTTTTAGTCTGATATGCACTGTCAACTGTGGGACCTTGTATAGACAGGTGTGTGCCTTTCCAAATCATGTCCAATCAATTGAATTTACCACAGGTGGACTCCAATCAAGTTGTAGAAACATATCAAGGATGATCAATGGAAACAGGATGCACCTGAGCTCAATTTGGAGTCTCATAGCAAAGGGTCTGAATACTAATATCAATAAGGTATTTCTGTTTTTTATTTGTAATACATTTGCAAAATGTTCTATAAACCTATTTTCAATTTGTCATTATGGGGTAGTGTGTGTAGATTGGGAAAATGTTTTATTTAATCAATTTTAGAATAAGGCTGTAACGTAACAAAATGTGGAGAAAGTGAAGGGGTCTGAATACTTTACGAATGCACTGTATTGGTACTGTATTAATCAAATACTTGTTATTCATTACTCTGTAGGGATGTTTTATGATAAGTAGTTTAGTGAGAATGTTTTGATACAGTCCACATTATAGATCGGCGCACGCTCAGCCATATCACTGTGTTGTAACTTACTGGATACATGAAGAGAGAAAGAAAGACAGAGAGAGAGAGAGAGAGAGAGAGGGGGCCAAGGTGTCAGTAGTGGACCGCATAGCGGGTTGATCCAGAGAGGAGAGGAGAGGAGAGGAGAGGAGAGGAGAGGAGAGGAGAGGAGAGGAGAGGAGAGGAGAGGAGATGAGATGAGATGAGATGAGATGAGATGAGATGAGATGAGATGAGATGAGATGAGAGGAGAGGAGAGGAGAGGAGAGGAGAGGAGAGGAGAGGAGAGGAGAGGAGAGGAGAGGAGAGGAGAGGAGAGGAGAGGCGAGGAGAGGAGAGGAGAGGAGAGGAGAGGAGAGGAGAGGAGAGGAGATGAGATGAGATGAGATGAGATGAGATGAGATGAGATGAGATGAGAGGAGAGGAGAGGAGAGGAGAGGAGAGGAGAGGAGAGGAGAGGAGAGGAGAGGAGAGGAGTGGAGTGGAGTGGAGTGGAGTGGAGAGGAGAGGAGAGGAGAGGAGAGGAGAGGAGAGGAGAGGAGAGGAGAGGAGAGGAGAGGAGAGGAGAGGAGAGGAGAGGAGAGGAGATTGAGATGAGATGAGATGAGATGAGATGAGAGGAGAGGAGAGGAGAGGAGAGGAGAGGAGAGGAGAGGAGAGGAGAGGAGAGGAGAGGAGAGGAGAGGAGAGGAGAGGAGAGGAGAGGAGAGGAGAGGAGAGGAGAGGAGAGGAGAGGAGAGGAGAGGAGAGGAGAGGAGAGGAGAGGAGAGGAGAGGAGAGGAGAGGAGAGGAGAGGAGAGGAGAGGAGAGGAGAGGAGAGTTCTATTCTGTTACCCAGAGCAGAGAGAGAGAGAGAGGTAAGAACTGTCAATCTCCTTCGGCCTGGGGCTCCATGCAAGATCTCACCTCGTGAAGTTGCAATGATCATGAAAACGGTGAGGAATCAGCCCAGAACTACACGGGAGGATCTTGTCAATGATCTCAAGGCAGCTGGGACCATAGTCACCAAGAAAATCTAGCCTGCTCTAGTCAGAGAGATGTTATGAAATCTAGCCTGCTCTAGTCAGAGAGATGTTATGGAATCTAGCCCTCTCCCATAAGAGAGATGTTATGAAATCTAACCTGCTCTATTTAGATAGATGTTATGATATCTAGCCTGCTCTAGTCAGAGAGATGTTATGAAATCTAGCCTGCTCTAGTCAGAGAGATGTTATGAAATCTAGCCTGCTCTAGTCAGAGAGATGTTATGAAATCTTGCCTGCTCTAGTCAGAGAGATGTTATGATATCTAGCCTGCTCTAGTCTGAGAGAAGTTATGGAATCTAGCCTGCTCTAGTCTGAGAGAAGTTATGGAATCTAGCCTGCTCTAGTCAGAGAGATGTTATGAAATCTAGCCTTCTATAGTCAGAGAGATGTTATGGAATCTAGCCTGCTCTATTCAGAGAGATGTTATGATATCTAGCCTGCTCTAGTCAGAGAGATGTTATGAAATCTAGCCTGCTCTAGTCAGAGAGATGTTATGATATCTAGCCTGCTCTAGTCAGAGAGATGTTATGAAATCTAGCCTGCTCTAGTCAGAGAGATGTTATGAAATCTAGCCTGCTCTAGTCAGAGAGATGTTATGAAATCTAGCCTGATCTAGTCAGAGAGATGTTATGGAATCTAGCGTGCTCTAGTCAGAGAGATGTTATGAAATCTAGCCTGCACTAGTCAGAGAGATGTTATGGAATCTAGCCAGCTCTAGTCAGAGAGATGTTATGGAATGTAGCCTGCTCTAGTCAGAGAGATGTTGTGGAATCTAGCCTGCTCTAGTCAGAGAGATGTTATTATATCTAGCCTGCTGTAGTCAGAGAGGTGTTATGAAATCTAGCCTTTTCTAGTCAAAGAGAAGTTATGGAATCTAGCCTTCTCTAGTCAGAGAGATAGTATGAAATCTAGTCTGCTCTATACAGAGAGATGTTGTGAAATCTAGCATGCTCTATTCAGAGAGATTTCATGAAATCTATCCTGCTCCCGTCAGAGAGATGTTATGAAATCTAGCCTTCTATAGTCAGAGATATATGATGAAATCTAGTCTGCTCTATTCAGAGAGATGTTATGAAATCTAGCCTTCTATAGTCAGAGATATATGATGAAATCTAGTCTGCTCTATTCAGAGAGATGTTATGAAATCTAGCCTTCTATAGTCAGAGATATATGATGAAATCTAGTCTGCTCTATTCAGAGAGATGTTATGAAATCTAGCCTGCTCTAGTCAGGGAGATGTTATGGAATCTAGCCTGCTCCCGTCAGAGAGATGTTATGAAATCTAGCCTTCTATAGTCAGAGATATATGATGAAATCTAGTCTGCTCCATTCAGAGAGATGTTATGAAATCTAGCCTGCTCTAGTCAGGGAGAATTCATGAAATCTAGCCTTCTCTAGTCAGAGAGATGTTATGAAATCTAGCCTGCTCTAATCAGAGAGATGTTATGATATCTAGCCTGCTCTAGTCAGAGCGAAGTTATGGAATCTAGCCTGCTCTAGTCAGAGAGATGTTATGAAATCTGGCCTGCTCTAGTCAGAGAGATGTTATGAAATCTAGCCTGCTCTAGTCAAAGAGATGTTATGAAATCTAGCCTTCTCTAGTCAGAGAGATATTATGAAATCTAGTCTGCTCTAGTCAGAGAGATTTAATGAAATCTAGCCCGCTCTAGTCAGAGTGATTTCATGAAATCTAGACTTCTCTAGTCAGAGAGATGTTATGACATCTAGCCTGCTCTAGTCAGAGAGATGTTATGAAATCTAGCCTTCTCTATTCAGAGAGAAGTTATGGAATCTAGCCTGCTCTAGTCAGAGAGATGTTATGAAATCTGGCCTGCTCTAGTCAGATAGATGTTATGATATCTAGCCTGCTCTAGTCAGAGAGATGTTATGAAATCTAGCCTGCTCTAGTCAGAGAGATGTTATTAAATCTAGCCTGCTCTAGTCAGAGAGATGTTATGAAATCTAGCCTGATCTAGTCAGAGAGATGTTATGGAATCTAGCGTGCTCTAGTCAGAGAGATGTTATGAAATCTAGCCTGCACTAGTCAGAGAGATGTTATGGAATCTAGCCAGCTCTAGTCAGAGAGATGTTATGGAATGTAGCCTGCTCTAGTCAGAGAGATGTTGTGGAATCTAGCCTGCTCTAGTCAGAGAAATGTTATTATATCTAGCCTGCTGTAGTCAGAGAGGTGTTATGAAATCTAGCCTGCTCTAGTCAGAGAGAAGTTATGGAATCTAGCCTTTTCTAGTCAAAGATAAGTTATGGAATCTAGCCTTCTCTAGTCAGAGAGATATTATGAAATCTAGTCTGCTCTATACAGAGAGATATTATGAAATCTAGCATGCTCTATTCAGAGAGATTTCATGAAATCTATCCTGCTCCCGTCAGAGAGATGTTATGAAATCTAGCCTTCTATAGTCAGAGATATATGATGAAATCTAGTCTGCTCTATTCAGAGAGATGTTATGAAATCTAGCCTTCTATAGTCAGAGATATATGATGAAATCTAGTCTGCTCTATTCAGAGAGATGTTATGAAATCTAGCCTGCTCTAGTCAGGGAGATGTTATGGAATCTAGCCTGCTCCCGTCAGAGAGATGTTATGAAATCTAGCCTTCTATAGTCAGAGATATATGATGAAATCTAGTCTGCTCTATTCAGAGAGATGTTATGAAATCTAGCCTGCTCTAGTCAGGGAGAATTCATGAAATCTAGCCTTCTCTAGTCAGAGAGATGTTATGAAATCTAGCCTGCTCTAATCAGAGAGATGTTATGATATCTAGCCTGCTCTAGTCAGAGCGAAGTTATGGAATCTAGCCTGCTCTAGTCAGAGAGATGTTATGAAATCTGGCCTGCTCTAGTCAGAGAGATGTTATGAAATCTAGCCTGCTCTAGTCAGAGAGATGTTATGAAATCTAGCCTTCTCTAGTCAGAGAGATATTATGAAATCTAGTCTGCTCTAGTCAGAGAGATTTAATGAAATCTAGCCCGCTCTAGTCAGAGTGATTTCATGAAATCTAGACTTCTCTAGTCAGAGAGATGTTATGACATCTAGCCTGCTCTAGTCAGAGAGATGTTATGAAATCTAGCCTTCTCTATTCAGAGAGAAGTTATGGAATCTAGCCTGCTCTAGTCAGAGAGATGTTATGAAATCTGGCCTGCTCTAGTCAGATAGATGTTATGATATCTAGCCTGCTCTAGTCAGTTAGATGTTATGAAATCTAGCCTGTTCTAGTCAGAGATATGTTATGAAGTCTAGCCTGCTCTAGTCAGAGAGATGTTATGGAATCTAGCCTGCTCCCATCAGAGAGATGTTATGAAATCTAGCCTTCTCTAGTCAGAGAGATATGATGAAATCTAGTCTGCTCTAGTCAGAGAGATGTTATGAAATCTAGCCTGCTCTAGTCAGAGAGATGTTATGAAATCTAGTCTGCTCTATTCAGAGAGATGTTATGAAATCTAGCCTGCTCTAGTCAGAGATATGTTATGAAATCTAGCCTGCTCTAGTCAGATAGATGTTATGAAATCCAGTCTGCTCTTTTCAGAGAGATGTTATGAAATCTAGCCTGCTCTAGTCAGAGATATTTTATGAAATCTGGCCTGCTCTAGTCAGAGAGATGTTATGATATCTAGCCTGCTCTAGTCAGAGAGATGTTATGAAATCTAACCTGCTCTAGTCAGAGAGATGTTATGAAATCTAGCCTGCTCTTGTCAGAGTGATGTTATGATATCTAGCCTGCTCTAGTCAGAGAGAAGTTATGGAATCTAGCCTGCTCTAGTCAGAGAGATGTTATAAAATCTAGCCTGCTCTAGTCAGAGAGATGTTATGAAATCTGGCCTGCTATAGTCAGAGAGATGTTATGACATCTAGCCTGCTCTAGTCAGAGAGATGTTATGAAATCTAGCCTGCTCTAGTCAGAGAGATGTTATGAAATCTAGCCTTTGTCTAGTCAGAGAGGTGTTATGAAATTTAGCCTGCTCTAGTCAGAGAGAAGTTATTGAATCTAGCTTTCTCTAGTCAAAGAGAAGTTATGGAATCTAGCCTTCTCTAGTCAGAGAGATATTATGAAATCTAGTCTGCTCTATACAGAGAGATGTTATGAAATCTAGCATGCTCTAGTCAGAGAGATTTCATGAAATCTAGCCTGCTCCCGTCAGAGAGATGTTATGAAATCTAGCCTGCTCTAGTCAGGGAGATTTCATGAACTTTAGCCTTCTCTAGTCAGAGAGATGTTATGAAATCTAGCCTGCTCTATTCAGAGAGATATTATGATATCTAGCCTGCTCTAGTCAGAGAGAAGTTAGGGAATCTAGCCTGCTCTAGTCAGAGAGATGTTATGAAATCTGGCCTGCTCTAGTCAGAGAGATATTATGAAATCTAGTCTGCTCTATTCAGAGAGATGTTATGAAATCTAACCTGCTCTAGTCAGAGAGATTTCAGGAATTCTAGCCTGCTCTAGTCAGAGATATGCTATTAAATCTAGCCTGCTCTAGTCAGAGAGACGTTATAAAATCTAGCCTGCTCTATTCAGAGAGATGTTATGAAATCTAGCCCGCTCTAGTCAGAGAGATTTCATGAAATCTAGACTTCTCTAGTCAGAGAGATGTTATGACATCTAGCCTGCTCTAGTCAGAGAGATGTTATTAAATCTGGCCTGCTCTAGTCAGATAGATGTTATGGAATCTATCCTGCTCTAGTCAGAGAGATGTTATGAAATCTAGCCTGCTCTAGACAGAGATATGTTATGAAATCTAGCCTGCTCTAGTATGAGAGATGTTATGGAATCTAGCCTGCTCCCATCAGAGAGATGTTATGAAATCTAGCCTTCTCTAGTCAGAGAGATATGATGAAATCTAGTCTGCTCTAGTCAGAGAGATGTTATGAAATCTAGCCTGCTCTAATCAGAGAGATGTTATGATATCTAGCCTGCTCTAGTCAGAGAGATGTTATGAAATCTAGCCTGCTCTAGTCAGAGAGATGTTAAGAAATCTAGCCTGCTCTAGTCAGAGAGATGTTATGAAATCTAGCCTGCTCTAGTCAGAGAGATGTTATGAAATCTAGCCTGCTCTAGTCAGAGAGAAGTTATTGAATCTAGCTTTCTCTAGTCAAAGAGAAGTTATGGAATCTAGCCTGCTCTAGTCAGAGAGATGTTATAAAATCTAGCCTGCTCTAGTCAGAGAGATGTTATGAAATCTAGCCTGCTCTAGTCAGAGAGAAGTTATGGAATCTAGCCTGCTCTAGTCAGAGAGATGTTATAAAATCTAGCCTGCTCTAGTCAGAGAGATGTTATGAAATCTAGCCTTCTCTAGTCAGAGAGAAGTTATTGAATCTAGCCTGCTCTAGTCAGAGATATGTTTTGAAATCTTGCCTGCTCTAGTCAGAGAGATGTTATGATATCTAGCCTGCTCTAGTCTGAGAGAAGTTATGGAATCTAGCCTGCTCTAGTCAGAGAGATGTTATGAAATCTAGCCTTTGTCTAGTCAGAGAGATGTTATGAAATCTAGCCTTCTCTAGTCAGAGAGATATGATGAAATTTAGTCTGCTCTAGTCAGAGAGATGTTATGAAATCTAGTCTGCTCTAATCAGAGAGATGTTATGAAATCTAGCCTGCTCTAGTCAGAGAGATGTTATGAAATCTAGCCTGCTCTAGTCAGAGAGATGTTAAGAAATCTAGCCTGCTCTAGTCAGAGAGATGTTATGAAATCTAGCCTGCTCTAGTCAGAGAGATGTTATGAAATCTAGCCTGCTCTAGTCAGAGAGAAGTTATGGAATCTAGCCTGCTCTAGTCAGAGAGATGTTATAAAATCTAGCCTGCTCTAGTCAGAGAGATGTTATGAAATCTAGCCTGCTCTAGTCAGAGAGAAGTTATGGAATCTAGCCTGCTCTAGTCAGAGAGATGTTATAAAATCTAGCCTGCTCTAGTCAGAGAGATGTTATGAAATCTAGCCTGCTCTAGTCAGAGAGAAGTTATGGAATCTAGCCTGCTCTAGTCAGAGAGATGTTGTAAAATCTAGCCTGCTCTAGTCAGAGAGATGTTATGAAATCTAGCCTTCTCTAGTCAGAGAGAAGTTATGGAATCTAGCCTGCTCTAGTCAGAGAGATGTTATGAAATCTAGCCTTTGTCTAGTCAGAGAGATGTTATGAAATCTAGCCTTCTCTAGTCAGAGAGATATGATGAAATTTAGTCTGCTCTAGTCAGAGAGATGTTATGAAATGTAGTCTGCTCTAATCAGAGAGATGTTATGAAATCTAGCCTGCTCTAGTCAGAGAGATGTTATGAAATCTAGCCTGCTCTAGTCAGAGAGATGTTAAGAAATCTAGCCTGCTCTAGTCAGAGAGATGTTATGAAATCTAGCCTGCTCTAGTCAGAGAGATGTTATGAAATCTAGCCTGCTCTAGTCAGAGAGAAGTTATGGAATCTAGCCTGCTCTAGTCAGAGAGATGTTATAAAATCTAGCCTGCTCTAGTCAGAGAGATGTTATGAAATCTAGCCTGCTCTAGTCAGAGAGAAGTTATGGAATCTAGCCTGCTCTAGTCAGAGAGATGTTATAAAATCTAGCCTGCTCTAGTCAGAGAGATGTTATGAAATCTAGCCTGCTCTAGTCAGAGAGAAGTTATGGAATCTAGCCTGCTCTAGTCAGAGAGATGTTGTAAAATCTAGCCTGCTCTAGTCAGAGAGATGTTATGAAATCTAGCCTTCTCTAGTCAGAGAGAAGTTATTGAATCTAGCCTGCTCTAGTCAGAGAGATGTTTTGAAATCTTGCCTGCTCTAGTCAGAGAGATGTTATGATATCTAGCCTGCTCTAGTCTGAGAGAAGTTATGGAATCTAGCCTGCTCTAGTCAGAGAGATGTTAT
The DNA here is from genome assembly GCF_964263955.1 of Coregonus lavaretus. NCBI lineage: Eukaryota > Metazoa > Chordata > Actinopteri > Salmoniformes > Salmonidae > Coregonus > Coregonus lavaretus. The sequence continues at coordinate 48,808,454 of NC_140004.1, forward strand.
GAAATCTAGCCTTTGTCTAGTCAGAGAGGTGTTATGAAATTTAGCCTGCTCTAGTCAGAGAGAAGTTATTGAATCTAGCTTTCTCTAGTCAAAGAGAAGTTATGGAATCTAGCCTGCTCTAGTCAGAGAGATGTTATAAAATCTAGCCTGCTCTAGTCAGAGAGATGTTATGAAATCTAGCCTGCTCTAGTCGAGAGAAGTTATGGAATCTAGCCTGCTCTAGTCAGAGAGATGTTATAAAATCTAGCCTGCTCTAGTCAGAGAGATGTTATGAAATCTAGCCTTCTCTAGTCAGAGAGAAGTTATTGAATCTAGCCTGCTCTAGTCAGAGATATGTTTTGAAATCTTGCCTTGCTCTAGTCAGAGAGATGTTATGATATCTAGCCTGCTCTAGTCTGAGAGAAGTTATGGAATCTAGCCTGCTCTAGTCAGAGAGATGTTATGAAATCTAGCCTTTGTCTAGTCAGAGAGATGTTATGAAATCTAGCCTTCTCTAGTCAGAGAGATATGATGAAATCTAGTCTGCTCTAGTCAGAGAGATGTTATGAAATCTAGCCTGCTCTAGTCAGAGAGAAGTTATGGAATCTAGCCTGCTCTAGTCAGAGAGATGTTATAAAATCTAGCCTGCTCTAGTCAGAGAGATGTTATGAAATCTAGCCTGCTCTAGTCAGAGAGAAGTTATGGAATCTAGCCTGCTCTAGTCAGAGAGATGTTATAAAATCTAGCCTGCTCTAGTCAGAGAGATGTTATGAAATCTAGCCTGCTCTAGTCAGAGAGAAGTTATGGAATCTAGCCTGCTCTAGTCAGAGAGATGTTATAAAATCTAGCCTGCTCTAGTCAGAGAGATGTTATGAAATCTAGCCTGCTCTAGTCAGAGAGAAGTTATGGAATCTAGCCTGCTCTAGTCAGAGAGATGTTGTAAAATCTAGCCTGCTCTAGTCAGAGAGATGTTATGAAATCTAGCCTTCTCTAGTCAGAGAGAAGTTATGGAATCTAGCCTGCTCTAGTCAGAGAGATGTTATGAAATCTAGCCTTTGTCTAGTCAGAGAGATGTTATGAAATCTAGCCTTCTCTAGTCAGAGAGATATGATGAAATTTAGTCTGCTCTAGTCAGAGAGATGTTATGAAATGTAGTCTGCTCTAATCAGAGAGATGTTATGAAATCTAGCCTGCTCTAGTCAGAGAGATGTTATGAAATCTAGCCTGCTCTAGTCAGAGAGATGTTAAGAAATCTAGCCTGCTCTAGTCAGAGAGATGTTATGAAATCTAGCCTGCTCTAGTCAGAGAGATGTTATGAAATCTAGCCTGCTCTAGTCAGAGAGAAGTTATGGAATCTAGCCTGCTCTAGTCAGAGAGATGTTATAAAATCTAGCCTGCTCTAGTCAGAGAGATGTTATGAAATCTAGCCTGCTCTAGTCAGAGAGAAGTTATGGAATCTAGCCTGCTCTAGTCAGAGAGATGTTATAAAATCTAGCCTGCTCTAGTCAGAGAGATGTTATGAAATCTAGCCTGCTCTAGTCAGAGAGAAGTTATGGAATCTAGCCTGCTCTAGTCAGAGAGATGTTGTAAAATCTAGCCTGCTCTAGTCAGAGAGATGTTATGAAATCTAGCCTTCTCTAGTCAGAGAGAAGTTATTGAATCTAGCCTGCTCTAGTCAGAGAGATGTTTTGAAATCTTGCCTGCTCTAGTCAGAGAGATGTTATGATATCTAGCCTGCTCTAGTCTGAGAGAAGTTATGGAATCTAGCCTGCTCTAGTCAGAGAGATGTTATGAAATCTAGCCTTTGTCTAGTCAGAGAGGTGTTATGAAATTTAGCCTGCTCTAGTCAGAGAGAAGTTATTGAATCTAGCTTTCTCTAGTCAAAGAGAAGTTATGGAATCTAGCCTGCTCTAGTCAGAGAGATGTTATAAAATCTAGCCTGCTCTAGTCAGAGAGATGTTATGAAATCTAGCCTGCTCTAGTCGAGAGAAGTTATGGAATCTAGCCTGCTCTAGTCAGAGAGATGTTATAAAATCTAGCCTGCTCTAGTCAGAGAGATGTTATGAAATCTAGCCTTCTCTAGTCAGAGAGAAGTTATTGAATCTAGCCTGCTCTAGTCAGAGATATGTTTTGAAATCTTGCCTTGCTCTAGTCAGAGAGATGTTATGATATCTAGCCTGCTCTAGTCTGAGAGAAGTTATGGAATCTAGCCTGCTCTAGTCAGAGAGATGTTATGAAATCTAGCCTTTGTCTAGTCAGAGAGATGTTATGAAATCTAGCCTTCTCTAGTCAGAGAGATATGATGAAATTTAGTCTGCTCTAGTCAGAGAGATGTTATGAAATCTAGTCTGCTCTAATCAGAGAGATGTTATGAAATCTAGCCTGCTCTAGTCAGAGAGATGTTATGAAATCTAGCCTGCTCTAGTCAGAGAGATGTTAAGAAATCTAGCCTGCTCTAGTCAGAGAGATGTTATGAAATCTAGCCTGCTCTAGTCAGAGAGATGTTATGAAATCTAGCCTGCTCTAGTCAGAGAGAAGTTATGGAATCTAGCCTGCTCTAGTCAGAGAGATGTTATAAAATCTAGCCTGCTCTAGTCAGAGAGATGTTATGAAATCTAGCCTGCTCTAGTCAGAGAGAAGTTATGGAATCTAGCCTGCTCTAGTCAGAGAGATGTTATAAAATCTAGCCTGCTCTAGTCAGAGAGATGTTATGAAATCTAGCCTGCTCTAGTCAGAGAGAAGTTATGGAATCTAGCCTGCTCTAGTCAGAGAGATGTTGTAAAATCTAGCCTGCTCTAGTCAGAGAGATGTTATGAAATCTAGCCTTCTCTAGTCAGAGAGAAGTTATGGAATCTAGCCTGCTCTAGTCAGAGAGATGTTATGAAATCTAGCCTTTGTCTAGTCAGAGAGATGTTATGAAATCTAGCCTTCTCTAGTCAGAGAGATATGATGAAATTTAGTCTGCTCTAGTCAGAGAGATGTTATGAAATGTAGTCTGCTCTAATCAGAGAGATGTTATGAAATCTAGCCTGCTCTAGTCAGAGAGATGTTATGAAATCTAGCCTGCTCTAGTCAGAGAGATGTTAAGAAATCTAGCCTGCTCTAGTCAGAGAGATGTTATGAAATCTAGCCTGCTCTAGTCAGAGAGATGTTATGAAATCTAGCCTGCTCTAGTCAGAGAGAAGTTATGGAATCTAGCCTGCTCTAGTCAGAGAGATGTTATAAAATCTAGCCTGCTCTAGTCAGAGAGATGTTATGAAATCTAGCCTGCTCTAGTCAGAGAGAAGTTATGGAATCTAGCCTGCTCTAGTCAGAGAGATGTTATAAAATCTAGCCTGCTCTAGTCAGAGAGATGTTTTGAAATCTAGCCTGCTCTAGTCAGAGAGAAGTTATGGAATCTAGCCTGCTCTAGTCAGAGAGATGTTGTAAAATCTAGCCTGCTCTAGTCAGAGAGATGTTATGAAATCTAGCCTTCTCTAGTCAGAGAGAAGTTATTGAATCTAGCCTGCTCTAGTCAGAGAGATGTTTTGAAATCTTGCCTGCTCTAGTCAGAGAGATGTTATGATATCTAGCCTGCTCTAGTCTGAGAGAAGTTATGGAATCTAGCCTGCTCTAGTCAGAGAGATGTTATGAAATCTAGCCTTTGTCTAGTCAGAGAGGTGTTATGAAATTTAGCCTGCTCTAGTCAGAGAGAAGTTATTGAATCTAGCTTTCTCTAGTCAAAGAGAAGTTATGGAATCTAGCCTGCTCTAGTCAGAGAGATGTTATAAAATCTAGCCTGCTCTAGTCAGAGAGATGTTATGAAATCTAGCCTGCTCTAGTCGAGAGAAGTTATGGAATCTAGCCTGCTCTAGTCAGAGAGATGTTATAAAATCTAGCCTGCTCTAGTCAGAGAGATGTTATGAAATCTAGCCTTCTCTAGTCAGAGAGAAGTTATTGAATCTAGCCTGCTCTAGTCAGAGATATGTTTTGAAATCTTGCCTTGCTCTAGTCAGAGAGATGTTATGATATCTAGCCTGCTCTAGTCTGAGAGAAGTTATGGAATCTAGCCTGCTCTAGTCAGAGAGATGTTATGAAATCTAGCCTTTGTCTAGTCAGAGAGATGTTATGAAATCTAGCCTTCTCTAGTCAGAGAGATATGATGAAATCTAGTCTGCTCTAGTCAGAGAGATGTTATGAAATCTAGCCTGCTCTAGTCAGAGAGAAGTTATGGAATCTAGCCTGCTCTAGTCAGAGAGATGTTATAAAATCTAGCCTGCTCTAGTCAGAGAGATGTTATGAAATCTAGCCTGCTCTAGTCAGAGAGAAGTTATGGAATCTAGCCTGCTCTAGTCAGAGAGATGTTATAAAATCTAGCCTGCTCTAGTCAGAGAGATGTTATGAAATCTAGCCTGCTCTAGTCAGAGAGAAGTTATGGAATCTAGCCTGCTCTAGTCAGAGAGATGTTATAAAATCTAGCCTGCTCTAGTCAGAGAGATGTTATGAAATCTAGCCTGCTCTAGTCAGAGAGAAGTTATGGAATCTAGCCTGCTCTAGTCAGAGAGATGTTGTAAAATCTAGCCTGCTCTAGTCAGAGAGATGTTATGAAATCTAGCCTTCTCTAGTCAGAGAGAAGTTATGGAATCTAGCCTGCTCTAGTCAGAGAGATGTTATGAAATCTAGCCTTTGTCTAGTCAGAGAGATGTTATGAAATCTAGCCTTCTCTAGTCAGAGAGATATGATGAAATTTAGTCTGCTCTAGTCAGAGAGATGTTATGAAATGTAGTCTGCTCTAATCAGAGAGATGTTATGAAATCTAGCCTGCTCTAGTCAGAGAGATGTTATGAAATCTAGCCTGCTCTAGTCAGAGAGATGTTAAGAAATCTAGCCTGCTCTAGTCAGAGAGATGTTATGAAATCTAGCCTGCTCTAGTCAGAGAGATGTTATGAAATCTAGCCTGCTCTAGTCAGAGAGAAGTTATGGAATCTAGCCTGCTCTAGTCAGAGAGATGTTATAAAATCTAGCCTGCTCTAGTCAGAGAGATGTTATGAAATCTAGCCTGCTCTAGTCAGAGAGAAGTTATGGAATCTAGCCTGCTCTAGTCAGAGAGATGTTATAAAATCTAGCCTGCTCTAGTCAGAGAGATGTTATGAAATCTAGCCTGCTCTAGTCAGAGAGAAGTTATGGAATCTAGCCTGCTCTAGTCAGAGAGATGTTGTAAAATCTAGCCTGCTCTAGTCAGAGAGATGTTATGAAATCTAGCCTTCTCTAGTCAGAGAGAAGTTATTGAATCTAGCCTGCTCTAGTCAGAGAGATGTTTTGAAATCTTGCCTGCTCTAGTCAGAGAGATGTTATGATATCTAGCCTGCTCTAGTCTGAGAGAAGTTATGGAATCTAGCCTGCTCTAGTCAGAGAGATGTTATGAAATCTAGCCTTTGTCTAGTCAGAGAGGTGTTATGAAATTTAGCCTGCTCTAGTCAGAGAGAAGTTATTGAATCTAGCTTTCTCTAGTCAAAGAGAAGTTATGGAATCTAGCCTGCTCTAGTCAGAGAGATGTTATAAAATCTAGCCTGCTCTAGTCAGAGAGATGTTATGAAATCTAGCCTGCTCTAGTCGAGAGAAGTTATGGAATCTAGCCTGCTCTAGTCAGAGAGATGTTATAAAATCTAGCCTGCTCTAGTCAGAGAGATGTTATGAAATCTAGCCTTCTCTAGTCAGAGAGAAGTTATTGAATCTAGCCTGCTCTAGTCAGAGATATGTTTTGAAATCTTGCCTTGCTCTAGTCAGAGAGATGTTATGATATCTAGCCTGCTCTAGTCTGAGAGAAGTTATGGAATCTAGCCTGCTCTAGTCAGAGAGATGTTATGAAATCTAGCCTTTGTCTAGTCAGAGAGATGTTATGAAATCTAGCCTTCTCTAGTCAGAGAGATATGATGAAATCTAGTCTGCTCTAGTCAGAGAGATGTTATGAAATCTAGTCTGCTCTAATCAGAGAGATGTTATGAAATCTAGCCTGCTCTAGTCAGAGAGATGTTATGAAATCTAGCCTGCTCTAGTCAGAGAGATGTTAAGAAATCTAGCCTGCTCTAGTCAGAGAGATGTTATGAAATCTAGCCTGCTCTAGTCAGAGAGATGTTATGAAATCTAGCCTGCTCTAGTCAGAGAGAAGTTATGGAATCTAGCCTGCTCTAGTCAGAGAGATGTTATAAAATCTAGCCTGCTCTAGTCAGAGAGATGTTATGAAATCTAGCCTGCTCTAGTCAGAGAGAAGTTATGGAATCTAGCCTGCTCTAGTCAGAGAGATGTTATAAAATCTAGCCTGCTCTAGTCAGAGAGATGTTATGAAATCTAGCCTTCTCTAGTCAGAGAGAAGTTATTGAATCTAGCCTGCTCTAGTCAGAGAGATGTTTTGAAATCTTGCCTGCTCTAGTCAGAGAGATGTTATGATATCTAGCCTGCTCTAGTTTGAGAGAAGTTATGGAATCTAGCCTGCTCTAGTCAGAGAGATGTTATGAAATCTAGCCTTTGTCTAGTCAGAGAGATGTTATGAAATCTAGCCTTTGTCTAGTCAGAGAGATATTATGAAATCTAGTCTGCTCTAGTCAGAGAGATGTTATGAAATCTAGTCTGCTCTAATCAGAGAGATGTTATGAAATCTAGCCTGCTCTAGTCAGAGAGATGTTATGAAATCTAGCCTGCTCTAGTCAGAGAGATGTTAAGAAATCTAGCCTGCTCTAGTCAGAGAGATGTTATGAAATCTAGCCTGCTCTAGTCAGAGAGATGTTATGAAATCTAGCCTGCTCTAGTCAGAGAGAAGTTATGGAATCTAGCCTGCTCTAGTCAGAGAGATGTTATAAAATCTAGCCTGCTCTAGTCAGAGAGATGTTATGAAATCTAGCCTGCTCTAGTCAGAGAGAAGTTATGGAATCTAGCCTGCTCTAGTCAGAGAGATGTTATAAAATCTAGCCTGCTCTAGTCAGAGAGATGTTATGAAATCTAGCCTGCTCTAGTCAGAGAGAAGTTATGGAATCTAGCCTGCTCTAGTCAGAGAGATGTTGTAAAATCTAGCCTGCTCTAGTCAGAGAGATGTTATGAAATCTAGCCTTCTCTAGTCAGAGAGAAGTTATTGAATCTAGCCTGCTCTAGTCAGAGAGATGTTTTGAAATCTTGCCTGCTCTAGTCAGAGAGATGTTATGATATCTAGCCTGCTCTAGTCTAAGAGAGGTTATGGAATCTAGCCTGCTCTAGTCAGAGAGATGTTATGAAATCTAGCCTTTGTCTAGTCAGAGAGGTGTTATGAAATTTAGCCTGCTCTAGTCAGAGAGAAGTTATTGAATCTAGCTTTCTCTAGTCAAAGAGAAGTTATGGAATCTAGCCTGCTCTAGTCAGAGAGATGTTATAAAATCTAGCCTGCTCTAGTCAGAGAGATGTTATGAAATCTAGCCTGCTCTAGTCAGAGAGAAGTTATGGAATCTAGCCTGCTCTAGTCAGAGAGATGTTATAAAATCTAGCCTGCTCTAGTCAGAGAGATGTTATGAAATCTAGCCTTCTCTAGTCAGAGAGAAGTTATTGAATCTAGCCTGCTCTAGTCAGAGATATGTTTTGAAATCTTGCCTTGCTCTAGTCAGAGAGATGTTATGATATCTAGCCTGCTCTAGTCTGAGAGAAGTTATGGAATCTAGCCTGCTCTAGTCAGAGAGATGTTATGAAATCTAGCCTTTGTCTAGTCAGAGAGATGTTATGAAATCTAGCCTTCTCTAGTCAGAGAGATATGATGAAATCTAGTCTGCTCTAGTCAGAGAGATGTTATGAAATCTAGTCTGCTCTAATCAGAGAGATGTTATGAAATCTAGCCTGCTCTAGTCAGAGAGATGTTATGAAATCTAGCCTGCTCTAGTCAGAGAGATGTTAAGAAATCTAGCCTGCTCTAGTCAGAGAGATGTTATGAAATCTAGCCTGCTCTAGTCAGAGAGATGTTATGAAATCTAGCCTGCTCTAGTCAGAGAGAAGTTATGGAATCTAGCCTGCTCTAGTCAGAGAGATGTTATAAAATCTAGCCTGCTCTAGTCAGAGAGATGTTATGAAATCTAGCCTGCTCTAGTCAGAGAGAAGTTATGGAATCTAGCCTGCTCTAGTCAGAGAGATGTTATAAAATCTAGCCTGCTCTAGTCAGAGAGATGTTATGAAATCTAGCCTTCTCTAGTCAGAGAGAAGTTATTGAATCTAGCCTGCTCTAGTCAGAGAGATGTTTTGAAATCTTGCCTGCTCTAGTCAGAGAGATGTTATGATATCTAGCCTGCTCTAGTTTGAGAGAAGTTATGGAATCTAGCCTGCTCTAGTCAGAGAGATGTTATGAAATCTAGCCTTTGTCTAGTCAGAGAGATGTTATGAAATCTAGCCTTTGTCTAGTCAGAGAGATATTATGAAATCTAGTCTGCTCTAGTCAGAGAGATGTTATGAAATCTAGCCTGCTCTAGTCAGAGAGATGTTAAGAAATCTAGCCTGCTCTAGTCAGAGAGATGTTATGAAATCTAGCCTGCTCTAGTCAGAGAGATGTTATGAGATCTAGCCTGCTCTAGTCAGAGAGAAGTTATGGAATCTAGCCTGCTCTAGTCAGAGAGATGTTATAAAATCTAGCCTGCTCTAGTCAGAGAGATGTTATGAAATCTAGCCTGCTCTAGTCAGAGAGAAGTTATGGAATCTAGCCTGCTCTAGTCAGAGAGATGTTATAAAATCTAGCCTGCTCTAGTCAGAGAGATGTTATGATATCTAGCCTGCTCTAGTTTGAGAGAAGTTATGGAATCTAGCCTGCTCTAGTCAGAGAGATGTTATGAAATCTAGCCTTTGTCTAGTCAGAGAGATGTTATGAAATCTAGCCTTTGTCTAGTCAGAGAGATATTATGAAATCTAGTCTGCTCTATACAGAGAGATGTTATGAAATCTAGCATGCTCTAGTCAGAGAGATTTCATGAAATCTAGCCTGCTCCCGTCAGAGAGATGTTATGAAATCTAGCCTGCTCTAGTCAGGGAGATTTCATGAAATCTAGCCTTCTCTAGTCAGAGAGATGTTATGAAATCTAGCCTGCTCTAATCAGAGAGATATTATGATATCTAGCCTGCTCTAGGCAGAGAGAAGTTATGGAATCTAGCCTGCTCTAGTCAGAGAGATGTTATGAAATCTGGCCTGCTCTAGTCAGAGAGATGTTATGAAATCTAGCCTGCTCTAGTCAGAGAGATGTTATGAAATCTAGCCTTCTCTAGTCAGAGAGATATTATGAAATCTAGTCTGCTCTATTCAGAGAGATGTTATGAAATCTAACCTGCTCTAGTCAGAGAGATTTCAGGAATTCTAGCCTGCTCTAGTCAGAGATATGTTATTAAATCTAGCCTGCTCTAGTCAGAGAGACGTTATAAAATCTAGCCTGCTCTATTCAGAGAGATGTTATGAAATCTAGCCCGCTCTAGTCAGAGAGATTTCATGAAATCTAGACTTCTCTAGTCAGAGAGATGTTATGACATCTAGCCTGCTCTAGTCAGAGAGATGTTATTAAATCTGGCCTGCTCTAGTCAGATAGATGTTATGGAATCTAGCCTGCTCTAGTCAGAGAGATGTTATGAAATCTAGCCTGCTCTAGTCAGAGATATGTTATGAAATCTAGCCTGCTCTAGTATGAGAGATGTTATGGAATCTAGCCTGCTCCCATCAGAGAGATGTTATGAAATCTAGCCTTCTCTAGTCAGAGAGATATGATGAAATCTAGTCTGCTCTAGTCAGAGAGATGTTATGAAATCTAGCCTGCTCTAATCAGAGAGATGTTATGATATCTAGCCTGCTCTAGTCAGAGAGATGTTATGAAATCTAGCCTGCTCTAGTCAGAGAGATGTTAAGAAATCTAGCCTGCTCTAGTCTGAGAGATGTTATGAAATCTAGCCTGCTCTAGTCAGAGAGATGTTATGAAATCTAGCCTGCTCTAGTCAGAGAGAAGTTATGGAATCTAACCTGCTCTAGTCAGAGAGATGTTATAAAATCTAGCCTGCTCTAGTCAGAGAGATGTTATGAAATCTAGCCTTCTCTAGTCAGAGAGAAGTTATTGAATCTAGCCTGCTCTAGTCAGAGAGATGTTTTGAAATCTTGCCTGCTCTAGTCAGAGAGATGTTATGATATCTAGCCTGCTCTAGTCTGAGAGAAGTTATGGAATCTAGCCTGCTCTAATCAGAGAGATGTTATGAATCTAGCCTGCTCTTGTCAGAGTGATGTTATGAAATCTAGCCTGCTCTAGTCAGAGAGATTTCATGAAATCTAGCCTGCTCTAGTCAGAGAGAAGTTATGGAATCTAGCCTGCTCTAGTCAGAGAGATATTATGAAATCTAGCCTGCTGTAGTCAAAGAGCTGTTATGAAATCTGGCCTGCTCTAGTCAGAGAGATATGATGAAATCTAGTCTGCTCTAGTCAGAGAGATGTTATGAAATCTAGCCTGCTCTAATCAGAGAGATGTTATGATATCTAGCCTGCTCTAGTCAGAGAGATGTTATGAAATCTAGCCTGCTCTAGTCAGAGAGATTTCATGAAATCTAGACTTCTCTAGTCAGAGAGATGTTATGACATCTAGCCTGCTCTAGTCAGAGAGATGTTATTAAATCTGGCCTGCTCTAGTCAGATAGATGTTATGGAATCTAACCTGCTCTAGTCAGAGAGATGTTATGAAATCTAGCCTGCTCTAGTCAGAGATATGTTATGAAATCTAGCCTGCTCTAGTATGAGAGATGTTATGGAATCTAGCCTGCTCCCATCAGAGAGATGTTATGAAATCTAGCCTTCTCTAGTCAGAGAGATATGATGAAATCTAGTCTGCTCTAGTCAGAGAGATGTTATGAAATCTAGCCTGCTCTAATCAGAGAGATGTTATGATATCTAGCCTGCTCTAGTCAGAGAGATGTTATGAAATCTAGCCTGCTCTAGTCAGAGAGATGTTAAGAAATCTAGCCTGCTCTAGTCTGAGAGATGTTATGAAATCTAGCCTGCTCTAGTCAGAGAGATGTTATGAAATCTAGCCTGCTCTAGTCAGAGAGAAGTTATGGAATCTAGCCTGCTCTAGTCAGAGAGATGTTATAAAATCTAGCCTGCTCTAGTCAGAGAGATGTTATGAAATCTAGCCTTCTCTAGTCAGAGAGAAGTTATTGAATCTAGCCTGCTCTAGTCAGAGAGATGTTTTGAAATCTTGCCTGCTCTAGTCAGAGAGATGTTATGATATCTAGCCTGCTCTAGTCTGAGAGAAGTTATGGAATCTAGCCTGCTCTAGTCAGAGAGATGTTATGAATCTAGCCTGCTCTTGTCAGAGTGATGTTATGAAATCTAGCCTGCTCTAGTCAGAGAGATTTCATGAAATCTAGCCTGCTCTAGTCAGAGAGAAGTTATGGAATCTAGCCTGCTCTAGTCAGAGAGATATTATGAAATCTAGCCTGCTGTAGTCAAAGAGCTGTTATGAAATCTGGCCTGCTCTAGTCAGAGAGATATGATGAAATCTAGTCTGCTCTAGTCAGAGAGATGTTATGAAATCTAGCCTGCTCTAATCAGAGAGAAGTTATGATATCTAGCCTGCTCTAGTCAGAGAGATGTTATGAAATCTAGCCTGCTCTAGTCAGAGAGATTTCATGAAATCTAGACTTCTCTAGTCAGAGAGATGTTATGACATCTAGCCTGCTCTAGTCAGAGAGATGTTATTAAATCTGGCCTGCTCTAGTCAGATAGATGTTATGGAATCTAGCCTGCTCTAGTCAGAGAGATGTTATGAAATCTAGCCTGCTCTAGTCAGAGATATGTTATGAAATCTAGCCTGCTCTAGTATGAGAGATGTTATGGAATCTAGCCTGCTCCCATCAGAGAGATGTTATGAAATCTAGCCTTCTCTAGTCAGAGAGATATGATGAAATCTAGTCTGCTCTAGTCAGAGAGATGTTATGAAATCTAGCCTGCTCTAATCAGAGAGATGTTATGATATCTAGCCTGCTCTAGTCAGAGAGATGTTATGAAATCTAGCCTGCTCTAGTCAGAGAGATGTTAAGAAATCTAGCCTGCTCTAGTCTGAGAGATGTTATGAAATCTAGCCTGCTCTAGTCAGAGAGATGTTATGAAATCTAGCCTGCTCTAGTCAGAGAGAAGTTATGGAATCTAGTCTGCTCTAGTCAGAGAGATGTTATAAAATCTAGCCTGCTCTAGTCAGAGAGATGTTATGAAATCTAGCCTTCTCTAGTCAGAGAGAAGTTATTGAATCTAGCCTGCTCTAGTCAGAGAGATGTTTTGAATTCTTGCCTGCTCTAGTCAGAGAGATGTTATGATATCTAGCCTGCTCTAGTCTGAGAGAAGTTATGGAATCTAGCCTGCTCTAGTCAGAGAGATGTTATGAATCTAGCCTGCTCTTGTCAGAGTGATGTTATGAAATCTAGCCTGCTCTAGTCAGAGAGATTTCATGAAATCTAGCCTGCTCTAGTCAGAGAGAAGTTATGGAATCTAGCCTGCTCTAGTCAGAGAGATATTATGAAATCTAGCCTGCTGTAGTCAAAGAGCTGTTATGAAATCTGGCCTGCTCTAGTCAGAGAGATATGATGAAATCTAGTCTGCTCTAGTCAGAGAGATGTTATGAAATCTAGCCTGCTCTAATCAGAGAGATGTTATGATATCTAACCTGCTCTAGTCAGAGAGATGTTATGAAATCTAGCCTGCTCTAGTCAGAGAGATGTTAAGAAATCTAGCCTGCTCTAGTCTGAGAGATGTTATGAAATCTAGCCTGCTCTAGTCAGAGAGATGTTATGAAATCTAGCCTGCTCTAGTCAGAGAGAAGTTATGGAATCTAGCCTGCTCTAGTCAGAGAGATGTTATAAAATCTAGCCTGCTCTAGTCAGAGAGATGTTATGAAATCTAGCCTTCTCTAGTCAGAGAGAAGTTATTGAATCTAGCCTGCTCTTGTCAGAGAGATGTTATGAAATCTAGCCTGCACTAGTCAGAGAGATATTATGGAATCTAGCCAGCTCTTGTCAGAGAGATGTTATGGAATGTAGCCTGCTATAGTCAGAGAGATGTTATGAAATCTAGCCTGCTCTAGTCAGATGGATTTTATGAAATCTAGCCTTCTCTAGTCAGAGAGATGTTATGAAATCTAGCCTGCTCTAGTCACAGAGATTTTTTGAAATCTAGCATGCTCTAGTCAGAGAGATGTTGTGGAATCTAGCCTGCTCTAGTCAGAGAGATGTTATGAAATCTAGCCTGCTCTAGTCAGAGAGATGTTATGGAATCTAGCGTTCTCTAGTCAGAGAGATGTTATGAAATCTAGCCTGCACTAGTCAGAGAGTTGTTATGGAATCCAGCCAGCTCTAGTCAGAGAGATGTTATGGAATGTAGCCTGCTCTAGTCAGAGAGATGTTATGAAATCTAGCCTGCTCTAGTCAGAGAGGTGTTATGAAATCTAGCCTGCTCTAGTCAGAGAGAAGTTATGGAATCTAGCCTTCTCTAGTCAGAGAGATATTATGAAATCTAGTCTGCTCTATACAGAGAGATGTTGTGAAATCTAGCATGCTCTATTCAGAGAGATTTCATGAAATCTATCCTGCTCCCGTCAGAGAGATGTTATGAAATCTAGCCTTCTATAGTCAGAGATATATGATGAAATCTAGTCTGCTCTATTCAGAGAGATGTTATGAAATCTAGCCTTCTATAGTCAGAGATATATGATGAAATCTAGTCTGCTCTATTCAGAGAGATGTTATGAAATCTAGCCTGCTCTAGTCAGGGAGTTGTTATGGAATCTAGCCTGCTCCCGTCAGAGAGATGTTATGAAATCTAGCCTTCTATAGTCAGAGATATATGATGAAATCTAGTCTGCTCTATTCAGAGAGATGTTATGAAATCTAGCCTGCTCTAGTCAGGGAGAATTCATGAAATCTAGCCTTCTCTAGTCAGAGAGATGTTATGAAATCTAGCCTGCTCTAATCAGAGAGATGTTATGATATCTAGCCTGCTCTAGTCAGAGCGAAGTTATGGAATCTAGCCTGCTCTAGTCAGAGAGATGTTATGAAATCTTGCCTTCTCTAGTCAGAGAGATATTATGAAATCTAGTCTGCTCTAGTCAGAGAGATTTTATGAAATCTAGCCCGCTCTAGTCAGAGTGATTTCATGAAATCTAGACTTCTCTATTCAGAGAGAAGTTATGGAATCTAGCCTGCTCTAGTCAGAGAGATGTTATGAAATCTGGCCTGCTCTAGTCAGATAGATGTTATGATATCTAGCCTGCTCTAGTCAGTTAGATGTTATGAAATCTAGCCTGCTCTAGTTAGAGATATGTTATGAAATCTAGCCTGCTCTAGTCAGAGAGATGTTATGGAATCTAGCCTGTTCGCATCAGAGAGATGTTATGAAATCTAGCCTTCTCTAGTCAGAGAGATATGATGAAATCTAGTCTTCTCTAGTCAGAGAGATGTTATGAAATCTAGCCTGCTCTAGTCAGTGAGATGTTATGAAATCTAGTCTGCTCTATTCAGAGAGATGTTATGAAATCTAGCCTGCTCTAGTCAGAGATATGTTATGAAATCTAGCCTGCTCTAGTCAGAGAGATGTTATGAAATCCAGTCTGCTCTATTCAGAGAGATGTTATGAAATCTAGCCTGCTCTAGTCAGAGATATGTTATGAAATCTAGCCTGCTCTAGTCAGAGAGATGTTATAAAATCTAGCCTGCTCTAGTCAGAGAGATGTTATGAAATCTAACGTGCTCTAGTCAGAGAGATGTTATAAAATCTAGCCTGATCTTGTCAGAGTGATGTTATGATATCTAGCCTGCTCTAGTCAGAGAGATATTATGAAATCTAATCTGCTCTATACAGAGAGATGTTATGAAATCTAGACTTCTCTAGTCAGAGAAATGTTATGACATCTAGCCTGCTCTAGTCAGAGATATGTTATGAAATCTAGCCTTCTCTATTCAGAGAGAAGTTATGGAATCTAGCCTGCTCTAGTCAGAGAGATGTTATGAAATCTGGCCTGCTCTAGTCATATAGATGTTATGATATCTAGCCTGCTCTAGTCAGTTAGATGTTATGAAATCTAGCCTGCTCTAGTTAGAGATATGTTATGAAATCTAGCCTGCTCTAGTCAGAGAGATGTTATGGAATCTAGCCTGTTCGCATCAGAGAGATGTTATGAAATCTAGCCTTCTCTAGTCAGAGAGATATGATGAAATCTAGTCTTCTCTAGTCAGAGAGATGTTATGAAATCTAGCCTGCTCTAGTCAGAGAGATGTTATGAAATCTAGTCTGCTCTATTCAGAGAGATGTTATGAAATCTAGCCTGCTCTAGTCAGAGATATGTTATGAAATCTAGCCTGCTCTAGTCAGAGAGATGTTATGAAATCCAGTCTGCTCTATTCAGAGAGATGTTATGAAATCTAGCCTGCTCTAGTCAGAGATATGTTATGAAATCTAGCCTGCTCTAGTCAGAGAGATGTTATGAAATCTAACGTGCTCTAGTCAGAGAGATGTTATAAAATCTAGCCTGATCTTGTCAGAGTGATGTTATGATATCTAGCCTGCTCTAGTCAGAGAGATATTATGAAATCTAATCTGCTCTATACAGAGAGATGTTATGAAATCTAGCATGCTCTAGTCAGAGAGATTTCATGAAATCTAGCCTGCTCCCGTCAGAGAGATGTTATGAAATCTAGCCTGCTCTAGTCAGGGAGATTTCATGAAATCTAGCCTTCTCTAGTCAGAGAGATGTTATGAAATCTAGCCTGCTCTAATCAGAGAGATATTATGATATCTAGCCTGCTCTAGTCAGAGAGAAGTTATGGAATCTAGCCTGCTCTAGTCAGAGAGATGTTATGAAATCTGGCCTGCTCTAGTCAGAGAGATGTTATGAAATCTAGCCTTCTCTAGTCAGAGAGATGTTATGAAATCTAGCCTTCTCAAGTCAGAGAGATATTATGAAATCTAGTCTGCTCTATTCAGAGAGATGTTATGAAATCTAGCCTGCTCTAGTCAGAGAGATTTCATGAATTCTAGCCTGCTCTAGTCAGAGATATGTTATTAAATCTAGCCTGCTCTAGTCAGAGAGATGTTATAAAATCTAGCCTGCTCTATTCAGAGAGATGTTATGAAATCTAGCCCGCTCTAGTCAGAGAGATTTCATGAAATCTAGACTTCTCTAGTCAGAGAGATGTTATGACATCTAGCCTGCTCTAGTCAGAGAGATGTTATTAAATCTGGCCTGCTCTAGTCAGATAGATGTTATGGAATCTAGCCTGCTCTAGTCAGAGAGATGTTATGAAATCTAGCCTGCTCTAGTCAGAGATATGTTATGAAATCTAGCCTGCTCTAGTATGAGAGATGTTATGGAATCTAGCCTGCTCCCATCAGAGAGATGTTATGAAATCTAGCCTTCTCTAGTCAGAGAGATATGATGAAATCTAGTCTGCTCTAGTCAGAGAGATGTTATGAAATCTAGCCTGCTCTAATCAGAGAGATGTTATGATATCTAGCCTGCTCTAGTCAGAGAGATGTTATGAAATATAGCCTGCTCTAGTCAGAGAGATATTATGAAATCTAATCTGCTCTATACAGAGAGATGTTATGAAATCTAGCATGCTCTAGTCAGAGAGATTTCATGAAATCTAGCCTGCTCCCGTCAGAGAGATGTTATGAAATCTAGCCTGCTCTAGTCAGGGAGATTTCATGAAATCTAGCCTTCTCTAGTCAGAGAGATGTTATGAAATCTAGCCTGCTCTAATCAGAGAGATATTATGATATCTAGCCTGCTCTAGTCAGAGAGAAGTTATGGAATCTAGCCTGCTCTAGTCAGAGAGATGTTATGAAATCTGGCCTGCTCTAGTCAGAGAGATGTTATGAAATCTAGCCTGCTCTAGTCAGAGAGATGTTATGAAATCTAGCCTTCTCAAGTCAGAGAGATATTATGAAATCTAGTCTGCTCTATTCAGAGAGATGTTATGAAATCTAGCCTGCTCTAGTCAGAGAGATTTCATGAATTCTAGCCTGCTCTAGTCAGAGATATGTTATTAAATCTAGCCTGCTCTAGTCAGAGAGATGTTATAAAATCTAGCCTGCTCTATTCAGAGAGATGTTATGAAATCTAGCCCGCTCTAGTCAGAGAGATTTCATGAAATCTAGACTTCTCTAGTCAGAGAGATGTTATGACATCTAGCCTGCTCTAGTCAGAGAGATGTTATTAAATCTGGCCTGCTCTAGTCAGATAGATGTTATGGAATCTAGCCTGCTCTAGTCAGAGAGATGTTATGAAATCTAGCCTGCTCTAGTCAGAGAGATGTTATGGAATCTAGCGTTCTCTAGTCAGAGAGATGTTATGAAATCTAGCCTGCACTAGTCAGAGAGTTGTTATGGAATCCAGCCAGCTCTAGTCAGAGAGATGTTATGGAATGTAGCCTGCTCTAGTCAGAGAGATGTTATGAAATCTAGCCTGCTCTAGTCAGAGAGAAGTTATGGAATCTAGCCTTCTCTAGTCAGAGAGATATTATGAAATCTAGTCTGCTCTATACAGAGAGATGTTGTGAAATCTAGCATGCTCTATTCAGAGAGATTTCATGAAATCTATCCTGCTCCCGTCAGAGAGATGTTATGAAATCTAGCCTTCTATAGTCAGAGATATATGATGAAATCTAGTCTGCTCTATTCAGAGAGATGTTATGAAATCTAGCCTTCTATAGTCAGAGATATATGATGAAATCTAGTCTGCTCTATTCAGAGAGATGTTATGAAATCTAGCCTGCTCTAGTCAGGGAGTTGTTATGGAATCTAGCCTGCTCCCGTCAGAGAGATGTTATGAAATCTAGCCTTCTATAGTCAGAGATATATGATGAAATCTAGTCTGCTCTATTCAGAGAGATGTTATGAAATCTAGCCTGCTCTAGTCAGGGAGAATTCATGAAATCTAGCCTTCTCTAGTCAGAGAGATGTTATGAAATCTAGCCTGCTCTAATCAGAGAGATGTTATGATATCTAGCCTGCTCTAGTCAGAGCGAAGTTATGGAATCTAGCCTGCTCTAGTCAGAGAGATGTTATGAAATCTTGCCTTCTCTAGTCAGAGAGATATTATGAAATCTAGTCTGCTCTAGTCAGAGAGATTTTATGAAATCTAGCCCGCTCTAGTCAGAGTGATTTCATGAAATCTAGACTTCTCTATTCAGAGAGAAGTTATGGAATCTAGCCTGCTCTAGTCAGAGAGATGTTATGAAATCTGGCCTGCTCTAGTCAGATAGATGTTATGATATCTAGCCTGCTCTAGTCAGTTAGATGTTATGAAATCTAGCCTGCTCTAGTTAGAGATATGTTATGAAATCTAGCCTGCTCTAGTCAGAGAGATGTTATGGAATCTAGCCTGTTCGCATCAGAGAGATGTTATGAAATCTAGCCTTCTCTAGTCAGAGAGATATGATGAAATCTAGTCTTCTCTAGTCAGAGAGATGTTATGAAATCTAGCCTGATCTAGTCAGTGAGATGTTATGAAATCTAGTCTGCTCTATTCAGAGAGATGTTATGAAATCTAGCCTGCTCTAGTCAGAGATATGTTATGAAATCTAGCCTGCTCTAGTCAGAGAGATGTTATGAAATCCAGTCTGCTCTATTCAGAGAGATGTTATGAAATCTAGCCTGCTCTAGTCAGAGATATGTTATGAAATCTAGCCTGCTCTAGTCAGAGAGATGTTATAAAATCTAGCCTGCTCTAGTCAGAGAGATGTTATGAAATCTAACGTGCTCTAGTCAGAGAGATGTTATAAAATCTAGCCTGATCTTGTCAGAGTGATGTTATGATATCTAGCCTGCTCTAGTCAGAGAGATATTATGAAATCTAATCTGCTCTATACAGAGAGATGTTATGAAATCTAGACTTCTCTAGTCAGAGAAATGTTATGACATCTAGCCTGCTCTAGTCAGAGATATGTTATGAAATCTAGCCTTCTCTATTCAGAGAGAAGTTATGGAATCTAGCCTGCTCTAGTCAGAGAGATGTTATGAAATCTGGCCTGCTCTAGTCATATAGATGTTATGATATCTAGCCTGCTCTAGTCAGTTAGATGTTATGAAATCTAGCCTGCTCTAGTTAGAGATATGTTATGAAATCTAGCCTGCTCTAGTCAGAGAGATGTTATGGAATCTAGCCTGTTCGCATCAGAGAGATGTTATGAAATCTAACCTGCTCTAGTCAGAGAGATGTTATGAAATCTAGTCTGCTCTATTCAGAGAGATGTTATGAAATCTAGCCTGCTCTAGTCAGAGATATGTTATGAAATCTAGCCTGCTCTAGTCAGAGAGATGTTATGAAATCCAGTCTGCTCTATTCAGAGAGATGTTATGAAATCTAGCCTGCTCTAGTCAGAGATATGTTATGAAATCTAGCCTGCTCTAGTCAGAGAGATGTTATAAAATCTATCCTGCTCTAGTCAGAGAGATGTTATGAAATCTAACGTGCTCTAGTCAGAGAGATGTTATAAAATCTAGCCTGATCTTGTCAGAGTGATGTTATGATATCTAGCCTGCTCTAGTCAGAGAGATATTATGAAATCTAATCTGCTCTATACAGAGAGATGTTATGAAATCTAGCATGCTCTAGTCAGAGAGATTTCATGAAATCTAGCCTGCTCCCGTCAGAGAGATGTTATGAAATCTAGCCTGCTCTAGTCAGGGAGATTTCATGAAATCTAGCCTTCTCTAGTCAGAGAGATGTTATGAAATCTAGCCTGCTCTAATCAGAGAGATATTATGATATCTAGCCTGCTCTAGTCAGAGAGAAGTTATGGAATCTAGCCTGCTCTAGTCAGAGAGATGTTATGAAATCTGGCCTGCTCTAGTCAGAGAGATGTTATGAAATCTAGCCTTCTCTAGTCAGAGAGATGTTATGAAATCTAGCCTTCTCAAGTCAGAGAGATATTATGAAATCTAGTCTGCTCTATTCAGAGAGATGTTATGAAATCTAGCCTGCTCTAGTCAGAGAGATTTCATGAATTCTAGCCTGCTCTAGTCAGAGATATGTTATTAAATCTAGCCTGCTCTAGTCAGAGAGATGTTATAAAATCTAGCCTGCTCTATTCAGAGAGATGTTATGAAATCTAGCCCGCTCTAGTCAGAGAGATTTCATGAAATCTAGACTTCTCTAGTCAGAGAGATGTTATGACATCTAGCCTGCTCTAGTCAGAGAGATGTTATTAAATCTGGCCTGCTCTAGTCAGATAGATGTTATGGAATCTAGCCTGCTCTAGTCAGAGAGATGTTATGAAATCTAGCCTGCTCTAGTCAGAGATATGTTATGAAATCTAGCCTGCTCTAGTATGAGAGATGTTATGGAATCTAGCCTGCTCCCATCAGAGAGATGTTATGAAATCTAGCCTTCTCTAGTCAGAGAGATATGATGAAATCTAGTCTGCTCTAGTCAGAGAGATGTTATGAAATCTAGCCTGCTCTAATCAGAGAGATGTTATGATATCTAGCCTGCTCTAGTCAGAGAGATGTTATGAAATATAGCCTGCTCTAGTCAGAGAGATATTATGAAATCTAATCTGCTCTATACAGAGAGATGTTATGAAATCTAGCATGCTCTAGTCAGAGAGATTTCATGAAATCTAGCCTGCTCCCGTCAGAGAGATGTTATGAAATCTAGCCTGCTCTAGTCAGGGAGATTTCATGAAATCTAGCCTTCTCTAGTCAGAGAGATGTTATGAAATCTAGCCTGCTCTAATCAGAGAGATATTATGATATCTAGCCTGCTCTAGTCAGAGAGAAGTTATGGAATCTAGCCTGCTCTAGTCAGAGAGATGTTATGAAATCTGGCCTGCTCTAGTCAGAGAGATGTTATGAAATCTAGCCTGCTCTAGTCAGAGAGATGTTATGAAATCTAGCCTTCTCAAGTCAGAGAGATATTATGAATTCTAGTCTGCTCTATTCAGAGAGATGTTATGAAATCTAGCCTGCTCTAGTCAGAGAGATTTCATGAATTCTAGCCTGCTCTAGTCAGAGATATGTTATTAAATCTAGCCTGCTCTAGTCAGAGAGATGTTATAAAATCTAGCCTGCTCTATTCAGAGAGATGTTATGAAATCTAGCCCGCTCTAGTCAGAGAGATTTCATGAAATCTAGACTTCTCTAGTCAGAGAGATGTTATGACATCTAGCCTGCTCTAGTCAGAGAGATGTTATTAAATCTGGCCTGCTCTAGTCAGATAGATGTTATGGAATCTAGCCTGCTCTAGTCAGAGAGATGTTATGAAATCTAGCCTGCTCTAGTCAGAGATATGTTATGAAATCTAGCCTGCTCTAGTATGAGAGATGTTATGGAATCTAGCCTGCTCCCATCAGAGAGATGTTATGAAATCTAGCCTTCTCTAGTCAGAGAGATATGATGAAATCTGGTCTGCTCTAGTCAGAGAGATGTTATGAAATCTAGCCTGCTCTAATCAGAGAGATGTTATGATATCTAGCCTGCTCTAGTCAGAGAGATGTTATGAAATCTAGCCTGCTCTTGTCAGAGAGATGTTAAGAAATCTGGCCTGCTCTAGTCAGAGAGATGTTATGATATCTAGCCTGCTTTAGTCAGAGAGATGTTATGAAATCTAGCCTGCTCCAGTCAGAGAGATGTTATGAAATCTATCCTGCTCTAGTCAGAGAGGTGTTATGAAATTCAGCCTGCTCTAGTCAGAGAGATGTTATGAAATCTAGCCTTCTCCCATCAGAGAAATGTTATGACATCTAGCATGCTCTAGTCAGATAGATGTTATGGAATCTAGCCTGCTCTAGTTAGAGAGAAGTTATGAAATCTAGCCTGCTCTAGTCAGAGAGATGTTATGAAATCTAGCCTGCTCTAGTCAGAGAGATGTTATGAAATCTACCTGCTCTAGTCAGAGAGAAGTTATGGAATCTAGCCTGCTCTAGTCAGAGAGATGTTATAAAATCTAGCCTGCTCTAGTCAGAGAGATGTTATGAAATCTAGCCTGCTCTAGTCAGAGAGATGTTATGATATCTAGCCTGCTCTTGTCAGAGAGATGTTATGAAATCTAGCCTGCTCTAGTCAGAGAGATTTCATGAAATCTAGCCTTCTCTAGTCAGAGAGATGTTATAATATCTAGCCTGCTCTAGTCAGAGAGAAGTTATGGAATCTAGCATGCTCTAGTCAGAGAGATATTATGAAATATAGCCTGCTGTAGTCAAAGAGCTGTTAGGAAATCTGGCCTGCTCTAGTCAGAGAGATGTTATGATATCTAGCCTGCTCTTGTCAGAGAGATGTTATGAAATCTAGCCTGCTCTAGTCAGAGAGATTTCATGAAATCTAGCCTGCTCTATTAAGAGAGATGTTATGACATCTAGTCTGCTCTAGTAAGAGAGATGTTATGAAATCTAGCCTTATCTAGTCAGAGAGATGTTATGATATCTAGCCTGCTCTAGTCAGAGAGATGTTATGAAATCTAGCCTACTCTAATTTTGAGATGTTTTGATATCTAGCATGCTCTAGTCAGAGAGAAGTTATGGAATCTAGCCTGCTCTAGTCAGAGAGATATTATGAAATCTAGCCTGCTCTAGTCAGGGAGATTTCATGAAATCTAGCCTTCTCTAGTCAGAGAGATGTTATGAAATCTAGCCTGCTCTAATCAGAGAGATATTATGATATCTAGCCTGCTCTAGTCAGAGAGAAGTTATGGAATCTAGCCTGCTCTAGTCAGAGAGATGTTATGGAATCTAGCCCGCTCCTGTCAGAGAGATGTTATGAAATCTATCCTTCTCTAATTAGAGAGATATTATGAAATCTAGCCTGCTCTAGACAGAGAGATGTTAAGAAATCTAGCCTGCTCTAGTCAGAGAGATGTTATGAAATCTAGCCTGCTCTATTCAGAGAGATGTTATGAAATCTAGCCTGCTCTAGTCAGAGAGGTGTTATGGAATCTAGCCTGCTCTAGTCAGAGAGATGTTATGAAATCTAGCCTTCTCTAGTCAGAAAGATGTTATGAAATATAGCCTGCTCTAGTCAGAGAGATGTTATTAAATCTAGCCTTCTCTAGTCAGAGAGCTGTTATGGAATCTAGCCTGCTCTAGTCAGAGAGATGTTATGGAATCTAGCCTGCTCCTGTCAGAGAGATGTTATGAAATCTAGCCTGCTCTAGTCAGAGAGATTTCATGAAATCTAGCCTTCTCTAGTCAGAGAGATGTTATGACATCTAGTCTGCTCTAGTAAGAGAGATGTTATGAAATCCGGCCTGCTCTAGTCAGAGAGATGTTATGATATCTAGCCTGTTCTAGTCAGAGAGATGTTATGAAATCTAGCCTACTCTAATTAGAGAGATGTTTTGATATCTAGCATGCTCTAGTCAGAGAGAAGTTATGCAATCTAGCCTGCTCTAGTCAGAGAGATGTTATGAAATCTAGCCTGCTCTAGTCAGAGAGATGTTATGGGATCTAGCCTGCTCTAATCAGACAGATTTCATGAAATCTAGCCTTCTCTAATCAGAGAGATGTTATGAAATCTAGCCTGCTCTAGTCAGAGAGATTTCATGAAATCTAACCTTCTCTAGTCAGAGAGCTGTTATGACATCTAGCCTGCTCTAGTCAGAGAGATGTTATGAAATCTGGCCTGCTCTAGTCAGAGAGAAGTTATGGAATCTAGCCTGCTCTACTCAGAGAGATATTATGAAATCTAGCCTGCTGTAGTCAAAGAGCTGTTATGAAATCTGGCCTGCTCTAGTCAGAGAGATGTTATGATATCTAGCCTGCTCTAGTCAGAGAGATTTCATGAAATCTAGCCTTCTCTAGTCCGAGAGATGTTATGGAATCTAGCCTGCTCTAGTCAGAGAGACGTTATGATATCTAGCCTGCTCTAGTCAGAGAGATGTCATGAAATCTAGCCTACTCTAATCAGAGAGATGTTATGATATCTAGCCTGCTCTAGTCAGAGAGAAGTTATGGAATCTAGCCTGCTATAGTCAGAGAGATTTCATGAAATCTAGCCTTCTCTAGTCAGAGAGATGTTATGACATCTAGCCTGCTCTAGTCAGAGAGATGTTATGAAATCTAGCCTGCTCTAGTCAGAGAGATGTTATGGAATCTAGCCCGCTCTAATCAGACAGTTTTCATGAAATCTAGCATTCTCTGGTCAGAGAGATGTTATGACATCTAGCCTGCTCTAGTCAGAGAGATATTATGAAATCTAGCCTGCTTTAGTCAGAAAGATGTTATGGAATCTAGCCTGCTCCCGTCAGGGAGATGTTATGAAATCTAGCCTTCTCTAGTCAGAGAGAAGTTATGGAATCTAGCCTGCTCTAGTCATAGAGATGTTATGAAATCTAGCCTGCTCTAGTCAGGGAGATTTCATGAAATCTAGCCTTCTCTAGTCAGAGAGATGTTATGAAATCTAGCCTGCTCTAATCAGAGAGATATTATGATATCTAGCCTGCTCTAGTCAGAGAGAAGTTATGGAATCTAGCCTGCTCTAGTCAGAGAGATGTTATGAAATCTGGCCTGCTCTAGTCAGAGAGATGTTATGAAATCTAGCCTGCTCTAGTCAGAGAGATGTTATGAAATCTAGCCTTCTCAAGTCAGAGAGATATTATGAAATCTAGTCTGCTCTATTCAGAGAGATGTTATGAAATCTAGCCTGCTCTAGTCAGAGAGATTTCATGAATTCTAGCCTGCTCTAGTCAGAGATATGTTATTAAATCTAGCCTGCTCTAGTCAGAGAGATGTTATAAAATCTAGCCTGCTCTATTCAGAGAGATGTTATGAAATCTAGCCCGCTCTAGTCAGAGAGATTTCATGAAATCTAGACTTCTCTAGTCAGAGAGATGTTATGACATCTAGCCTGCTCTAGTCAGAGAGATGTTATTAAATCTGGCCTGCTCTAGTCAGATAGATGTTATGGAATCTAGCCTGCTCTAGTCAGAGAGATGTTATGAAATCTAGCCTGCTCTAGTCAGAGAGATGTTATGGAATCTAGCGTTCTCTAGTCAGAGAGATGTTATGAAATCTAGCCTGCACTAGTCAGAGAGTTGTTATGGAATCCAGCCAGCTCTAGTCAGAGAGATGTTATGGAATGTAGCCTGCTCTAGTCAGAGAGATGTTATGAAATCTAGCCTGCTCTAGTCAGAGAGAAGTTATGGAATCTAGCCTTCTCTAGTCAGAGAGATATTATGAAATCTAGTCTGCTCTATACAGAGAGATGTTGTGAAATCTAGCATGCTCTATTCAGAGAGATTTCATGAAATCTATCCTGCTCCCGTCAGAGAGATGTTATGAAATCTAGCCTTCTATAGTCAGAGATATATGATGAAATCTAGTCTGCTCTATTCAGAGAGATGTTATGAAATCTAGCCTTCTATAGTCAGAGATATATGATGAAATCTAGTCTGCTCTATTCAGAGAGATGTTATGAAATCTAGCCTGCTCTAGTCAGGGAGTTGTTATGGAATCTAGCCTGCTCCCGTCAGAGAGATGTTATGAAATCTAGCCTTCTATAGTCAGAGATATATGATGAAATCTAGTCTGCTCTATTCAGAGAGATGTTATGAAATCTAGCCTGCTCTAGTCAGGGAGAATTCATGAAATCTAGCCTTCTCTAGTCAGAGAGATGTTATGAAATCTAGCCTGCTCTAATCAGAGAGATGTTATGATATCTAGCCTGCTCTAGTCAGAGCGAAGTTATGGAATCTAGCCTGCTCTAGTCAGAGAGATGTTATGAAATCTTGCCTTCTCTAGTCAGAGAGATATTATGAAATCTAGTCTGCTCTAGTCAGAGAGATTTTATGAAATCTAGCCCGCTCTAGTCAGAGTGATTTCATGAAATCTAGACTTCTCTATTCAGAGAGAAGTTATGGAATCTAGCCTGCTCTAGTCAGAGAGATGTTATGAAATCTGGCCTGCTCTAGTCAGATAGATGTTATGATATCTAGCCTGCTCTAGTCAGTTAGATGTTATGAAATCTAGCCTGCTCTAGTTAGAGATATGTTATGAAATCTAGCCTGCTCTAGTCAGAGAGATGTTATGGAATCTAGCCTGTTCGCATCAGAGAGATGTTATGAAATCTAGCCTTCTCTAGTCAGAGAGATATGATGAAATCTAGTCTTCTCTAGTCAGAGAGATGTTATGAAATCTAGCCTGATCTAGTCAGTGAGATGTTATGAAATCTAGTCTGCTCTATTCAGAGAGATGTTATGAAATCTAGCCTGCTCTAGTCAGAGATATGTTATGAAATCTAGCCTGCTCTAGTCAGAGAGATGTTATGAAATCCAGTCTGCTCTATTCAGAGAGATGTTATGAAATCTAGCCTGCTCTAGTCAGAGATATGTTATGAAATCTAGCCTGCTCTAGTCAGAGAGATGTTATAAAATCTAGCCTGCTCTAGTCAGAGAGATGTTATGAAATCTAACGTGCTCTAGTCAGAGAGATGTTATAAAATCTAGCCTGATCTTGTCAGAGTGATGTTATGATATCTAGCCTGCTCTAGTCAGAGAGATATTATGAAATCTAATCTGCTCTATACAGAGAGATGTTATGAAATCTAGACTTCTCTAGTCAGAGAAATGTTATGACATCTAGCCTGCTCTAGTCAGAGATATGTTATGAAATCTAGCCTTCTCTATTCAGAGAGAAGTTATGGAATCTAGCCTGCTCTAGTCAGAGAGATGTTATGAAATCTGGCCTGCTCTAGTCATATAGATGTTATGATATCTAGCCTGCTCTAGTCAGTTAGATGTTATGAAATCTAGCCTGCTCTAGTTAGAGATATGTTATGAAATCTAGCCTGCTCTAGTCAGAGAGATGTTATGGAATCTAGCCTGTTCGCATCAGAGAGATGTTATGAAATCTAACCTGCTCTAGTCAGAGAGATGTTATGAAATCTAGTCTGCTCTATTCAGAGAGATGTTATGAAATCTAGCCTGCTCTAGTCAGAGATATGTTATGAAATCTAGCCTGCTCTAGTCAGAGAGATGTTATGAAATCCAGTCTGCTCTATTCAGAGAGATGTTATGAAATCTAGCCTGCTCTAGTCAGAGATATGTTATGAAATCTAGCCTGCTCTAGTCAGAGAGATGTTATAAAATCTATCCTGCTCTAGTCAGAGAGATGTTATGAAATCTAACGTGCTCTAGTCAGAGAGATGTTATAAAATCTAGCCTGATCTTGTCAGAGTGATGTTATGATATCTAGCCTGCTCTAGTCAGAGAGATATTATGAAATCTAATCTGCTCTATACAGAGAGATGTTATGAAATCTAGCATGCTCTAGTCAGAGAGATTTCATGAAATCTAGCCTGCTCCCGTCAGAGAGATGTTATGAAATCTAGCCTGCTCTAGTCAGGGAGATTTCATGAAATCTAGCCTTCTCTAGTCAGAGAGATGTTATGAAATCTAGCCTGCTCTAATCAGAGAGATATTATGATATCTAGCCTGCTCTAGTCAGAGAGAAGTTATGGAATCTAGCCTGCTCTAGTCAGAGAGATGTTATGAAATCTGGCCTGCTCTAGTCAGAGAGATGTTATGAAATCTAGCCTTCTCTAGTCAGAGAGATGTTATGAAATCTAGCCTTCTCAAGTCAGAGAGATATTATGAAATCTAGTCTGCTCTATTCAGAGAGATGTTATGAAATCTAGCCTGCTCTAGTCAGAGAGATTTCATGAATTCTAGCCTGCTCTAGTCAGAGATATGTTATTAAATCTAGCCTGCTCTAGTCAGAGAGATGTTATAAAATCTAGCCTGCTCTATTCAGAGAGATGTTATGAAATCTAGCCCGCTCTAGTCAGAGAGATTTCATGAAATCTAGACTTCTCTAGTCAGAGAGATGTTATGACATCTAGCCTGCTCTAGTCAGAGAGATGTTATTAAATCTGGCCTGCTCTAGTCAGATAGATGTTATGGAATCTAGCCTGCTCTAGTCAGAGAGATGTTATGAAATCTAGCCTGCTCTAGTCAGAGATATGTTATGAAATCTAGCCTGCTCTAGTATGAGAGATGTTATGGAATCTAGCCTGCTCCCATCAGAGAGATGTTATGAAATCTAGCCTTCTCTAGTCAGAGAGATATGATGAAATCTAGTCTGCTCTAGTCAGAGAGATGTTATGAAATCTAGCCTGCTCTAATCAGAGAGATGTTATGATATCTAGCCTGCTCTAGTCAGAGAGATGTTATGAAATATAGCCTGCTCTAGTCAGAGAGATATTATGAAATCTAATCTGCTCTATACAGAGAGATGTTATGAAATCTAGCATGCTCTAGTCAGAGAGATTTCATGAAATCTAGCCTGCTCCCGTCAGAGAGATGTTATGAAATCTAGCCTGCTCTAGTCAGGGAGATTTCATGAAATCTAGCCTTCTCTAGTCAGAGAGATGTTATGAAATCTAGCCTGCTCTAATCAGAGAGATATTATGATATCTAGCCTGCTCTAGTCAGAGAGAAGTTATGGAATCTAGCCTGCTCTAGTCAGAGAGATGTTATGAAATCTGGCCTGCTCTAGTCAGAGAGATGTTATGAAATCTAGCCTGCTCTAGTCAGAGAGATGTTATGAAATCTAGCCTTCTCAAGTCAGAGAGATATTATGAATTCTAGTCTGCTCTATTCAGAGAGATGTTATGAAATCTAGCCTGCTCTAGTCAGAGAGATTTCATGAATTCTAGCCTGCTCTAGTCAGAGATATGTTATTAAATCTAGCCTGCTCTAGTCAGAGAGATGTTATAAAATCTAGCCTGCTCTATTCAGAGAGATGTTATGAAATCTAGCCCGCTCTAGTCAGAGAGATTTCATGAAATCTAGACTTCTCTAGTCAGAGAGATGTTATGACATCTAGCCTGCTCTAGTCAGAGAGATGTTATTAAATCTGGCCTGCTCTAGTCAGATAGATGTTATGGAATCTAGCCTGCTCTAGTCAGAGAGATGTTATGAAATCTAGCCTGCTCTAGTCAGAGATATGTTATGAAATCTAGCCTGCTCTAGTATGAGAGATGTTATGGAATCTAGCCTGCTCCCATCAGAGAGATGTTATGAAATCTAGCCTTCTCTAGTCAGAGAGATATGATGAAATCTGGTCTGCTCTAGTCAGAGAGATGTTATGAAATCTAGCCTGCTCTAATCAGAGAGATGTTATGATATCTAGCCTGCTCTAGTCAGAGAGATGTTATGAAATCTAGCCTGCTCTTGTCAGAGAGATGTTAAGAAATCTGGCCTGCTCTAGTCAGAGAGATGTTATGATATCTAGCCTGCTTTAGTCAGAGAGATGTTATGAAATCTAGCCTGCTCCAGTCAGAGAGATGTTATGAAATCTATCCTGCTCTAGTCAGAGAGGTGTTATGAAATTCAGCCTGCTCTAGTCAGAGAGATGTTATGAAATCTAGCCTTCTCCCATCAGAGAAATGTTATGACATCTAGCATGCTCTAGTCAGATAGATGTTATGGAATCTAGCCTGCTCTAGTTAGAGAGAAGTTATGAAATCTAGCCTGCTCTAGTCAGAGAGATGTTATGAAATCTAGCCTGCTCTAGTCAGAGAGATGTTATGAAATCTACCTGCTCTAGTCAGAGAGAAGTTATGGAATCTAGCCTGCTCTAGTCAGAGAGATGTTATAAAATCTAGCCTGCTCTAGTCAGAGAGATGTTATGAAATCTAGCCTGCTCTAGTCAGAGAGATGTTATGATATCTAGCCTGCTCTTGTCAGAGAGATGTTATGAAATCTAGCCTGCTCTAGTCAGAGAGATTTCATGAAATCTAGCCTTCTCTAGTCAGAGAGATGTTATAATATCTAGCCTGCTCTAGTCAGAGAGAAGTTATGGAATCTAGCATGCTCTAGTCAGAGAGATATTATGAAATATAGCCTGCTGTAGTCAAAGAGCTGTTAGGAAATCTGGCCTGCTCTAGTCAGAGAGATGTTATGATATCTAGCCTGCTCTTGTCAGAGAGATGTTATGAAATCTAGCCTGCTCTAGTCAGAGAGATTTCATGAAATCTAGCCTGCTCTATTAAGAGAGATGTTATGACATCTAGTCTGCTCTAGTAAGAGAGATGTTATGAAATCTAGCCTTATCTAGTCAGAGAGATGTTATGATATCTAGCCTGCTCTAGTCAGAGAGATGTTATGAAATCTAGCCTACTCTAATTTTGAGATGTTTTGATATCTAGCATGCTCTAGTCAGAGAGAAGTTATGGAATCTAGCCTGCTCTAGTCAGAGAGATATTATGAAATCTAGCCTGCTCTAGTCAGGGAGATTTCATGAAATCTAGCCTTCTCTAGTCAGAGAGATGTTATGAAATCTAGCCTGCTCTAATCAGAGAGATATTATGATATCTAGCCTGCTCTAGTCAGAGAGAAGTTATGGAATCTAGCCTGCTCTAGTCAGAGAGATGTTATGGAATCTAGCCCGCTCCTGTCAGAGAGATGTTATGAAATCTATCCTTCTCTAATTAGAGAGATATTATGAAATCTAGCCTGCTCTAGACAGAGAGATGTTAAGAAATCTAGCCTGCTCTAGTCAGAGAGATGTTATGAAATCTAGCCTGCTCTATTCAGAGAGATGTTATGAAATCTAGCCTGCTCTAGTCAGAGAGGTGTTATGGAATCTAGCCTGCTCTAGTCAGAGAGATGTTATGAAATCTAGCCTTCTCTAGTCAGAAAGATGTTATGAAATATAGCCTGCTCTAGTCAGAGAGATGTTATTAAATCTAGCCTTCTCTAGTCAGAGAGCTGTTATGGAATCTAGCCTGCTCTAGTCAGAGAGATGTTATGGAATCTAGCCTGCTCCTGTCAGAGAGATGTTATGAAATCTAGCCTGCTCTAGTCAGAGAGATTTCATGAAATCTAGCCTTCTCTAGTCAGAGAGATGTTATGACATCTAGTCTGCTCTAGTAAGAGAGATGTTATGAAATCCGGCCTGCTCTAGTCAGAGAGATGTTATGATATCTAGCCTGTTCTAGTCAGAGAGATGTTATGAAATCTAGCCTACTCTAATTAGAGAGATGTTTTGATATCTAGCATGCTCTAGTCAGAGAGAAGTTATGCAATCTAGCCTGCTCTAGTCAGAGAGATGTTATGAAATCTAGCCTGCTCTAGTCAGAGAGATGTTATGGGATCTAGCCTGCTCTAATCAGACAGATTTCATGAAATCTAGCCTTCTCTAATCAGAGAGATGTTATGAAATCTAGCCTGCTCTAGTCAGAGAGATTTCATGAAATCTAACCTTCTCTAGTCAGAGAGCTGTTATGACATCTAGCCTGCTCTAGTCAGAGAGATGTTATGAAATCTGGCCTGCTCTAGTCAGAGAGAAGTTATGGAATCTAGCCTGCTCTACTCAGAGAGATATTATGAAATCTAGCCTGCTGTAGTCAAAGAGCTGTTATGAAATCTGGCCTGCTCTAGTCAGAGAGATGTTATGATATCTAGCCTGCTCTAGTCAGAGAGATTTCATGAAATCTAGCCTTCTCTAGTCCGAGAGATGTTATGGAATCTAGCCTGCTCTAGTCAGAGAGACGTTATGATATCTAGCCTGCTCTAGTCAGAGAGATGTCATGAAATCTAGCCTACTCTAATCAGAGAGATGTTATGATATCTAGCCTGCTCTAGTCAGAGAGAAGTTATGGAATCTAGCCTGCTATAGTCAGAGAGATTTCATGAAATCTAGCCTTCTCTAGTCAGAGAGATGTTATGACATCTAGCCTGCTCTAGTCAGAGAGATGTTATGAAATCTAGCCTGCTCTAGTCAGAGAGATGTTATGGAATCTAGCCCGCTCTAATCAGACAGTTTTCATGAAATCTAGCATTCTCTGGTCAGAGAGATGTTATGACATCTAGCCTGCTCTAGTCAGAGAGATATTATGAAATCTAGCCTGCTTTAGTCAGAAAGATGTTATGGAATCTAGCCTGCTCCCGTCAGGGAGATGTTATGAAATCTAGCCTTCTCTAGTCAGAGAGAAGTTATGGAATCTAGCCTGCTCTAGTCATAGAGATGTTATGAAATCTAGCCTGCTCTACTCAGAGAGATGTTATGAAATCTAGCCTGCTTTAGTCAGAAAGATGTTATGGAATCTAGCCTGCTCCCATGAGGGAGATGTTATGAAATCTAGCCTTCTCTAGTCAGAGAGAAGTTATGGAATCTAGCCTGCTCTAGTCATAGAGATGTTATGAAATCTAGCCTGCTCTACTCAGAGAGATGTTATGAAATCTAGCCTGCTCTAGTCTGACAGATGTTATGGAATCTAGCCTGCTCTAGTCAGAGAGATGTCATGAAATGTAGCCTGCTCTAGTCAGAGAGATGTTATGGAATCTAGCCTGCTCTAGTCATAGAGATGTTATGGAATCTAGCCTGCTCTAGTCAGAGAGATGTTATGGAATATAGCCTGCTCTAGTCAGAGAGATGTTATGAAATCTGGCCTGCTCTAGTCAGAGAGATGTTATGATATCTAGCCTGCTCTAGTCAGAGAGATGTTATGAAATCTACCCTTCTCTGCTCAGAGAGATCTTATGAAATCTACCCTTCTCTAGTCAGAGAGATGTTATGAAATCCAGCCTGCTCTAATCAGAGAAATGTTATAGAATCTAGCCTGCTCTAGACAGATAGATGTTATGGAATCTAGCCTGCTCTAGTCAGAGAGATGTTATTAAATCTAGCCTGCTCTAGTCAGAGAGATGTTATTAAATCTAGCATTCTCTAGTAAGAGAGATATTATGGAATCTAGCCTGCTCTAGTCAGAGAGATGTTATGAAATCTAACCTGCTCTAGTCAGAGAGATGTTATGGAATCTAGCCTTCTCTAGTCAGAGAGATGTTATGGAATCTAGCCTGCTCCTGTCAGAGAGATATTATGGAATCTAGCCTGCTCTAGTCAGAGAGATGTTATGAAATCTAACCTGCTCTAGTCAGAGAGATGTTATGGAATCTAGCATTCTCTAGTAAGAGAGATATTATGGAATCTAGCCTGCTCTAGTCAGAGAGATGTTATGAAATCTAACCTGCTCTAGTCAGAGAGATGTTATGGAATCTAGCCTTCTCTAGTCAGAGAGATGTTATGGAATCTAGCCTGCTCCTGTCAGAGAGATGTTATGAAATCTAGCCTGCTCTAGTCAGAGAGATGTTGTGGAATCTAGCCTGCTCCTGTCTGAGAGATGTTATGAAATCTAGCCTACTCTAATTTTGAGATGTTTTGATATCTAGCATGCTCTAGTCAGAGAGAAGTTATGGAATCTAGCCTGCTCTAGTCAGAGAGATATTATGAAATCTAGCCTGCTATAGTCAGGGAGATTTCATGAAATCTAGCCTTCTCTAGTCAGAGAGATGTTATGAAATCTAGCCTGCTCTAATCAGAGAGATATTATGATATCTAGCCTGCTCTAGTCAGAGAGAAGTTATGGAATCTAGCCTGCTCTAGTCAGAGAGATGTTATTAAATTTAGCCTTCTCTAGTCAGAGAGATGTTATGGAATCTAGCCCGCTCCTGTCAGAGAGATGTTATGAAATCTATCCTTCTCTAATTAGAGAGATATTATGAAATCTAGCCTGCTCTAGACAGAGAGATGTTAAGAAATCTAGCCTGCTCTAGTCAGAGAGATGTTATGAAATCTAGCCTGCTCTATTCAGAGAGATGTTATGAAATCTAGCCTGCTCTAGTCAGAGAGGTGTTATGGAATCTAGCCTGCTCTAGTCAGAGAGATGTTATGAAATCTAGCCTTCTCTAGTCAGAAAGATGTTATGAAATATAGCCTGCTCTAGTCAGAGAGATGTTATTAAATCTAGCCTTCTCTAGTCAGAGAGCTGTTATGGAATCTAGCCTGCTCTAGTCAGAGAGATGTTATGGAATCTAGCCTGCTCCTGTCAGAGATATGTAATGAAATCTAGCCTGCTCTAGTCAGAGAGATTTCATGAAATCTAGCCTTCTCTAGTCAGAGAGATGTTATGAAATCTAGCCTGATCTAGTCAGTGAGATGTTATGAAATCTAGTCTGCTCTATTCAGAGAGATGTTATGAAATCTAGCCTGCTCTAGTCAGAGATATGTTATGAAATCTAGCCTGCTCTAGTCAGAGAGATGTTATGAAATCCAGTCTGCTCTATTCAGAGAGATGTTATGAAATCTAGCCTGCTCTAGTCAGAGATATGTTATGAAATCTAGCCTGCTCTAGTCAGAGAGATGTTATAAAATCTAGCCTGCTCTAGTCAGAGAGATGTTATGAAATCTAACGTGCTCTAGTCAGAGAGATGTTATAAAATCTAGCCTGATCTTGTCAGAGTGATGTTATGATATCTAGCCTGCTCTAGTCAGAGAGATATTATGAAATCTAATCTGCTCTATACAGAGAGATGTTATGAAATCTAGACTTCTCTAGTCAGAGAAATGTTATGACATCTAGCCTGCTCTAGTCAGAGATATGTTATGAAATCTAGCCTTCTCTATTCAGAGAGAAGTTATGGAATCTAGCCTGCTCTAGTCAGAGAGATGTTATGAAATCTGGCCTGCTCTAGTCATATAGATGTTATGATATCTAGCCTGCTCTAGTCAGTTAGATGTTATGAAATCTAGCCTGCTCTAGTTAGAGATATGTTATGAAATCTAGCCTGCTCTAGTCAGAGAGATGTTATGGAATCTAGCCTGTTCGCATCAGAGAGATGTTATGAAATCTAACCTGCTCTAGTCAGAGAGATGTTATGAAATCTAGTCTGCTCTATTCAGAGAGATGTTATGAAATCTAGCCTGCTCTAGTCAGAGATATGTTATGAAATCTAGCCTGCTCTAGTCAGAGAGATGTTATGAAATCCAGTCTGCTCTATTCAGAGAGATGTTATGAAATCTAGCCTGCTCTAGTCAGAGATATGTTATGAAATCTAGCCTGCTCTAGTCAGAGAGATGTTATAAAATCTATCCTGCTCTAGTCAGAGAGATGTTATGAAATCTAACGTGCTCTAGTCAGAGAGATGTTATAAAATCTAGCCTGATCTTGTCAGAGTGATGTTATGATATCTAGCCTGCTCTAGTAAGAGAGATATTATGAAATCTAATCTTCTCTATACAGAGAGATGTTATGAAATCTAGCATGCTCTAGTCAGAGAGATTTCATGAAATCTAGCCTGCTCCCGTCAGAGAGATGTTATGAAATCTAGCCTGCTCTAGTCAGGGAGATTTCATGAAATCTAGCCTTCTCTAGTCAGAGAGATGTTATGAAATCTAGCCTGCTCTAATCAGAGAGATATTATGATATCTAGCCTGCTCTAGTCAGAGAGAAGTTATGGAATCTAGCCTGCTCTAGTCAGAGAGATGTTATGAAATCTGGCCTGCTCTAGTCAGAGAGATGTTATGAAATCTAGCCTTCTCTAGTCAGAGAGATGTTATGAAATCTAGCCTTCTCAAGTCAGAGAGATATTATGAAATCTAGTCTGCTCTATTCAGAGAGATGTTATGAAATCTAGCCTGCTCTAGTCAGAGAGATTTCATGAATTCTAGCCTGCTCTAGTCAGAGATATGTTATTAAATCTAGCCTGCTCTAGTCAGAGAGATGTTATAAAATCTAGCCTGCTCTATTCAGAGAGATGTTATGAAATCTAGCCCGCTCTAGTCAGAGAGATTTCATGAAATCTAGACTTCTCTAGTCAGAGAGATGTTATGACATCTAGCCTGCTCTAGTCAGAGAGATGTTATTAAATCTGGCCTGCTCTAGTCAGATAGATGTTATGGAATCTAGCCTGCTCTAGTCAGAGAGATGTTATGAAATCTAGCCTGCTCTAGTCAGAGATATGTTATGAAATCTAGCCTGCTCTAGTATGAGAGATGTTATGGAATCTAGCCTGCTCCCATCAGAGAGATGTTATGAAATCTAGCCTTCTCTAGTCAGAGAGATATGATGAAATCTAGTCTGCTCTAGTCAGAGAGATGTTATGAAATCTAGCCTGCTCTAATCAGAGAGATGTTATGATATCTAGCCTGCTCTAGTCAGAGAGATGTTATGAAATATAGCCTGCTCTAGTCAGAGAGATATTATGAAATCTAATCTGCTCTATACAGAGAGATGTTATGAAATCTAGCATGCTCTAGTCAGAGAGATTTCATGAAATCTAGCCTGCTCCCGTCAGAGAGATGTTATGAAATCTAGCCTGCTCTAGTCAGGGAGATTTCATGAAATCTAGCCTTCTCTAGTCAGAGAGATGTTATGAAATCTAGCCTGCTCTAATCAGAGAGATATTATGATATCTAGCCTGCTCTAGTCAGAGAGAAGTTATGGAATCTAGCCTGCTCTAGTCAGAGAGATGTTATGAAATCTGGCCTGCTCTAGTCAGAGAGATGTTATGAAATCTAGCCTGCTCTAGTCAGAGAGATGTTATGAAATCTAGCCTTCTCAAGTCAGAGAGATATTATGAATTCTAGTCTGCTCTATTCAGAGAGATGTTATGAAATCTAGCCTGCTCTAGTCAGAGAGATTTCATGAATTCTAGCCTGCTCTAGTCAGAGATATGTTATTAAATCTAGCCTGCTCTAGTCAGAGAGATGTTATAAAATCTAGCCTGCTCTATTCAGAGAGATGTTATGAAATCTAGCCCGCTCTAGTCAGAGAGATTTCATGAAATCTAGACTTCTCTAGTCAGAGAGATGTTATGACATCTAGCCTGCTCTAGTCAGAGAGATGTTATTAAATCTGGCCTGCTCTAGTCAGATAGATGTTATGGAATCTAGCCTGCTCTAGTCAGAGAGATGTTATGAAATCTAGCCTGCTCTAGTCAGAGATATGTTATGAAATCTAGCCTGCTCTAGTATGAGAGATGTTATGGAATCTAGCCTGCTCCCATCAGAGAGATGTTATGAAATCTAGCCTTCTCTAGTCAGAGAGATATGATGAAATCTGGTCTGCTCTAGTCAGAGAGATGTTATGAAATCTAGCCTGCTCTAATCAGAGAGATGTTATGATATCTAGCCTGCTCTAGTCAGAGAGATGTTATGAAATCTAGCCTGCTCTTGTCAGAGAGATGTTAAGAAATCTGGCCTGCTCTAGTCAGAGAGATGTTATGATATCTAGCCTGCTTTAGTCAGAGAGATGTTATGAAATCTAGCCTGCTCCAGTCAGAGAGATGTTATGAAATCTATCCTGCTCTAGTCAGAGAGGTGTTATGAAATTCAGCCTGCTCTAGTCAGAGAGATGTTATGAAATCTAGCCTTCTCCCATCAGAGAAATGTTATGACATCTAGCATGCTCTAGTCAGATAGATGTTATGGAATCTAGCCTGCTCTAGTTAGAGAGAAGTTATGAAATCTAGCCTGCTCTAGTCAGAGAGATGTTATGAAATCTAGCCTGCTCTAGTCAGAGAGATGTTATGAAATCTACCTGCTCTAGTCAGAGAGAAGTTATGGAATCTAGCCTGCTCTAGTCAGAGAGATGTTATAAAATCTAGCCTGCTCTAGTCAGAGAGATGTTATGAAATCTAGCCTGCTCTAGTCAGAGAGATGTTATGATATCTAGCCTGCTCTTGTCAGAGAGATGTTATGAAATCTAGCCTGCTCTAGTCAGAGAGATTTCATGAAATCTAGCCTTCTCTAGTCAGAGAGATGTTATAATATCTAGCCTGCTCTAGTCAGAGAGAAGTTATGGAATCTAGCATGCTCTAGTCAGAGAGATATTATGAAATATAGCCTGATGTAGTCAAAGAGCTGTTAGGAAATCTGGCCTGCTCTAGTCAGAGAGATGTTATGATATCTAGCCTGCTCTTGTCAGAGAGATGTTATGAAATCTAGCCTGCTCTAGTCAGAGAGATTTCATGAAATCTAGCCTGCTCTATTAAGAGAGATGTTATGACATCTAGTCTGCTCTAGTAAGAGAGATGTTATGAAATCTAGCCTGCTCTAGTCAGAGAGATGTTATGATATCTAGCCTGCTCTAGTCAGAGAGATGTTATGAAATCTAGCCTACTCTAATTTTGAGATGTTTTGATATCTAGCATGCTCTAGTCAGAGAGAAGTTATGGAATCTAGCCTGCTCTAGTCAGAGAGATATTATGAAATCTAGCCTGCTCTAGTCAGGGAGATTTCATGAAATCTAGCCTTCTCTAGTCAGAGAGATGTTATGAAATCTATCCTGCTCTAATCAGAGAGATATTATGATATCTAGCCTGCTCTAGTCAGAGAGAAGTTATGGAATCTAGCCTGCTCTAGTCAGAGAGATGTTATTAAATTTAGCCTTCTCTAGTCAGAGAGATGTTATGGAATCTAGCCCGCTCCTGTCAGAGAGATGTTATGAAATCTATCCTTCTCTAATTAGAGAGATATTATGAAATCTAGCCTGCTCTAGACAGAGAGATGTTAAGAAATCTAGCCTGCTCTAGTCAGAGAGATGTTATGAAATCTAGCCTGCTCTATTCAGAGAGATGTTATGAAATCTAGCCTGCTCTAGTCAGAGAGGTGTTATGGAATCTAGCCTGCTCTAGTCAGAGAGATGTTATGAAATCTAGCCTTCTCTAGTCAGAAAGATGTTATGAAATATAGCCTGCTCTAGTCAGAGAGATGTTATTAAATCTAGCCTTCTCTAGTCAGAGAGCTGTTATGGAATCTAGCCTGCTCTAGTCAGAGAGATGTTATGGAATCTAGCCTGCTCCTGTCAGAGAGATGTTATGAAATCTAGCCTGCTCTAGTCAGAGAGATTTCATGAAATCTAGCCTTCTCTAGTCAGAGAGATGTTATGACATCTAGTCTGCTCTAGTAAGAGAGATGTTATGAAATCTGGCCTGCTCTAGTCAGAGAGATGTTATGATATCTAGCCTGTTCTAGTCAGAGAGATGTTATGAAATCTAGCCTACTCTAATTAGAGAGATGTTTTGATATCTAGCATGCTCTAGTCAGAGAGAAGTTATGCAATCTAGCCTGCTCTAGTCAGAGAGATGTTATGAAATCTAGCCTGCTCTAGTCAGAGAGATGTTATGGGATCTAGCCTGCTCTAATCAGACAGATTTCATGAAATCTAGCCTTCTCTAATCAGAGAGATGTTATGAAATCTAGCCTGCTCTAGTCAGAGAGATTTCATGAAATCTAACCTTCTCTAGTCAGAGAGCTGTTATGACATCTAGCCTGCTCTAGTCAGAGAGATGTTATGAAATCTGGCCTGCTCTAGTCAGAGAGAAGTTATGGAATCTAGCCTGCTCTACTCAGAGAGATATTATGAAATCTAGCCTGCTGTAGTCAAAGAGCTGTTATGAAATCTGGCCTGCTCTAGTCAGAGAGATGTTATGATATCTAGCCTGCTCTAGTCAGAGAGATTTCATGAAATCTAGCCTTCTCTAGTCCGAGAGATGTTATGGAATCTAGCCTGCTCTAGTCAGAGAGACGTTATGATATCTAGCCTGCTCTAGTCAGAGAGATGTCATGAAATCTAGCCTACTCTAATCAGAGAGATGTTATGATATCTAGCCTGCTCTAGTCAGAGAGAAGTTATGGAATCTAGCCTGCTATAGTCAGAGAGATTTCATGAAATCTAGCCTTCTCTAGTCAGAGAGATGTTATGACATCTAGCCTGCTCTAGTCAGAGAGATGTTATGAAATCTAGCCTGCTCTAGTCAGAGAGATGTTATGGAATCTAGCCCGCTCTAATCAGACAGTTTTCATGAAATCTAGCATTCTCTGGTCAGAGAGATGTTATGACATCTAGCCTGCTCTAGTCAGAGAGATATTATGAAATCTAGCCTGCTTTAGTCAGAAAGATGTTATGGAATCTAGCCTGCTCCCGTCAGGGAGATGTTATGAAATCTAGCCTTCTCTAGTCAGAGAGAAGTTATGGAATCTAGCCTGCTCTAGTCATAGAGATGTTATGAAATCTAGCCTGCTCTACTCAGAGAGATGTTATGAAATCTAGCCTGCTTTAGTCAGAAAGATGTTATGGAATCTAGCCTGCTCCCATGAGGGAGATGTTATGAAATCTAGCCTTCTCTAGTCAGAGAGAAGTTATGGAATCTAGCCTGCTCTAGTCATAGAGATGTTATGAAATCTAGCCTGCTCTACTCAGAGAGATGTTATGAAATCTAGCCTGCTCTAGTCTGACAGATGTTATGGAATCTAGCCTGCTCTAGTCAGAGAGATGTCATGAAATGTAGCCTGCTCTAGTCAGAGAGATGTTATGGAATCTAGCCTGCTCTAGTCATAGAGATGTTATGGAATCTAGCCTGCTCTAGTCAGAGAGATGTTATGGAATATAGCCTGCTCTAGTCAGAGAGATGTTATGAAATCTGGCCTGCTCTAGTCAGAGAGATGTTATGATATCTAGCCTGCTCTAGTCAGAGAGATGTTATGAAATCTACCCTTCTCTGCTCAGAGAGATCTTATGAAATCTACCCTTCTCTAGTCAGAGAGATGTTATGAAATCCAGCCTGCTCTAATCAGAGAAATGTTATAGAATCTAGCCTGCTCTAGACAGATAGATGTTATGGAATCTAGCCTGCTCTAGTCAGAGAGATGTTATTAAATCTAGCCTGCTCTAGTCAGAGAGATGTTATTAAATCTAGCATTCTCTAGTAAGAGAGATATTATGGAATCTAGCCTGCTCTAGTCAGAGAGATGTTATGAAATCTAGCCTGCTCTAGTCAGAGAGATGTTATGGAATCTAGCATTCTCTAGTAAGAGAGATATTATGGAATCTAGCCTGCTCTAGTCAGAGAGATGTTATGAAATCTAACCTGCTCTAGTCAGAGAGATGTTATGGAATCTAGCATTCTCTAGTAAGAGAGATATTATGGAATCTAGCCTGCTCTAGTCAGAGAGATGTTATGAAATCTAACCTGCTCTAGTCAGAGAGATGTTATGGAATCTAGCCTTCTCTAGTCAGAGAGATGTTATGGAATCTAGCCTGCTCCTGTCAGAGAGATGTTATGAAATCTAGCCTGCTCTAGTCAGAGAGATGTTGTGGAATCTAGCCTGCTCCTGTCTGAGAGATGTTATGAAATCTAGCCTACTCTAATTTTGAGATGTTTTGATATCTAGCATGCTCTAGTCAGAGAGAAGTTATGGAATCTAGCCTGCTCTAGTCAGAGAGATATTATGAAATCTAGCCTGCTATAGTCAGGGAGATTTCATGAAATCTAGCCT
The DNA here is from genome assembly GCF_964263955.1 of Coregonus lavaretus. Classification (NCBI taxonomy): domain Eukaryota; kingdom Metazoa; phylum Chordata; class Actinopteri; order Salmoniformes; family Salmonidae; genus Coregonus; species Coregonus lavaretus. The sequence goes on from NC_140004.1 coordinate 48,849,479, forward strand.
TCTCTAGTCAGAGAGATGTTATGAAATCTAGCCTGCTCTAATCAGAGAGATATTATGATATCTAGCCTGCTCTAGTCAGAGAGAAGTTATGGAATCTAGCCTGCTCTAGTCAGAGAGATGTTATTAAATTTAGCCTTCTCTAGTCAGAGAGATGTTATGGAATCTAGCCCGCTCCTGTCAGAGAGATGTTATGAAATCTATCCTTCTCTAATTAGAGAGATATTATGAAATCTAGCCTGCTCTAGACAGAGAGATGTTAAGAAATCTAGCCTGCTCTAGTCAGAGAGATGTTATGAAATCTAGCCTGCTCTATTCAGAGAGATGTTATGAAATCTAGCCTGCTCTAGTCAGAGAGGTGTTATGGAATCTAGCCTGCTCTAGTCAGAGAGATGTTATGAAATCTAGCCTTCTCTAGTCAGAAAGATGTTATGAAATATAGCCTGCTCTAGTCAGAGAGATGTTATTAAATCTAGCCTTCTCTAGTCAGAGAGCTGTTATGGAATCTAGCCTGCTCTAGTCAGAGAGATGTTATGGAATCTAGCCTGCTCCTGTCAGAGATATGTAATGAAATCTAGCCTGCTCTAGTCAGAGAGATTTCATGAAATCTAGCCTTCTCTAGTCAGAGAGATGTTATGACATCTAGTCTGCTCTAGTAAGAGAGATGTTATGAAATCTGGCCTGCTCTAGTCAGAGAGATGTTATGATATCTAGCCTGTTCTAGTCAGAGAGATGTTATGAAATCTAGCCTACTCTAATTAGAGTGATGTTTTGATATCTAGCATGTTCTAGTCAGAGAGAAGTTATGCAATCTAGCCTGCTCTAGTCAGAGAGATGTTATGAAATCTAGCCTGCTCTAGTCAGAGAGATGTTATGGGATCTAGCCTGCTCTAATCAGACAGATTTCATGAAATCTAGCCTTCTCTAATCAGAGAGATGTTATGATATCTAGCCTGCTCTAGTCAGAGAGATTTCATGAAATCTAACCTTCTCTAGTCAGAGAGCTGTTATGACATCTAGCCTGCTCTAGTCAGAGAGATGTTATGAAATCTGGCCTGCTCTAGTCAGAGAGAAGTTATGGAATCTAGCCTGCTCTACTCAGAGAGATATTATGAAATCTAGCCTGCTGTAGTCAAAGAGCTGTTATGAAATCTGGCCTGCTCTAGTCAGAGAGATGTTATGATATCTAGCCTGCTCTAGTCAGAGAGATTTCATGAAATCTAGCCTTCTCTGGTCCGAGAGATGTTATGGAATCTAGCCTGCTCTAGTCAGAGAGACGTTATGATATCTAGCCTGCTCTAGTCAGAGAGATGTCATGAAATCTAGCCTACTCTAATCAGAGAGATGTTATGATATCTAGCCTGCTCTAGTCAGAGAGAAGTTATGGAATCTAGCCTGCTATAGTCAGAGAGATTTCATGAAATCTAGCCTTCTCTAGTCAGAGAGATGTTATGACATCTAGCCTGCTCTAGTCAGAGAGATGTTATGAAATCTAGCCTGCTCTAGTCAGAGAGATGTTATGGAATCTAGCCCGCTCTAATCAGACAGTTTTCATGAAATCTAGCATTCTCTGGTCAGAGAGATGTTATGAAATCTAGCCTTCTCTAGTCAGAGAGATATTATGGAATCTAGCCTGCTCTAGTCAGAGAGATATTATGAAATCTAGCCTGCTTTAGTCAGAAAGATGTTATGGAATCTAGCCTGCTCCCGTCAGGGAGATGTTATGAAATCTAGCCTTCTCTAGTCAGAGAGAAGTTATGGAATCTAGCCTGCTCTAGTCATAGAGATGTTATGAAATCTAGCCTGCTCTACTCAGAGAGATGTTATGAAATCTAGCCTGCTTTAGTCAGAAAGATGTTATGGAATCTAGCCTGCTCCCATGAGGGAGATGTTATGAAATCTAGCCTTCTCTAGTCAGAGAGAAGTTATGGAATCTAGCCTGCTCTAGTCATAGAGATGTTATGAAATCTAGCCTGCTCTACTCAGAGAGATGTTATGAAATCTAGCCTGCTCTAGTCAGAGAGATGTTATGGAATCTAGCCTGCTCTAGTCATAGAGATGTTATGGAATCTAGCCTGCTCTAGTCAGAGAGATGTTATGGAATATAGCCTGCTCTAGTCAGAGAGATGTTATGAAATCTGGCCTGCTCTAGTCAGAGAGATGTTATGATATCTAGCCTGCTCTAGTCAGAGAGATGTTATGAAATCTACCCTTCTCTGCTCAGAGAGATCTTATGAAATCTACCCTTCTCTAGTCAGAGAGATGTTATGAAATCCAGCCTGCTCTAATCAGAGAAATGTTATAGAATCTAGCCTGCTCTAGACAGATAGATGTTATGGAATCTAGCCTGCTCTAGTCAGAGAGATGTTATTAAATCTAGCCTGCTCTAGTCAGAGAGATGTTATTAAATCTAGCATTCTCTAGTAAGAGAGATATTATGGAATCTAGCCTGCTCTAGTCAGAGAGATGTTATGAAATCTAACCTGCTCTAGTCAGAGAGATGTTATGGAATCTAGCCTTCTCTAGTCAGAGAGATGTTATGGAATCTAGCCTGCTCCTGTCAGAGAGATATTATGGAATCTAGCCTGCTCTAGTCAGAGAGATGTTATGAAATCTAACCTGCTCTAGTCAGAGAGATGTTATGGAATCTAGCATTCTCTAGTAAGAGAGATATTATGGAATCTAGCCTGCTCTAGTCAGAGAGATGTTATGAAATCTAACCTGCTCTAGTCAGAGAGATGTTATGGAATCTAGCCTTCTCTAGTCAGAGAGATGTTATGGAATCTAGCCTGCTCCTGTCAGAGAGATGTTATGAAATCTAGCCTGCTCTAGTCAGAGAGATGTTGTGGAATCTAGCCTGCTCCTGTCAGAGAGATGTTATGAAATCTAGCCTGCTCTAGTCAGAGAGATGTTAAGAAATCTAGCCTGCTCTAGTCATAGAGATGTTATGAAATCTAGCCTGCTCTAGTCAGAGAGATTTCATGAAATCTAGCCTTCTCTAGTCAGAGAGATGTTATGACATCTAGTCTGCTCTAGTAAGAGAGATGTTATGAAATCTGGCCTGCTCTAGTCAGAGAGATGTTATGATATCTAGCCTGTTCTAGTCAGAGAGATGTTATGAAATCTAGCCTACTCTAATTAGAGAGATGTTTTGATATCTAGCATGTTCTAGTCAGAGAGAAGTTATGCAATCTAGCCTGCTCTAGTCAGAGAGATGTTATGAAATCTAGCCTGCTCTAGTCAGAGAGATGTTATGGGATCTAGCCTGCTCTAATCAGACAGATTTCATGAAATCTAGCCTTCTCTAATCAGAGAGATGTTATGATATCTAGCCTGCTCTAGTCAGAGAGATTTCATGAAATCTAACCTTCTCTAGTCAGAGAGCTGTTATGACATCTAGCCTGCTCTAGTCAGAGAGATGTTATGAAATCTGGCCTGCTCTAGTCAGAGAGAAGTTATGGAATCTAGCCTGCTCTACTCAGAGAGATATTATGAAATCTAGCCTGCTGTAGTCAAAGAGCTGTTATGAAATCTGGCCTGCTCTAGTCAGAGAGATGTTATGATATCTAGCCTGCTCTAGTCAGAGAGATTTCATGAAATCTAGCCTTCTCTGGTCCGAGAGATGTTATGGAATCTAGCCTGCTCTAGTCAGAGAGACGTTATGATATCTAGCCTGCTCTAGTCAGAGAGATGTCATGAAATCTAGCCTACTCTAATCAGAGAGATGTTATGATATCTAGCCTGCTCTAGTCAGAGAGAAGTTATGGAATCTAGCCTGCTATAGTCAGAGAGATTTCATGAAATCTAGCCTTCTCTAGTCAGAGAGATGTTATGACATCTAGCCTGCTCTAGTCAGAGAGATGTTATGAAATCTAGCCTGCTCTAGTCAGAGAGATGTTATGGAATCTAGCCCGCTCTAATCAGACAGTTTTCATGAAATCTAGCATTCTCTGGTCAGAGAGATGTTATGACATCTAGCCTGCTCTAGTCAGAGAGATATTATGAAATCTAGCCTGCTTTAGTCAGAAAGATGTTATGGAATCTAGCCTGCTCCCGTCAGGGAGATGTTATGAAATCTAGCCTTCTCTAGTCAGAGAGAAGTTATGGAATCTAGCCTGCTCTAGTCATAGAGATGTTATGAAATCTAGCCTGCTCTACTCAGAGAGATGTTATGAAATCTAGCCTGCTTTAGTCAGAAAGATGTTATGGAATCTAGCCTGCTCCCATGAGGGAGATGTTATGAAATCTAGCCTTCTCTAGTCAGAGAGAAGTTATGGAATCTAGCCTGCTCTAGTCATAGAGATGTTATGAAATCTAGCCTGCTCTACTCAGAGAGATGTTATGAAATCTAGCCTGCTCTAGTCTGACAGATGTTATGGAATCTAGCCTGCTCTAGTCAGAGAGATGTCATGAAATGTAGCCTGCTCTAGTCAGAGAGATGTTATGGAATCTAGCCTGCTCTAGTCATAGAGATGTTATGGAATCTAGCCTGCTCTAGTCAGAGAGATGTTATGGAATATAGCCTGCTCTAGTCAGAGAGATGTTATGAAATCTAGCCTGCTCTAGTCAGAGAGATGTTGTGGAATCTAGCCTGCTCCTGTCAGAGAGATGTTATGAAATCTAGCCTGCTCTAGTCAGAGAGATGTTAAGAAATCTAGCCTGCTCTCGTCAGAAAGATGTTATGAAATCTAGCCTGCTCTACTCAGAGAGATGTTATGAAATTTAGCTTGCTCTAGTCAGAGAGATGTTATGGAATCTACCATTCTCTGGTCAGAGAGATGTTATGAAATCTAGCCTGCTCTAGTCAGAGAGATGTTATGGAATCTAGCCTGCTCTAGTCAGATAGATGTTATGGAATCTAGCCTGCTCTAGTCAGAGAGATGTTATGGAATCTAGCCTGCTCTAGTCAGAGAGATGTTATGGAATCTAGCCTGCTCCTGTCAGAGAGATGTTATGAAATCTATCCTTCTCTAGTTAGAGAGATATTATGAAATCTAGTCTGCTCTAGTCAGAGAGATGTTATGAAATCTAGCCTGCTCTAGTCAGAGAGATGTTAAGAAATCTAGCCTGCTCTAGTCAGGGAGATGTTATTAAATCTAGCCTGCTCTATTCAGAGAGATGGTATGAAATCTAGCCTGCTCTAGTCAGAGAGATGTTATGAAATCTAGCCTGCTCTATTCAGAGAGATGTTATGAAATCTAGCCTGCTCTATTCAGAGAGATGTTATGAAATCTAGCCTGCTCTAGTCAGAGAGGTGTTATGGAATCTAGCCTGCTCTAGTCAGAGAGATGTTATGAAATCTAGCCTTCTCTAGTCAGAAAGATGTTATGAAATCTAGCCTGCTCTATTCAGAGAGATGTTATGAAATCTAGCCTGCTCTAGTCAGAGAGGTGTTATGGAATATAGCCTGCTCTAGTCAGAGAGATGTTATGAAATCTAGCCTGTTCTAGTCAGAGAGATGTTATGGCATCTAGCCTGCTCTAATCAGAGAGATGTCATGGAATCTAGCCTGCTCTAGTCAGATATATGTTATGGAATCTAGTCTGCTCTAGTCAGAGATATGTTATGAAATCTAGCCTGCTCTAGTCAGAGAGATGTTATTAAATCTAGCCTTCTCTAGTCAGAGAGCTGTTATGAAATCTATCCTGCTCTAGTCAGAGAGATATTATGAAATCTAGTCTGCTCTAGTCAGAGAGATGTTATGAAATCTAGCCTGCTCTAGTCAGAGAGATGTTAAGAAATCTAGCCTGCTCTAGTCAGGGAGATGTTATGAAATCTAGCCTGCTCTATTCAGAGAGATGTTATGAAATCTAGCCTGCTCTAGTCAGAGAGATGTTATGAAATCTAGCCTGCTCTATTCAGAGAGATGTTATGAAATCTAGCCTGCTCTATTCAGAGAGATGTTATGAAATCTAGCCTACTCTAATTAGAGAGATGTTTTGATATCTAGCATGTTCTAGTCAGAGAGAAGTTATGCAATCTAGCCTGCTCTAGTCAGAGAGATGTTATGAAATCTAGCCTGCTCTAGTCAGAGAGATGTTATGGGATCTAGCCTGCTCTAATCAGACAGATTTCATGAAATCTAGCCTTCTCTAATCAGAGAGATGTTATGATATCTAGCCTGCTCTAGTCAGAGAGATTTCATGAAATCTAACCTTCTCTAGTCAGAGAGCTGTTATGACATCTAGCCTGCTCTAGTCAGAGAGATGTTATGAAATCTGGCCTGCTCTAGTCAGAGAGAAGTTATGGAATCTAGCCTGCTCTACTCAGAGAGATATTATGAAATCTAGCCTGCTGTAGTCAAAGAGCTGTTATGAAATCTGGCCTGCTCTAGTCAGAGAGATGTTATGATATCTAGCCTGCTCTAGTCAGAGAGATTTCATGAAATCTAGCCTTCTCTGGTCCGAGAGATGTTATGGAATCTAGCCTGCTCTAGTCAGAGAGACGTTATGATATCTAGCCTGCTCTAGTCAGAGAGATGTCATGAAATCTAGCCTACTCTAATCAGAGAGATGTTATGATATCTAGCCTGCTCTAGTCAGAGAGAAGTTATGGAATCTAGCCTGCTATAGTCAGAGAGATTTCATGAAATCTAGCCTTCTCTAGTCAGAGAGATGTTATGACATCTAGCCTGCTCTAGTCAGAGAGATGTTATGAAATCTAGCCTGCTCTAGTCAGAGAGATGTTATGGAATCTAGCCCGCTCTAATCAGACAGTTTTCATGAAATCTAGCATTCTCTGGTCAGAGAGATGTTATGACATCTAGCCTGCTCTAGTCAGAGAGATATTATGAAATCTAGCCTGCTTTAGTCAGAAAGATGTTATGGAATCTAGCCTGCTCCCGTCAGGGAGATGTTATGAAATCTAGCCTTCTCTAGTCAGAGAGAAGTTATGGAATCTAGCCTGCTCTAGTCATAGAGATGTTATGAAATCTAGCCTGCTCTACTCAGAGAGATGTTATGAAATCTAGCCTGCTTTAGTCAGAAAGATGTTATGGAATCTAGCCTGCTCCCATGAGGGAGATGTTATGAAATCTAGCCTTCTCTAGTCAGAGAGAAGTTATGGAATCTAGCCTGCTCTAGTCATAGAGATGTTATGAAATCTAGCCTGCTCTACTCAGAGAGATGTTATGAAATCTAGCCTGCTCTAGTCTGACAGATGTTATGGAATCTAGCCTGCTCTAGTCAGAGAGATGTCATGAAATGTAGCCTGCTCTAGTCAGAGAGATGTTATGGAATCTAGCCTGCTCTAGTCATAGAGATGTTATGGAATCTAGCCTGCTCTAGTCAGAGAGATGTTATGGAATATAGCCTGCTCTAGTCAGAGAGATGTTATGAAATCTGGCCTGCTCTAGTCAGAGAGATGTTATGATATCTAGCCTGCTCTAGTCAGAGAGATGTTATGAAATCTACCCTTCTCTGCTCAGAGAGATCTTATGAAATCTACCCTTCTCTAGTCAGAGAGATGTTATGAAATCCAGCCTGCTCTAATCAGAGAAATGTTATAGAATCTAGCCTGCTCTAGACAGATAGATGTTATGGAATCTAGCCTGCTCTAGTCAGAGAGATGTTATTAAATCTAGCCTGCTCTAGTCAGAGAGATGTTATTAAATCTAGCATTCTCTAGTAAGAGAGATATTATGGAATCTAGCCTGCTCTAGTCAGAGAGATGTTATGAAATCTAACCTGCTCTAGTCAGAGAGATGTTATGGAATCTAGCCTTCTCTAGTCAGAGAGATGTTATGGAATCTAGCCTGCTCCTGTCAGAGAGATATTATGGAATCTAGCCTGCTCTAGTCAGAGAGATGTTATGAAATCTAACCTGCTCTAGTCAGAGAGATGTTATGGAATCTAGCATTCTCTAGTAAGAGAGATATTATGGAATCTAGCCTGCTCTAGTCAGAGAGATGTTATGAAATCTAACCTGCTCTAGTCAGAGAGATGTTATGGAATCTAGCCTTCTCTAGTCAGAGAGATGTTATGGAATCTAGCCTGCTCCTGTCAGAGAGATGTTATGAAATCTAGCCTGCTCTAGTCAGAGAGATGTTGTGGAATCTAGCCTGCTCCTGTCAGAGAGATGTTATGAAATCTAGCCTGCTCTAGTCAGAGAGATGTTAAGAAATCTAGCCTGCTCTAGTCATAGAGATGTTATGAAATCTAGCCTGCTCTAGTCAGAGAGATTTCATGAAATCTAGCCTTCTCTAGTCAGAGAGATGTTATGACATCTAGTCTGCTCTAGTAAGAGAGATGTTATGAAATCTGGCCTGCTCTAGTCAGAGAGATGTTATGATATCTAGCCTGTTCTAGTCAGAGAGATGTTATGAAATCTAGCCTACTCTAATTAGAGAGATGTTTTGATATCTAGCATGTTCTAGTCAGAGAGAAGTTATGCAATCTAGCCTGCTCTAGTCAGAGAGATGTTATGAAATCTAGCCTGCTCTAGTCAGAGAGATGTTATGGGATCTAGCCTGCTCTAATCAGACCGATTTCATGAAATCTAGCCTTCTCTAATCAGAGAGATGTTATGATATCTAGCCTGCTCTAGTCAGAGAGATTTCATGAAATCTAACCTTCTCTAGTCAGAGAGCTGTTATGACATCTAGCCTGCTCTAGTCAGAGAGATGTTATGAAATCTGGCCTGCTCTAGTCAGAGAGAAGTTATGGAATCTAGCCTGCTCTACTCAGAGAGATATTATGAAATCTAGCCTGCTGTAGTCAAAGAGCTGTTATGAAATCTGGCCTGCTCTAGTCAGAGAGATGTTATGATATCTAGCCTGCTCTAGTCAGAGAGATTTCATGAAATCTAGCCTTCTCTGGTCCGAGAGATGTTATGGAATCTAGCCTGCTCTAGTCAGAGAGACGTTATGATATCTAGCCTGCTCTAGTCAGAGAGATGTCATGAAATCTAGCCTACTCTAATCAGAGAGATGTTATGATATCTAGCCTGCTCTAGTCAGAGAGAAGTTATGGAATCTAGCCTGCTATAGTCAGAGAGATTTCATGAAATCTAGCCTTCTCTAGTCAGAGAGATGTTATGACATCTAGCCTGCTCTAGTCAGAGAGATGTTATGAAATCTAGCCTGCTCTAGTCAGAGAGATGTTATGGAATCTAGCCCGCTCTAATCAGACAGTTTTCATGAAATCTAGCATTCTCTGGTCAGAGAGATGTTATGACATCTAGCCTGCTCTAGTCAGAGAGATATTATGAAATCTAGCCTGCTTTAGTCAGAAAGATGTTATGGAATCTAGCCTGCTCCCGTCAGGGAGATGTTATGAAATCTAGCCTTCTCTAGTCAGAGAGAAGTTATGGAATCTAGCCTGCTCTAGTCATAGAGATGTTATGAAATCTAGCCTGCTCTACTCAGAGAGATGTTATGAAATCTAGCCTGCTTTAGTCAGAAAGATGTTATGGAATCTAGCCTGCTCCCATGAGGGAGATGTTATGAAATCTAGCCTTCTCTAGTCAGAGAGAAGTTATGGAATCTAGCCTGCTCTAGTCATAGAGATGTTATGAAATCTAGCCTGCTCTACTCAGAGAGATGTTATGAAATCTAGCCTGCTCTATTCTGACAGATGTTATGGAATCTAGCCTGCTCTAGTCAGAGAGATGTCATGAAATGTAGCCTGCTCTAGTCAGAGAGATGTTATGGAATCTAGCCTGCTCTAGTCATAGAGATGTTATGGAATCTAGCCTGCTCTAGTCAGAGAGATGTTATGGAATATAGCCTGCTCTAGTCAGAGAGATGTTATGAAATCTGGCCTGCTCTAGTCAGAGAGATGTTATGATATCTAGCCTGCTCTAGTCAGAGAGATGTTATGAAATCTACCCTTCTCTGCTCAGAGAGATCTTATGAAATCTACCCTTCTCTAGTCAGAGAGATGTTATGAAATCCAGCCTGCTCTAATCAGAGAAATGTTATAGAATCTAGCCTGCTCTAGACAGATAGATGTTATGGAATCTAGCCTGCTCTAGTCAGAGAGATGTTATTAAATCTAGCCTGCTCTAGTCAGAGAGATGTTATTAAATCTAGCATTCTCTAGTAAGAGAGATATTATGGAATCTAGCCTGCTCTAGTCAGAGAGATGTTATGAAATCTAACCTGCTCTAGTCAGAGAGATGTTATGGAATCTAGCCTTCTCTAGTCAGAGAGATGTTATGGAATCTAGCCTGCTCCTGTCAGAGAGATATTATGGAATCTAGCCTGCTCTAGTCAGAGAGATGTTATGAAATCTAACCTGCTCTAGTCAGAGAGATGTTATGGAATCTAGCATTCTCTAGTAAGAGAGATATTATGGAATCTAGCCTGCTCTAGTCAGAGAGATGTTATGAAATCTAACCTGCTCTAGTCAGAGAGATGTTATGGAATCTAGCCTGCTCTAGTCAGAGAGATGTTATGGAATCTAGCCTGCTCCTGTCAGAGAGATGTTATGAAATCTAGCCTGCTCTAGTCAGAGAGATGTTGTGGAATCTAGCCTGCTCCTGTCAGAGAGATGTTATGAAATCTAGCCTGCTCTAGTCAGAGAGATGTTAAGAAATCTAGCCTGCTCTCGTCAGAAAGATGTTATGAAATCTAGCCTGCTCTACTCAGAGAGATGTTATGAAATTTAGCTTGCTCTAGTCAGAGAGATGTTATGGAATCTACCATTCTCTGGTCAGAGAGATGTTATGAAATCTAGCCTGCTCTAGTCAGAGAGATGTTATGGAATCTAGCCTGCTCTAGTCAGATAGATGTTATGGAATCTAGCCTGCTCTAGTCAGAGAGATGTTATGGAATCTAGCCTGCTCTAGTCAGAGAGATGTTATGGAATCTAGCCTGCTCCTGTCAGAGAGATGTTATGAAATCTATCCTTCTCTAGTTAGAGAGATATTATGAAATCTAGTCTGCTCTAGTCAGAGAGATGTTATGAAATCTAGCCTGCTCTAGTCAGAGAGATGTTAAGAAATCTAGCCTGCTCTAGTCAGGGAGATGTTATTAAATCTAGCCTGCTCTATTCAGAGAGATGGTATGAAATCTAGCCTGCTCTAGTCAGAGAGATGTTATGAAATCTAGCCTGCTCTATTCAGAGAGATGTTATGAAATCTAGCCTGCTCTATTCAGAGAGATGTTATGAAATCTAGCCTGCTCTAGTCAGAGAGGTGTTATGGAATCTAGCCTGCTCTAGTCAGAGAGATGTTATGAAATCTAGCCTTTTCTAGTCAGAAAGATGTTATGAAATCTAGCCTGCTCTATTCAGAGAGATGTTATGAAATCTAGCCTGCTCTAGTCAGAGAGGTGTTATGGAATATAGCCTGCTCTAGTCAGAGAGATGTTATGAAATCTAGCCTGTTCTAGTCAGAGAGATGTTATGGCATCTAGCCTGCTCTAATCAGAGAGATGTCATGGAATCTAGCCTGCTCTAGTCAGATATATGTTATGGAATCTAGTCTGCTCTAGTCAGAGATATGTTATGAAATCTAGCCTGCTCTAGTCAGAGAGATGTTATTAAATCTAGCCTTCTCTAGTCAGAGAGCTGTTATGAAATCTATCCTGCTCTAGTCAGAGAGATATTATGAAATCTAGTCTGCTCTAGTCAGAGAGATGTTATGAAATCTAGCCTGCTCTAGTCAGAGAGATGTTAAGAAATCTAGCCTGCTCTAGTCAGGGAGATGTTATGAAATCTAGCCTGCTCTATTCAGAGAGATGTTATGAAATCTAGCCTGCTCTAGTCAGAGAGATGTTATGAAATCTAGCCTGCTCTATTCAGAGAGATGTTATGAAATCTAGCCTGCTCTATTCAGAGAGATGTTATGAAATCTAGCCTGCTCTAGTCAGAGAAGTGTTATGGAATCTAGCCTGCTCTAGTCAGAGAGATGTTATGAAATCTAGCCTTCTCTAGTCAGAAAGATGTTATGAAATCTAGCCTGCTCTATTCAGAGAGATGTTATGAAATCTAGCCTGCTCTAGTCAGAGAGGTGTTATGGAATATAGCCTGCTCTAGTCAGAGAGATGTTATGAAATCTAGCCTGTTCTAGTCAGAGAGATGTTATGGAATCTAGCCTGCTCTAATCAGAGAGATGTCATGGATTCTAGCCTGCTCTAGTCAGATATATGTTATGGAATCTAGTCTGCTCTAGTCAGAGATATGTTATGAAATCTAGCCTGCTTTAGTCAGAGAGATGTTATTAAATCTAGCCTTCTCTAGTCAGAGAGATGTTATGGAATCTAGCCTGCTCTAGTCAGAGAGATGTTATGGAATCTAGCCTGCTCCTGTCAGAGAGATGTTATTAAATCTAGCCTTCTCTAGTCAGAGAGATATTATGAAATCTAGCCTTCTCTATTCAGAAAGATGTTATGAAATATAGCCTGCTCTAGTCAGAGAGATGTTATTAAATCTAGCCTTCTCTAGTCAGAGAGATGTTATGGAATCTAGCCTGCTCTAGTCTGAGAGATGTTATGGAATCTAGCCTGCTCCTGTCAGAGAGATGTTATGAAATCTAGACTTCTCTAGTCAGAGAGATATTATGAAATCTAGTCTGCTCTAGTCAGAGAGATGTTATGAAATCTAGGCTGCTCTAGTCAGAGAGATGTTATGAAATCTAGCCTGCTCTAGTCAGAGAGATGTTATGGAATCTAGCCTGCTCCTGTCAGAGAGATGTTATGAAATCTAGCCTTCTCTAGTCAGAGAGCTGTTATGGAATCTAGCCTGCTCTAGTCAGAGAGATGTTATGGAATCTAGCCTGCTCCTGTCAGAGAGATATTATGAAATCCAGCCTTCTCTAGTCAGAGAGATATTATGAAATCTAGTCTGCTCTAGTCAGAGAGATGTTATGAAATCTAGCCTGCTCTAGTCAGAGAGATGTTATGAAATCTAGTCTGCTCTAGTCAGAGAGATGTTATGAAATCTAGCCTGATCTAGTCAGAGAGATGTTATGAAATCTAACCTGCTCTAGTCAGAGAGATGTTATGAAATCTAGTCTGCTCTAGTCAGAGAGATGTTATGAAATCTAGCATGCTCTAGTCAGAAAGATGTTATGAAATCTAGCCTGCTCTAGTCAGAGAGATGTTATGAAATCTAGCCTGCTCTAGTCAGAGAGATGTTATGAAATCTAACCTGCTCTAGTCAGAGAAATGTTATGGAATCTAACATTCTCTGGTCAGAGAGATGTTATGGAATCTAGCCTGCTCTAATCAGAGAGATGTCATGGATTCTAGCCTGCTCTAGTCAGATATATGTTATGGAATCTAGTCTGCTCTAGTCAGAGATATGTTATGAAATCTAGCCTGCTTTAGTCAGAGAGATGTTATTAAATCTAGCCTTCTCTAGTCAGAGAGATGTTATGGAATCTAGCCTGCTCTAGTCAGAGAGATGTTATGGAATCTAGCCTGCTCCTGTCAGAGAGATGTTATTAAATCTAGCCTTCTCTAGTCAGAGAGATATTATGAAATCTAGCCTTCTCTATTCAGAAAGATGTTATGAAATATAGCCTGCTCTAGTCAGAGAGATGTTATTAAATCTAGCCTTCTCTAGTCAGAGAGATGTTATGGAATCTAGCCTGCTCTAGTCTGAGAGATGTTATGGAATCTAGCCTGCTCCTGTCAGAGAGATGTTATGAAATCTAGACTTCTCTAGTCAGAGAGATATTATGAAATCTAGTCTGCTCTAGTCAGAGAGATGTTATGAAATCTAGGCTGCTCTAGTCAGAGAGATGTTATGAAATCTAGCCTGCTCTAGTCAGAGAGATGTTATGGAATCTAGCCTGCTCCTGTCAGAGAGATGTTATGAAATCTAGCCTTCTCTAGTCAGAGAGCTGTTATGGAATCTAGCCTGCTCTAGTCAGAGAGATGTTATGGAATCTAGCCTGCTCCTGTCAGAGAGATATTATGAAATCCAGCCTTCTCTAGTCAGAGAGATATTATGAAATCTAGTCTGCTCTAGTCAGAGAGATGTTATGAAATCTAGCCTGCTCTAGTCAGAGAGATGTTATGAAATCTAGTCTGCTCTAGTCAGAGAGATGTTATGAAATCTAGCCTGATCTAGTCAGAGAGATGTTATGAAATCTAACCTGCTCTAGTCAGAGAGATGTTATGAAATCTAGTCTGCTCTAGTCAGAGAGATGTTATGAAATCTAGCATGCTCTAGTCAGAAAGATGTTATGAAATCTAGCCTGCTCTAGTCAGAGAGATGTTATGAAATCTAACCTGCTCTAGTCAGAGAAATGTTATGGAATCTAACATTCTCTGGTCAGAGAGATGTTATGAAATCTACCCTGCTCTAGTCAGAGAGATGTTATGGAATCTAGCCTGCTCTAATCAGACAGATTTCATGAAATCTAGCCTTCTCTAGTCAGAGTGATGTTATTACATCTAGCCTGCCCTAGTCAGAGAGATATTATGAAATCTAGCCTGCTTTAGTCAGAGAGATGTTATGGAATCTAGCCTGCTCCCGTCAGAGAGATGTTATGAAATCTAGCCTTATCTAGTCAGAGAGAAGTTATGGAATCTAGCCTGCTCTAGTCATAGAGATGTTATGGAATTTAGCCTGCTCTAGTCAGAGAGATGTTGTGGAATATAGCCTGCTCTAGTCAGAGAGATGTTATGAAATCTAGCCTGCTCTAGTCAGAGAGAAGTTATGGAATCTAGCCTGCTCTACTCAGAGAAATATTATGAAATCTAGCCTGCTGTAGTCAAAGAGCTGTTATGAAATCTGGCCTGCTCTAGTCAGAGAGATGTTATGATATCTAGCCTGCTCTAGTCAGAGAGATTTCATGAAATCTAGCCTTCTCTAGTCCGAGAGATGTTATGGAATCTAGCCTGCTCTAGTCAGAGAGACGTTATGATATCTAGCCTGCTCTAGTCAGAGAGATGTCATGAAATCTAGCCTACTCTAATCAGAGAGATGTTATGATATCTAGCCTGCTCTAGTCAGAGAGAAGTTATGGAATCTAGCCTGCTCTAGTCAGAGAGATTTCATGAAATCTAGCCTTCTCTAGTCAGAGAGATGTTATGACATCTAGCCTTCTCTGGTCAGAGAGATGTTATGACATCTA
Source organism: Coregonus lavaretus (assembly GCF_964263955.1). Taxonomy (NCBI): domain Eukaryota; kingdom Metazoa; phylum Chordata; class Actinopteri; order Salmoniformes; family Salmonidae; genus Coregonus; species Coregonus lavaretus. Next base: position 48,864,503 of record NC_140004.1, read on the forward strand.
GCCTAATCTAGTCAGAGAGATATTATGAAATCTAGCCTGCTTTAGTCAGAAAGATGTTATGGAATCTAGCCTGCTCCCGTCAGGGAGATGTTATGAAATCTAGCCTTCTCTAGTCAGAGAGAAGTTATGGAATCTAGCCTGCTCTAGTCATAGAGATGTTATGAAATCTATCCTGCTCTACTCAGAGAGATGTTATGAAATCTAGCCTGCTTTAGTCAGAAAGATGCTATGGAATCTAGCCTTCTCCCGTCAGGGAGATGTTATGAAATCTAGCCTTCTCTAGTCAGAGAGAAGTTATGGAATCTAGCCTGCTCTAGTCATAGAGATGTTATGAAATCTAGCCTGCTCTACTCAGAGAGATGTTATGAAATCTAGCCTGCTCTAGTCAGACAGATGTTATGGAATCTAGCCTGCTCTAGTCAGAGAGATTTCATGAAATCTAGCCTTCTCTAGTCAGAAAGATGTTATGACATCTAGCCTGCTCTAGTCAGAGAGATGTTATGAAATCTAGCCTGCTCTAGTCAGAGAGATGTTATGGAATCTAGCCCGCTATAATCAGACAGTTTTCATGAAATCTAGCATTCTCTGGTCAGAGAGATGTTATGACATCTAGCCTAATCTAGTCAGAGAGATATTATGAAATCTAGCCTGCTCTACTCAGAGAGATGTTATGAAATCTAGCCTGCTCTAGTCAGACAGATGTTATGGAATCTAGCCTGCTCTAGTCAGAGAGATGTCATGAAATGTAGCCTGCTCTAGTCAGAGAGATGTTATGGAATCTAGCCTGCTCTAGTCAGAGAGATGTTATGGAATCTAGCTTGCTCTAGACAGATATATGTTATGGAATCTAGCATGCTCCTGTCAGAGAGATGTTATGAAATCTAGCCTTCTCTAGTCAGAGAGATGTTATGAAATCTAGCATGCTCTAGTCAGAGAGATGTTATGAAATCTAGCATGCTCTAGTCAGAAAGATGTTATGAAATCTAGCCTGCTCTAGTCAGAGAGATGTTATGAAATCTACCCTGCTCTAGTCAGAGAGATGTTATGGAATCTAGCCTGCTCTAATCAGACAGATTTCATGAAATCTAGCCTTCTCTAGTCAGAGTGATGTTATTACATCTAGCCTGCTCTAGTCAGAGAGATATTATGAAATCTATCCTGCTTTAGTCAGAGAGATGTTATGGAATCTAGCCTGCTCCCGTCAGAGAGATGTTATGAAATCTAGCCTTCTCTAGTCAGAGAGAAGTTATGGAATCTAGCCTGCTCTAGTCAGAGAGATGTTATGAAATCTAGCCTACTCTAATTAGAGAAATGTTTTGATATCTAGCCTGCTCTAGTCAGAGAGATGTTATGAAATCTAGCCTGCTCTAGTCAGAGAGAAGTTATGAAATCTGGCCTGCTCTAGTCAGAGAGACGTTACGATATCTAGCCTGGTCTAGTCAGAGAGATGTTATGAATTCTAGCCTACTCTAATCAGAGAGATGTTATGATATCTAGCCTGCTCTAGTCAGAGAGAAGTTATGGAATCTAGCCTGCTCTAGTCAGAGAGATTACATGAAATCTAGCCTTCTCTAGTCAGAGAGATGTTATGACATCTAGCCTGCTCTAGTCAGAGAGATGTTATGAAATCTAGCCTGCTCTAGTCAGAGAGATGTTATGGAATCTAGCCCGCTCTAATCAGACAGTTTTCATGAAATCTAGCATTCTCTGGTCAGAGAGATGTTATGACATCTAGCCTAATCTAATCAGAGAGATATTATGAAATCTAGCCTGCTTTAGTCAGAAAGATGTTATGGAATCTAGCCTGCTCCCGTCAGGGAGATGTTATGAAATCTAGCCTTCTCTAGTCAGAGAGAAGTTATGGAATCTAGCCTGCTCTAGTCATAGAGATGTTATGAAATCTAGCCTGCTCTACTCAGAGAGATGTTATGAAATCTAGCCTGCTTTAGTCAGAAAGATGCTATGGAATCTAGCCTTCTCCCGTCAGGGAGATGTTATGAAATCTAGCCTTCTCTAGTCAGAGAGAAGTTATGGAATCTAGCCTGCTCTAGTCATAGAGATGTTATGAAATCTAGCCTGCTCTACTCAGAGAGATGTTATGAAATCTAGCCTGCTCTAGTCAGACAGATGTTATGGAATCTAGCCTGCTCTAGTCAGAGAGATGTCATGAAATGTAGCCTGCTCTAGTCAGAGAGATGTTATGGAATCTAGCCTGCTCTAGTCAGAGAGATGTTATGGAATCTAGCTTGCTCTAGACAGATATATGTTATGGAATCTAGCATGCTCCTGTCAGAGAGATGTTATGAAATCTAGCCTTCTCTAGTCAGAGAGATATTATGAATTCTAGTCTGCTCTTGTCAGAGAGATGTTATGAAATCTAGCCTGCTCTAGTCAGAGAGATGTTATGAAATCTAGCATGCTCTAGTCAGAAAGATGTTATGAAATCTAGCCTGCTCTAGTCAGAGAGATGTTATGAAATCTACCCTGCTCTAGTCAGAGAGATGTTATGGAATCTAGCCTGCTCTAATCAGACAGATTTCATGAAATCTAGCCTTCTCTAGTCAGAGTGATGTTATTACATCTAGCCTGCTCTAGTCAGAGAGATATTATGAAATCTATCCTGCTTTAGTCAGAGAGATGTTATGGAATCTAGCCTGCTCCCGTCAGAGAGATGTTATGAAATCTAGCCTTCTCTAGTCAGAGAGAAGTTATGGAATCTAGCCTGCTCTAGTCAGAGAGATGTTATGAAATCTAGCCTACTCTAATTAGAGAAATGTTTTGATATCTAGCCTGCTCTAGTCAGAGAGATGTTATGAAATCTAGCCTGCTCTAGTCAGAGAGAAGTTATGAAATCTGGCCTGCTCTAGTCAGAGAGACGTTATGATATCTAGCCTGGTCTAGTCAGAGAGATGTTATAAAATCTAACCTACTCTAGTCAGAGAGATGTTATGAATTCTAGCCTGCTCTAATCAGAGACATGTTATGGAATCTATCTTGCTCCCATCAGAGAGATGTTATGAAATCTGGCCTGCTCTAGTCAGAGAGATGTTATGAAATCTAGCCTGCTCTAGTCAGAGAGAAGTTATGAAATCGGGCCTGCTCTAGTCAGAGAGGTGTTATTATATCTAGCCTGGTCTAGTCATAGAGATGTTATAAAATCTAACCTGCTCTAGTCAGAGAGATGTTATGAAATCTTGCCTGCTCTAGTCGGAGACATGTTATGGAATCTATCTTGCTCCCATCAGAGAGATGTTATGAAATCTAGCCTGCTCTAGTCAGAGAGATGTTATGATATCTAGCCTGCTCTAGTCAGAGAGATGTTATGAAATCTACCCTTCTCTGGTCAGAGAGATGTTATGAAATCTACCCTTCTCTAGTCAGAGAGATGTTATGAAATCTAGCCTGCTCTAGTCAGAGAGATGTTATGGAATCTAGCCTGCTCTAGACAGATAGATGTTATGGAATCTAGCCTGCTCTAGTCAGATATATTTTATTAAATCTAGCCTGCTCTAGTCAGAGAGATGTTATTAAATCTAGCATTCTCTAGTCAGAGAGATATTATGGAATCTAGCCTGCTCTAGTCAGAGAGATGTTATGGAATCTAGCCTGCTCCTGTCAGAGAGATGTTATGAAATCTAGCCTGCTCTAGTCAGAGAGATGTTAAGAAATCTAGCCTGCTCTAGTAAGAAAGATGTTATGAAATCTAGCCTGCTCTAGTCAGAGAGATGTTATGAAATCTAGCCTGCTCTAGTCAGAGAGATGTTATGGAACCTACTATTCTCTGGTCAGCGAGATGTTATGAAATCTAGCCTGCTCTAGTCAGAGAGATGTTATGGAATCTAGCCTGCTCTAGTCAGATAGATGTTATGGAATCTAGCCTGCTCTAGTCAGAGAGATGTTATGGAATCTAGCCTGCTCTAGTCAGATAGATGTTATGGAATCTAGCCTGCTCTAGTCAGAGATATGTTATAAAATATAGCGTGCTTTATTGAGAGAGATGTTATTAAATCTAGCCTTCTCTAGTCAGAGAGATGTTATGGAATCTATCCTTCTCTAGTTAGAGAGATATTATGAAATCTAGCCTGCTCTAGTCAGAGAGATGTTAAGAAATATAGCCTGCTCTAGTCAGAGAGATGTTATGAAATCTAGCCTGCTCTATTCAGAGAGATGTTATGAAATCTAGCCTGCTCTAGTCAGAGAGGTGTTATGGAATCTCGCCTGCTCTAGTCAGAGAGATGTTATGAAATCTAGCCTTCTCTAGTCAGAAAGATGTTATGAAATATAGCCTGCTCTAGTCAGAGAGATGTTTTTAAATCTAGCCTTCTCTAGTCAGAGAGTTGTTATGGAATCTAGCCTGCTCTAGTCAGAGAGATGTTATGGAATCTAGCCTGCTCTAGTCAGAGAGATGTTATGAAATCTAGCCTGATCTAGTCAGAGAGATTTCATGAAATCTAGCCTTCTCTAGTCAGAGAGATGTTATGACATCTAGTCTGCTCTAGTAAGAGAGATGTTAAGAAATCTGGCCTGCTCTAGTCAGAGAGATGTTATGAAATCTAGCCTTATCTAATTAGAGAGATGTTTTGATATCTAGCATGCTCTAGTCAGAGAGAAGTTATGGAATCTAGCCTGCTCTAGTCAGAGAGATGTTATGAAATCTAGCCTGCTCTAGTCAGAGAGATGTTATGGAATCTAGCCTGCTCTAATCAGACAGATTTCATGAAATCTAGCCTTCTCTAAACAGAGAGATGTTATGATATCTAGCCTGCTCTAGTCAGAGAGATTTCATGAAATCTAACCTTCTCTAGTCCGAGAGATGTTATGACATCTAGTCTGCTCTAGTAAGAGAGATGTTATGAAATCTAGCATTCTCTGGTCAGAGAGATGTTATGACATCTAGCCTAATCTAGTCAGAGAGATATTATGAAATCTAGCCTGCTTTAGTCAGAAAGATGTTAGGGAATCTAGCCTGCTCTCGTCAGGGATTGTTATGAAATCTAGCCTTCTCTAGTCAGAGAGAAGTTATGGAATCTAGCCTGCTCTAGTCATAGAGATGTTATGAAATCTAGCCTGCTCTACTCAGAGAGATGTTATGAAATCTAGCCTGCTGTAGTCAAAGAGCTGTTATGAAATCTGCCCTGCTCTAGTCAGAGAGATGTTATGATATCTAGCCTGCTCTAGTCAGAGAGATTTCATGAAATCTAGCCTTCTCTAGTCCGAGAGATGTTATGGAATCTAGCCTGCTCTAGTCAGAGAGACGTTATGATATCTAGCCTGCTCTAGTCAGAGAGATGTCATGAAATCTAGCCTACTCTAATCAGAGAGATGTTATGATATCTAGCCTGCTCTAGTCAGAGAGAAGTTATGGAATCTAGCCTGCTCTAGTCAGAGAGATTTCATGAAATCTAGCCTTCTCTAGTCAGAGAGATGTTATGACATCTAGCCTGCTCTAGTCAGAGAGATGTTATGAAATCTAGCCTGCTCTAGTCAGAGAGATGTTATGAAATCTAGCCTGCTTTAGTCAGAAAGATGTTATGGAATCTAGCCTTCTCCCGTCAGGGAGATGTTATGAAATCTAGCCTTCTCTAGTCAGAGAGAAGTTATGGAATCTAGCCTGCTCTAGTCATAGAGATGTTATGAAATCTAGCCTGCTCTACTCAGAGAGATGTTATGAAATCTAGCCTGCTCTAGTCAGACAGATGTTATGGAATCTAGCCTGCTCTAGTCAGAGAGATGTCATGAAATGTAGCCTGCTCTAGTCAGAGAGATGTTATGGAATCTAGCCTGCTCTAGTCAGAGAGATGTTATGGAATCTAGCCTGCTCTAGACAGATATATGTTATGGAATCTAGCATGCTCCTGTCAGAGAGATGTTATGAAATCTAACCTGCTCTAGTCAGAGAAATGTTATGGAACCTACCATTCTCTGGTCAGAGAGATGTTATGAAATCTACCCTGCTCTAGTCAGAGAGATGTTATGGAATCTAGCCTGCTCTAATCAGACAGATTTCATGAAATCTAGCCTGCTCTAGTCAGAGTGATGTTATTACATCTAGCCTGCTCTAGTCAGAGAGATATTATGAAATCTATCCTGCTTTAGTAAGAGAGATGTTATGGAATCTAGCCTGCTCCCGTCAGAGAGATGTTATGAAATCTAGCCTTCTCTAGTCAGAGAGAAGTTATGGAATCTAGCCTGCTCTAGTCAGAGAGATGTTATGAAATCTAGCCTACTCTAATTAGAGAGATGTTTTGATATCTAGCATGCTCTAGTCAGAGAGAAGTTATGGAATCTAGCCTGCTCTAGTCAGAGAGATGTTATGAAATCTAGCCTGCTCTAGTCAGAGAGATGTTATGGAATCTAGCCTGCTCTAATCAGACAGATTTCATGAAATCTAGCCTTCTCTAAACAGAGAGATGTTATGATATCTAGCCTGCTCTAGTCAGAGAGATTTCATGAAATCTAACTTTCTCTAGTCAGAGAGATGTTATGACATCTAGCCTGCTCTAGTCAGAGAGATGTTATGAAATCTAGCCTGCTCTAGTCAGAGAGAAGTTATGGAATCTAGCCTGCTCTACTCAGAGAAATATTATGAAATCTAGCCTGCTGTAGTCAAAGAGCTGTTATGAAATCTGGCCTGCTCTAGTCAGAGAGATGTTATGATATCTAGCCTGCTCTAGTCAGAGAGATTTCATGAAATCTAGCCTTCTCTAGTCCGAGAGATGTTATGGAATCTAGCCTGCTCTAGTCAGAGAGACGTTATGATATCTAGCCTGCTCTAGTCAGAGAGATGTCATGAAATCTAGCCTACTCTAATCAGAGAGATGTTATGGAATCTAGCCTGCTCTAGTCAGAGAGAAGTTATGGAATCTAGCCTGCTCTAGTCAGAGAGATTTCATGAAATCTAGCCTTCTCTAGTCAGAGAGATGTTATGACATCTAGCCTGCTCTAGTCAGAGAGATGTAATGAAATCTAGCCTGCTCTAGTCAGAGAGATGTTATGGAATCTAGCCCGCTCTAATCAGAGAGTTTTCATGAAATCTAGCATTCTCTGGTCAAAGAGATGTTATGACATCTAGCCTGCTCTAGTCAGAGAGATATTATGAAATCTAGCCTGCTTTAGTCAGAAAGATGTTATGGAATCTAGCCTGCTCCCGTCAGGGAGATGTTATGAAATCTAGCCTTCTCTAGTCAGAGAGAAATTATGGAATCTAGCCTGCTCTAGTCATAGAGATGTTATGAAATCTAGCCTGCTCTACTCAGAGAGATGTTATGAAATATAGCCTGCTTTAGTCAGAAAGATGTTATGGAATCTAGCCTGCTCCCGTCAGGGAGATGTTATGAAATCTAGCCTTCTCTAGTCAGAGAGAAGTTATGGAATCTAGCCTGCTCTAGTCATAGAGATGTTATGAAATCTAGCCTGCTCTAGTCAGAGAGATGTTATGGAATCTAGCCTGCTCTAGTCAGAGAGATGTTATGGAATCTAGCCTGCTCTAGACAGATAGATGTTATGGAATCTAGCCTGCTCTAGTCAGAGAGATGTTATTAAATCTAGCCTGCTCTAGTCAGAGAGATGTTATTAAATCTAGCATTCTCTAGTCAGAGAGATATTATGGAATCTAGCCTGCTCTAGTCAGAGAGATGTTATGAAATCTAACCTGCTCTAGTCAGAGATATGTTATGGAATCTAGCCTTCTCTAGTCAGAGAGATGTTATGGAATCTAGCCTGCTCCTGTCAGAGAGATGTTATGAAATCTAGCCTGCTCTAGTCAGAGAGATGTTGTGGAATCTAGCCTGCACCTGTCAGAGAGATGTTATGAAATCTAGCCTGCTCTAGTCAGAGAGATGTTAAGAAATCTAGCCTGCTCTCGTCAGAAAGATGTTATGAAATCTAGCCTGCTCTAGTCAGAGAGATGTTATGAAATCTAGCTTGCTCTAGTCAGAGAGATGTTATGGAATCTACCATTCTCTGGTCAGAGAGATGTTACGAAATCTAGCCTGCTCTAGTCAGAGAGATGTTATGGAATCTAGCCTGCTCTAGTCAGATAGATGTTATGGAATCTAGCCTGCTCTAGTAAGAGATATGTTATGAAATATAGCCTGCTCTAGTCAGAGATTTGTTATTAAATCTAGCCTTTTCTAGTCAGAGAGATGTTATGGAATCTAGCCTGCTCTAGTCAGAAAGATGTTATGGAATCTAGCCTGCTCCTGTCAGAGAGATGTTATGAAATCTATCCTTCTCTAGTTAGAGAGATATTATGAAATCTAGTCTGCTCTAGTCAGAGAGATGTTATGAAATCTAGCCTGCTCTAGTCAGAGAGATGTTAAGAAATCTAGCCTGCTCTAGTCAGGGAGATGTTATGAAATCTAGCCTGCTCTATTCAGAGAGATGTTATGAAATCTAGCCTGCTCTAGTCAGAGAGATGTTATGAAATCTAGCCTGCTCTATTCAGAGAGATGTTATGAAATCTAGCCTGCTCTAGTCAGAGAGGTGTTATGGAATCTAGCCTGCTCTAGTCAGAGAGATGTTATGAAATCTAGCCTTCTCTAGTCAGAAAGATGTTATGAAATCTAGCCTGCTCTATTCAGAGAGATGTTATGAAATCTAGCCGGCTCTAGTCAGAGAGGTGTTATGGAATATAGCCTGGTCTAGTCAGAGAGATGTTATGAAATCTAGCCTGTTCTAGTCAGAGAGATGTTATGGAATCTAGCCTGCTCTAATCAGAGAGATGTCATGGAATCTAGCCTGCTCTAGTCAGATATATGTTATGGAATCTAGTCTGCTCTAGTCAGAGATATGTTATGAAATCTAGCCTGCTCTAGTCAGAGAGATGTTATTAAATCTAGCCTTCTCTAGTCAGAGAGATGTTATGGAATCTAGCCTGCTCTAGTCTGAGAGATGTTTAGGAATCTAGCCTGCTCCTGTCAGAGAGATGTTATGAAATCTAGCCTTCTCTAGTCAGAGAGATATTATGAAATCTAGTCTGCTCTAGTCAGAGAGATGTTATGAAATCTAGGCTGCTCTAGTCAGAGAGATGTTATGAAATCTAGCCTGCTCTAGTCAGAGAGATGTTATGGAATCTAGCCTGCTCCTGTCAGAGAGATGTTATGAAATGTAGCCTTCTCTAGTCAGAGAGCTGTTATGGAATCTAGCCTGCTCTAGTCAGAGAGATGTTATGGAATCTAGCCTGCTCCTGTCAGAGAGATGTTATGAAATCCAGCCTTCTCTAGTCAGAGAGATATTATGAAATCTAGTCTGCTCTAGTCAGAGAGATGTTATGAAATCTAGCCTGCTCTAGTCAGAGAGATGTTATGAAATCTAGTCTGCTCTAGTCAGAGAGATGTTATGAAATCTAACCTGCTCTAGTCAGAGAAATGTTATGGAATCTAACATTCTCTGGTCAGAGAGATGTTATGAAATCTAGCCTGCTCTAGTCAGAGAGATGTTATGGAATCTAGCCTGCTCTAATCAGACAGATTTCATGAAATCTAGCCTTCTCTAGTCAGAGTGATGTTATTACATCTAGCCTGCTCTAGTCAGAGAGATATTATGAAATCTAGCCTGCTTTAGTCAGAGAGATGTTATGGAATCTAGCCTGCTCCCGTCAGAGAGATGTTATGAAATCTAGCCTTCTCTAGTCAGAGAGAAGTTATGGAATCTAGCCTGCTCTAGTCATAGAGATGTTATGGAATTTAGCCTGCTCTAGTCAGAGAGATGTTGTGGAATATAGCCTGCTCTAGTCAGAGAGATGTTATGAAATCTAGCCTGCTCTAGTCAGAGAGAAGTTATGAAATCTGGCCTGCTCTAGTCAGAGAGGTGTTATGATATCTAGCCTGGTCTAGTCAGAGAGATGTTATAAAATCTAACCTGCTCTAGTCAGAGAGATGTTATGAAATCTAGCCTGCTCTAGTCGGAAACATGTTATGGAATCTATCTTGCTCCCATCAGAGAGATGTTATGAAATCTGGCCTGCTCTAGTCGGAGAGATGTTATGATATCTAGCCTGCTCTAGTAAGAAAGATGTTATGAAATCTAGCCTGCTCTAGTCAGAGAGATGTTATGAAATCTAGCCTGCTCTAGTCAGAGAGATGTTATGGAATCTACTATTCTCTGGTCAGCGAGATGTTATGAAATCTACCCTGCTCTAGTCAGAGAGATGTTATGGAATCTAGCCTGCTCTAGTCAGAGATATGTTATGGAATCTAGCCTGCTCTAGTCAGATAGATGTTATGGAATCTAGCCTGCTCTAGTCAGATAGATGTTATGGAATCTAGCCTGCTCTAGTCAGAGATATGTTATGAAATATAGCGTGCTCTATTCAGAGAGATGTTATTAAATCTAGCCTTCTCTAGTCAGAGAGATGTTATGGAATCTAGCCTGCTCCTGTCAGAGAGATGTTATGAAATCTATCCTTCTCTAGTTAGAGAGATATTATGAAATCTAGCCTGCTCTAGTCAGAGAGATGTTAAGAAATATAGCCTGCTCTAGTCAGAGAGATGTTATGAAATCTAGCCTGCTCTATTCAGAGAGATGTTATGAAATCTAGCCTGCTCTAGTCAGAGAGGTGTTATGGAATCTAGCCTGCTCTAGTCAGAGAGATGTTATGAAATCTAGCCTTCTCTAGTCAGAAAGATGTTATGAAATATAGCCTGCTCTAGTCAGAGAGATGTTATTAAATCTAGCCTTCTCTAGTCAGAGAGTTGTTATGGAATCTAGCCTGCTCTAGTCAGAGAGATGTTATGGAATCAAGCCTGCTCTAGTCAGAGAGATGTTATGAAATCTAGCCTGATCTAGTCAGAGAGATTTCATGAAATCTAGCCTTCTCTAGTCAGAGAGATGTTATGACATCTAGTCTGCTCTAGTAAGAGAGATGTTATGAAATCTGGCCTGCTCTAGTCAGAGAGATGTTATGAAATCTAGCCTACTCTAATTAGAGAGATGTTTTGATATCTAGCATGCTCTAGTCAGAGAGAAGTTATGGAATCTAGCCTGCTCTAGTCAGAGAGATGTTATGAAATCTAGCCTGCTCTAGTCAGAGAGATGTTATGGAATCTAGCCTGCTCTAATCAGACAGATTTCATGAAATCTAGCCTTCTCTAATCAGAGAGATGTTATGATACCTAGCTTGCTCTAGTCAGAGAGATTTCATGAAATCTAACCTTCTCTAGTCAGAGAGATGTTATGACATCTAGCCTGCTCTAGTCAGAGAGATGTTATGAAATCTAGCCTGCTCTAGTCAGAGAGAAGTTATGGAATCTAGCCTGCTCTACTCAGAGAAATATTATGAAATCTAGCCTGCTGTAGTCAAAGAGCTGTTATGAAATCTGGCCTGCTCTAGTCAGAGAGATGTTATGATATCTAGCCTGCTCTAGTCAGAGAGATTTCATGAAATCTAGCCTTCTCTAGTCCGAGAGATATTATGGAATCTAGCCTGCTCTAGTCAGAGAGACGTTATGATATCTAGCCTGCTCTAGTCAGAGAGATGTCATGAAATCTAGCCTACTCTAATCAGAGAGATGTTATGATATCTAGCCTGCTCTAGTCAGAGAGAAGTTATGGAATCTAGCCTGCTCTAGTCAGAGAGATTTCATGAAATCTAGCCTTCTCTAGTCAGAGAGATGTTATGACATCTAGCCTGCTCTAGTCAGAGAGATGTTATGAAATCTAGCCTGCTCTAGTCAGAGAGATGTTATGGAATCTAGCCCGCTCTAATCAGACAGTTTTCATGAAATCTAGCATTCTCTGGTCAGAGAGATGTTATGAAATCTAGTCTGCTCTAGTCAGAGAGATGTTATGAAATCTAGGCTGCTCTAGTCAGAGAGATGTTATGAAATCTAGCCTGCTCTAGTCAGAGAGATGTTATGAAATGTAGCCTTCTCTAGTCAGAGAGCTGTTATGGAATCTAGCCTGCTATAGTCAGAGAGATGTTATGGAATCTAGCCTGCTCCTGTCAGAGAGATGTTATGAAATCCAGCCTTCTCTAGTCAGAGAGATATTATGAAATCTAGTCTGCTCTAGTCAGAGAGATGTTATGAAATCTAGCCTGCTCTAGTCAGAGAGATGTTATGAAATCTAGTCTGCTCTAGTCAGAGAGATGTTATGAAATCTAACCTGCTCTAGTCAGAGAAATGTTATGGAATCTAACATTCTCTGGTCAGAGAGATGTTATGAAATCTACCCTGCTCTAGTCAGAGAGATGTTATGAAATCTAGCCTTCTCTAGTCAGAGAGATATTATGAAATCTAGTCTGCTCTAGTCAGAGAGATGTTATGAAATCTAGGCTGCTCTAGTCAGAGAGATGTTATGAAATCTAGCCTGCTCTAGTCAGAGAGATGTTATGGAATCTAGCCTGCTCCTGTCAGAGAGATGTTATGAAATGTAGCCTTCTCTAGTCAGAGAGCTGTTATGGAATCTAGCCTGCTCTAGTCAGAGAGATGTTATGGAATCTAGCCTGCTCCTGTCAGAGAGATGTTATGAAATCCAGCCTTCTCTTGTCAGAGAGATATTATGAAATCTAGTCTGCTCTAGTCAGAGAGATGTTATGAAATCTAGCCTGCTCTAGTCAGAGAGATGTTATGAAATCTAGTCTGCTCTAGTCAGAGAGATGTTATGAAATCTAACCTGCTCTAGTCAGAGAAATGTTATGGAATCTAACATTCTCTGGTCAGAGAGATGTTATGAAATCTACCCTGCTCTAGTCAGCGAGATGTTATGAAATCTACCCTGCTCTAGTCAGAGAGATGTTATGGAATCTAGCCTGCTCTAGTCAGAGATATGTTATGGAATCTAGCCTGCTCTAGTCAGATAGATGTTATGGAATCTAGCCTGCTCTAGTCAGACAGATGTTATGGAATCTAGCCTGCTCTAGTCAGAGATATGTTATGAAATATAGCGTGCTCTATTCAGAGAGATGTTATTAAATCTAGCCTTCTCTAGTCAGAGAGATGTTATGGAATCTAGCCTGCTCCTGTCAGAGAGATGTTATGAAATCTATCCTTCTCTAGTTAGAGAGATATTATGAAATCTAGCCTGCTCTAGTCAGAGAGATGTTAAGAAATATAGCCTGCTCTAGTCAGAGAGATGTTATGAAATCTAGCCTGCTCTATTCAGAGAGATGTTATGAAATCTAGCCTGCTCTAGTCAGAGAGGTGTTATGGAATCTAGCCTGCTTTAGTCAGAGAGATGTTATGAAATCTAGCCTTCTCTAGTCAGAAAGATTTTATGAAATATAGCCTGCTCTAGTCAGAGAGATGTTATTAAATCTAGCCTTCTCTAGTCAGAGAGTTGTTATGGAATCTAGCCTGCTCTAGTCAGAGAGATGTTATGGAATCTAGCCTGCTCTAGTCAGAGAGATGTTATGAAATCTAGCCTGATCTAGTCAGAGAGATTTCATGAAATCTAGCCTTCTCTAGTCAGAGAGATGTTATGACATCTAGTCTGCTCTAGTAAGAGAGATGTTATGAAATCTGGCCTGCTCTAGTCAGAGAGATGTTATGAAATCTAGCCTACTCTAATTAGAGAGATGTTTTGATATCTAGCATGCTCTAGTCAGAGAGAAGTTATGGAATCTAGCCTGCTCTAGTCAGAGAGATGTTATGAAATCTAGCCTGCTCTAGTCAGAGAGATGTTATGGAATCTAGCCTGCTCTAATCAGACAGATTTCATGAAATCTAGCCTTCTCTAATCAGAGAGATGTTATGATATCTAGCTTGCTCTAGTCAGAGAGATTTCATGAAATCTAACCTTCTCTAGTCAGAGAGATGTTATGACATCTAGCCTGCTCTAGTCAGAGAGATGTTATGAAATCTAGCCTGCTCTAGTCAGAGAGAAGTTATGGAATCTAGCCTGCTCTACTCAGAGAAATATTATGAAATCTAGCCTGCTGTAGTCAAAGAGCTGTTATGAAATCTGGCCTGCTCTAGTCAGAGAGATGTTATGATATCTAGCCTGCTCTAGTCAGAGAGATTTCATGAAATCTAGCCTTCTCTAGTCCGAGAGATATTATGGAATCTAGCCTGCTCTAGTCAGAGAGACGTTATGATATCTAGCCTGCTCTAGTCAGAGAGATGTCATGAAATCTAGCCTACTCTAATCAGAGAGATGTTATGATATCTAGCCTGCTCTAGTCAGAGAGAAGTTATGGAATCTAGCCTGCTCTAGTCAGAGAGATTTCATGAAATCTAGCCTTCTCTAGTCAGAGAGATGTTATGACATCTAGCCTGCTCTAGTCAGAGAGATGTTATGAAATCTAGCCTGCTCTAGTCAGAGAGATGTTATGGAATCTAGCCCGCTCTAATCAGACAGTTTTCATGAAATCTAGCATTCTCTGGTCAGAGAGATGTTATGAAATCTAGTCTGCTCTAGTCAGAGAGATGTTATGAAATCTAGGCTGCTCTAGTCAGAGAGATGTTATGAAATCTAGCCTGCTCTAGTCAGAGAGATGTTATGGAATCTAGCCTGCTCCTGTCAGAGAGATGTTATGAAATGTAGCCTTCTCTAGTCAGAGAGCTGTTATGGAATCTAGCCTGCTATAGTCAGAGAGATGTTATGGAATCTAGCCTGCTCCTGTCAGAGAGATGTTATGAAATCCAGCCTTCTCTAGTCAGAGATATTATGAAATCTAGTCTGCTCTAGTCAGAGAGATGTTATGAAATCTAGCCTGCTCTAGTCAGAGAGATGTTATGAAATCTAGTCTGCTCTAGTCAGAGAGATGTTATGAAATCTAACCTGCTCTAGTCAGAGAAATGTTATGGAATCTAACATTCTCTGGTCAGAGAGATGTTATGAAATCTACCCTGCTCTAGTCAGAGAGATGTTATGAAATCTAGCCTTCTCTAGTCAGAGAGATATTATGAAATCTAGTCTGCTCTAGTCAGAGAGATGTTATGAAATCTAGGCTGCTTTAGTCAGAGAGATGTTATGAAATCTAGCCTGCTCTAGTCAGAGAGATGTTATGGAATCTAGCCTGCTCCTGTCAGAGAGATGTTATGAAATGTAGCCTTCTCTAGTCAGAGAGCTGTTATGGAATCTAGCCTGCTCTAGTCAGAGAGATGTTATGGAATCTAGCCTGCTCCTGTCAGAGAGATGTTATGAAATCCAGCCTTCTCTAGTCAGAGAGATATTATAAAATCTAGTCTGCTCTAGTCAGAGAGATGTTATGGAATCTAGCCTGCTCTAGTCAGAGAGATGTTATGAAATCTAGTCTGCTCTAGTCAGAGAGATGTTATGAAATCTAACCTGCTCTAGTCAGAGAAATGTTATGGAATCTAACATTCTCTGGTCAGAGAGATGTTATGAAATCTACCCTGCTCTAGTCAGAGAGATGTTATGGAATCTAGCCTGCTCTAATCAGACAGATTTCATGAAATCTAGCCTTCTCTAGTCAGAGTGATGTTATTACATCTAGCCTGCTCTAGTCAGAGAGATATTATGAAATCTAGCCTGCTTTAGTCAGAGAGATGTTATGGAATCTAGCCTGCTCCCGTCAGAGAGATGTTATGAAATCTAGCCTTCTCTAGTCAGAGAGAAGTTATGGAATCTAGCCTGCTCTAGTCATAGAGATGTTATGGAATTTAGCCTGCTCTAGTCAGAGAGATGTTGTGGAATATAGCCTGCTCTAGTCAGAGAGATGTTATGAAATCTAGCCTGCTCTAGTCAGAGAGAAGTTATGAAATCTGGCCTGCTCTAGTCAGAGAGGTGTTATGATATCTAGCCTGGTCTAGTCAGAGAGATGTTATAAAATCTAACCTGCTCTAGTCAGAGAGATGTTATGAAATCTAGCCTGCTCTAGTCGGAAACATGTTATGGAATCTATCTTGCTCCCATCAGAGAGATGTTATGAAATCTGGCCTGCTCTAGTCGGAGAGATGTTATGATATCTAGCCTGCTCTAGTAAGAAAGATGTTATGAAATCTAGCCTGCTCTAGTCAGAGAGATGTTATGAAATCTAGCCTGCTCTAGTCAGAGAGATGTTATGGAATCTACTATTCTCTGGTCAGCGAGATGTTATGAAATCTACCCTGCTCTAGTCAGAGAGATGTTATGGAATCTAGCCTGCTCTAGTCAGAGAGATGTTATGGAATCTAGCCTGCTCTAGTCAGAGAGATGTTATGGAATCTAGCCTGCTCCTGTCAGAGAGATGTTATGAAATCCAGCCTTCTCTAGTCAGAGAGATATTATGAAATCTAGTCTGCTCTAGTCAGAGAGATGTTATGAAATCTAGCCTGCTCTAGTCAGAGAGATGTTATGAAATCTAGTCTGCTCTAGTCAGAGAGATGTTATGAAATCTAACCTGCTCTAGTCAGAGAAATGTTATGGAATCTAACATTCTCTGGTCAGAGAGATGTTATGAAATCTACCCTGCTCTAGTCAGAGAGATGTTATGGAATCTAGCCTGCTCTAATCAGACAGATTTCATGAAATCTAGCCTTCTCTAGTCAGAGTGATGTTATTACATCTAGCCTGCTCTAGTCAGAGAGATATTATGAAATCTAGCCTTCTCTAGTCAGAGAGAAGTTATGGAATCTAGCCTGCTCTAGTCATAGAGATGTTATGGAATTTAGCCTGCTCTAGTCAGAGAGATGTTGTGGAATATAGCCTGCTCTAGTCAGAGAGATGTTATGAAATCTAGCCTGCTCTAGTCAGAGAGAAGTTATGATATCTGGCCTGCTCTAGTCAGAGAGGTGTTATGATATCTAGCCTGGTCTAGTCAGAGAGATGTTATAAAATCTAACCTGCTCTAGTCAGAGAGATGTTATGAAATCTAGCCTGCTCTAGTCGGAAACATGTTATGGAATCTATCTTGCTCCCATCAGAGAGATGTTATGAAATCTGGCCTGCTCTAGTCGGAGAGATGTTATGATATCTAGCCTGCTCTAGTAAGAAAGATGTTATGAAATCTAGCCTGCTCTAGTCAGAGAGATGTTATGAAATCTAGCCTGCTCTAGTCAGAGAGATGTTATGGAATCTACTATTCTCTGGTCAGCGAGATGTTATGAAATCTACACTGCTCTAGTCAGAGAGATGTTATGGAATCTAGCCTGCTCTAGTCAGAGAGATGTTATGGAATCTAACCTGCTCTAGTCAGATAGATGTTATGGAATCTAGCCTGCTCTAGTCAGATAGATGTTATGGAATCTAGCCTGCTCTAGTCAGAGATATGTTATGAAATATAGCGTGCTCTATTCAGAGAGATGTTATTAAATCTAGCCTTCTCTAGTCAGAGAGATGTTATGGAATCTAGCCTGCTCCTGTCAGAGAGATGTTATGAAATCTATCCTTCTCTAGTTAGAGAGATATTATGAAATCTAGCCTGCTCTAGTCAGAGAGATGTTAAGAAATATAGCCTGCTCTAGTCAGAGAGATGTTATGAAATCTAGCCTGCTCTATTCAGAGAGATGTTATGAAATCTAGCCTGCTCTAGTCAGAGAGGTGTTATGGAATCTAGCCTGCTCTAGTCAGAGAGATGTTATGAAATCTAGCCTTCTCTAGTCAGAAAGATGTTATGAAATATAGCCTGCTCTAGTCAGAGAGATGTTATTAAATCTAGCCTTCTCTAGTCAGAGAGTTGTTATGGAATCTAGCCTGCTCTAGTCAGAGAGATGTTATGGAATCTAGCCTGCTCTAGTCAGAGAGATGTTATGAAATCTAGCCTGATCTAGTCAGAGAGATTTCATGAAATCTAGCCTTCTCTAGTCAGAGAGATGTTATGACATCTAGTCTGCTCTAGTAAGAGAGATGTTATGAAATCTGACCTGCTCTAGTCAGAGAGATGTTATGAAATCTAGCCTACTCTAATTAGAGAGATGTTTTGATATCTAGCATGCTCTAGTCAGAGAGATGTTATGAAATCTAGCCTGCTCTAGTCAGAGAGATGTTATGGAATCTAGCCTGCTCTAATCAGACAGATTTCATGAAATCTAGCCTTCTCTAATCAGAGAGATGTTATGATATCTAGCTTGCTCTAGTCAGAGAGATTTCATGAAATCTAACCTTCTCTAGTCAGAGAGATGTTATGACATCTAGCCTGCTCTAGTCAGAGAGATGTTATGAAATCTAGCCTGCTCTAGTCAGAGAGAAGTTATGGAATCTAGCCTGCTCTACTCAGAGAAATATTATGAAATCTAGCCTGCTGTAGTCAAAGAGCTGTTATGAAATCTGGCCTGCTCTAGTCAGAGAGATGTTATGATATCTAGCCTGCTCTAGTCAGAGAGATTTCATGAAATCTAGCCTTCTCTAGTCCGAGAAATGTTATGGAATCTAGCCTGCTCTAGTCAGAGAGACGTTATGATATCTAGCCTGCTCTAGTCAGAGAGATGTCATGAAATCTAGCCTACTCTAATCAGAGAGATGTTATGATATCTAGCCTGCTCTAGTCAGAGAGAAGTTATGGAATCTAGCCTGCTCTAGTCAGAGAGATTTCATGAAATCTAGCCTTCTCTAGTCAGAGAGATGTTATGACATCTAGCCTGCTCTAGTCAGAGAGATGTTATGAAATCTAGCCTGCTCTAGTCAGAGAGATGTTATGGAATCTAGCCCGCTCTAATCAGACAGTTTTCATGAAATCTAGCATTCTCTGGTCAGAGAGATGTTATGACATCTAGCCTACTCTAGTCAGAGAGATATTATGAAATCTAGCCTGCTTTAGTCAGAAAGATGTTATGGAATCTAGCCTGCTCCCGTCAGGGAGATGTTATGAAATCTAGCCTTCTCTAGTCAGAGAGAAGTTATGGAATCTAGCCTGCTCTAGTCATAGAGATGTTATGAAATCTAGCCTGCTCTACTCAGAGAGGTGTTATGAAATCTAGCCTGCTTTAGTCAGAAAGATGTTATGGAATCTAGCCTGCTCCCGTCAGGGAGATGTTATGAAATCTAGCCTTCTCTAGTCAGAGAGAAGTTATGGAATCTAGCCTGCTCTAGTCATAGAGATGTTATGAAATCTAGCCTGCTCTACTCAGAGAGATGTTATAAAATCTAGCCTGCTCTAGTCAGACAGATGTTATGGAATCTAGCCTGCTCTAGTCAGAGAGATGTCATGAAATGTAGCCTGCTCTAGTCAGAGAGATGTTATGGAATCTAGCCTGCTCTAGTCAGAGAGATGTTATGGAATCTAGCCTGCTCTAGACAGATAGATGTTATGGAATCTAGCATGCTCCTGTCAGAGAGATGTTATGAAATCTAGCCTTCTCTAGTCAGAGAGATATTATGAAATCTAGTCTGCTCTAGTCAGAGAGATGTTATGAAATATAGCCTGCTCTAGTCAGAGAGATGTTATGAAATCTAGCATGCTCTAGTCAGAAAGATGTTATGAAATCTAGCCTGCTCTAGTCAGAGAGATGTTATGAAATCTACCCTGCTCTAGTCAGAGAGATGTTATGGAATCTAGCCTGCTCTAATCAGACAGATTTCATGAAATCTAGCCTTCTCTAGTCAGAGTGATGTTATTACATCTAGCCTGCTCTAGTCAGAGAGATATTATGAAATCTATCCTGCTTTAGTCAGAGAGATGTTATGGAATCTAGCCTGCTCCCGTCAGAGAGATGTTATGAAATCTAGCCTTCTCTAGTCAGAGAGAAGTTATGGAATCTAGCCTGCTCTAGTCAGAGAGATGTTATGAAATCTAGCCTACTCTAATTAGAGAGATGTTTTGATATCTAGCATGCTCTAGTCAGAGAGAAGTTATGGAATCTAGCCTGCTCTAGTCATAGAGATGTTATGAAATCTAGCCTGCTCTAGTCAGAGAGATGTTATGGAATCTAGCCTGCTCTAATCAGACAGATTTCATGAAATCTAGCCTTCTCTAGTCAGAGTGATGTTATTACATCTAGCCTGCTCTAGTCAGAGAGATATTATGAAATCTAGCCTGCTTTAGTCAGAGAGATGTTATGGAATCTAGCCTGCTCCCGTCAGAGAGATGATATGAAATCTAGCCTTCTCTAGTCAGAGAGAAATTATGGAATCTAGCCTGCTCTAGTCATAGAGATGTGATGGAATTTAGCCTGCTCTAGTCAGAGAGATGTTGTGGAATATAGCCTGCTCTAGTCAGAGAGATGTTATGAAATCTAGCCTGCTCTAGTCAGAGAGAAGTTATGAAATCTGGCCTGCTCTAGTCAGAGAGGTGTTATGATATCTAGCCTGGTCTAGTCAGAGAGATGTTATACAATCTAACCTGCTCTAGTCAGAGAGATGTTATGAAATCTAGCCTGCTCTAGTCGGAAACATGTTATGGAATCTATCTTGCTCCCATCAGAGAGATGTTATGAAATCTGGCCTGCTCTAGTCGGAGAGATGTTATGATATCTAGCCTGCTCTAGTAAGAAAGATGTTATGAAATCTAGCCTGCTCTAGTCAGAGAGATGTTATGAAATCTAGCCTGCTCTAGTCAGAGAGATGTTATGGAATCTACTATTCTCTGGTCAGCGAGATGTTATGAAATCTACCCTGCTCTAGTCAGAGAGATGTTATGGAATCTAGCCTGCTCTAGTCAGAGAGATGTTATGGAATCTAGCCTGCTCTAGTCAGAGAGATGTTATGGAATCTAGCCTGCTCCTGTCAGAGAGATGTTATGAAATCCAGCCTTCTCTAGTCAGAGAGATATTATGAAATCTAGTCTGCTCTAGTCAGAGAGATGTTATGAAATCTAGCCTGCTCTAGTCAGAGAGATGTTATGAAATCTAGTCTGCTCTAGTCAGAGAGATGTTATGAAATCTAACCTGCTCTAGTCAGAGAAATGTTATGGAATCTAACATTCTCTGGTCAGAGAGATGTTATGAAATCTACCCTGCTCTAGTCAGAGAGATGTTATGGAATCTAGCCTGCTCTAATCAGACAGATTTCATGAAATCTAGCCTTCTCTAGTCAGAGTGATGTTATTACATCTAGCCTGCTCTAGTCAGAGAGATATTATGAAATCTAGCCTGCTTTAGTCAGAGAGATGTTATGGAATCTAGCCTGCTCCCGTCAGAGAGATGTTATGAAATCTAGCCTTCTCTAGTCAGAGAGAAGTTATGGAATCTAGCCTGCTCTAGTCATAGAGATGTTATGGAATTTAGCCTGCTCTAGTCAGAGAGATGTTGTGGAATATAGCCTGCTCTAGTCAGAGAGATGTTATGAAATCTAGCCTGCTCTAGTCAGAGAGAAGTTATGAAATCTGGCCTGCTCTAGTCAGAGAGGTGTTATGATATCTAGCCTGGTCTAGTCAGAGAGATGTTATAAAATCTAACCTGCTCTAGTCAGAGAGATGTTATGAAATCTAGCCTGCTCTAGTCGGAAACATGTTATGGAATCTATCTTGCTCCCATCAGAGAGATGTTATGAAATCTGGCCTGCTCTAGTCGGAGAGATGTTATGATATCTAGCCTGCTCTAGTAAGAAAGATGTTATGAAATCTAGCCTGCTCTAGTCAGAGAGATGTTATGAAATCTAGCCTGCTCTAGTCAGAGAGATGTTATGGAATCTACTATTCTCTGGTCAGCGAGATGTTATGAAATCTACCCTGCTCTAGTCAGAGAGATGTTATGGAATCTAGCCTGCTCTAGTCAGAGAGATGTTATGGAATCTAGCCTGCTCTAGTCAGATAGATGTTATGGAATCTAGCCTGCTCTAGTCAGATAGATGTTATGGAATCTAGCCTGCTCTAGTCAGAGATATGTTATGAAATATAGCGTGCTCTATTCAGAGAGATGTTATTAAATCTTACCTTCTCTAGTTAGAGAGATATTATGAAATCTAGCCTGCTCTAGTCAGAGAGATGTTAAGAAATATAGCCTGCTCTAGTCAGAGAGATGTTATGAAATCTAGCCTGCTCTATTCAGAGAGATGTTATGAAATCTAGCCTGCTCTAGTCAGAGAGGTGTTATGGAATCTAGCCTGCTCTAGTCAGAGAGATGTTATGAAATCTAGCCTTCTCTAGTCAGAAAGATGTTATGAAATATAGCCTGCTCTAGTCAGAGAGATGTTATTAAATCTAGCCTTCTCTAGTCAGAGAGTTGTTATGGAATCTAGCCTGCTCTAGTCAGAGAGATGTTATGGAATCTAGCCTGCTCTAGTCAGAGAGATGTTATGAAATCTAGCCTGATCTAGTCAGAGAGATTTCATGAAATCTAGCCTTCTCTAGTCAGAGAGATGTTATGACATCTAGTCTGCTCTAGTAAGAGAGATGTTATGAAATCTGGCCTGCTCTAGTCAGAGAGATGTTATGAAATCTAGCCTACTCTAATTAGAGAGATGTTTTGATATCTAGCATGCTCTAGTCAGAGAGAAGTTATGGAATCTAGCCTGCTCTAGTCAGAGAGATGTTATGAAATCTAGCCTGCTCTAGTCAGAGAGATGTTATGGAATCTAGCCTGCTCTAATCAGACAGATTTCATGAAATCTAGCCTTCTCTAATCAGAGAGATGTTATGATACCTAGCTTGCTCTAGTCAGAGAGATTTCATGAAATCTAACCTTCTCTAGTCAGAGAGATGTTATGACATCTAGCCTGCTCTAGTCAGAGAGATGTTATGAAATCTAGCCTGCTCTAGTCAGAGAGAAGTTATGGAATCTAGCCTGCTCTACTCAGAGAAATATTATGAAATCTAGCCTGCTGTAGTCAAAGAGCTGTTATGAAATCTAGCATGCTCTAGTCAGAGAGAAGTTATGGAATCTAGCCTGCTCTACTCAGAGAAATATTATGAAATCTAGCCTGCTGTAGTCAAAGAGCTGTTATGAAATCTGGCCTGCTCTAGTCAGAGAGATGTTATGATATCTAGCCTGCTCTAGTCAGAGAGATGTTATGAAATCTAGCCTGCTCTAGTCAGAGAGATGTTATGGAATCTACTATTCTCTGGTCAGCGAGATGTTATGAAATCTACCCTGCTCTAGTCAGAGAGATGTTATGGAATCTAGCCTGCTCTAGTCAGAGAGATGTTATGGAATCTAGCCTGCTCTAGTCAGAGAGATGTTATGGAATCTAGCCTGCTCCTGTCAGAGAGATGTTATGAAATCCAGCCTTCTCTAGTCAGAGAGATATTATGAAATCTAGTCTGCTCTAGTCAGAGAGATGTTATGAAATCTAGCCTGCTCTAGTCAGAGAGATGTTATGAAATCTAGTCTGCTCTAGTCAGAGAGATGTTATGAAATCTAACCTGCTCTAGTCAGAGAAATGTTATGGAATCTAACATTCTCTGGTCAGAGAGATGTTATGAAATCTACCCTGCTCTAGTCAGAGAGATGTTATGGAATCTAGCCTGCTCTAATCAGACAGATTTCATGAAATCTAGCCTTCTCTAGTCAGAGTGATGTTATTACATCTAGCCTGCTCTAGTCAGAGAGATATTATGAAATCTAGCCTGCTTTAGTCAGAGAGATGTTATGGAATCTAGCCTGCTCCCGTCAGAGAGATGTTATGAAATCTAGCCTTCTCTAGTCAGAGAGAAGTTATGGAATCTAGCCTGTTCTAGTCATAGAGATGTTATGGAATTTAGCCTGCTCTAGTCAGAGAGATGTTGTGGAATATAGCCTGCTCTAGTCAGAGAGATGTTATGAAATCTAGCCTGCTCTAGTCAGAGAGAAGTTATGAAATCTGGCCTGCTCTAGTCAGAGAGGTGTTATGATATCTAGCCTGGTCTAGTCAGAGAGATGTTATAAAATCTAACCTGCTCTAGTCAGAGAGATGTTATGAAATCTAGCCTGCTCTAGTCGGAAACATGTTATGGAATCTATCTTGCTCCCATCAGAGAGATGTTATGAAATCTGGCCTGCTCTAGTCGGAGAGATGTTATGATATCTAGCCTGCTCTAGTAAGAAAGATGTTATGAAATCTAGCCTGCTCTAGTCAGAGAGATGTTATGAAATCTAGCCTGCTCTAGTCAGAGAGATGTTATGGAATCTACTATTCTCTGGTCAGCGAGATGTTATGAAATCTACCCTGCTCTAGTCAGAGAGATGTTATGGAATCTAGCCTGCTCTAGTCAGAGAGATGTTATGGAATCTAGCCTGCTCTAGTCAGATAGATGTTATGGAATCTAGCCTGCTCTAGTCAGATAGATGTTATGGAATCTAGCCTGCTCTAGTCAGAGATATGTTATGAAATATAGCGTGCTCTATTCAGAGAGATGTTATTAAATCTTACCTTCTCTAGTTAGAGAGATATTATGAAATCTAGCCTGCTCTAGTCAGAGAGATGTTAAGAAATATAGCCTGCTCTAGTCAGAGAGATGTTATGAAATCTAGCCTGCTCTATTCAGAGAGATGTTATGAAATCTAGCCTGCTCTAGTCAGAGAGGTGTTATGGAATCTAGCCTGCTCTAGTCAGAGAGATGTTATGAAATCTAGCCTTCTCTAGTCAGAAAGATGTTATGAAATATAGCCTGCTCTAGTCAGAGAGATGTTATTAAATCTAGCCTTCTCTAGTCAGAGAGATGTTATGAAATCTAGCCTTCTCTAGTCAGAGAGTTGTTATGGAATCTAGCCTGCTCTAGTCAGAGAGATGTTATGGAATCTAGCCTGCTCTAGTCAGAGAGATGTTATGAAATCTAGCCTGATCTAGTCAGAGAGATTTCATGAAATCTAGCCTTCTCTAGTCAGAGAGATGTTATGACATCTAGTCTGCTCTAGTAAGAGAGATGTTATGAAATCTGGCCTGCTCTAGTCAGAGAGATGTTATGAAATCTAGCCTACTCTAATTAGAGAGATGTTTTGATATCTAGCATGCTCTAGTCAGAGAGAAGTTATGGAATCTAGCCTGCTCTAGTCAGAGAGATGTTATGAAATCTAGCCTGCTCTAGTCAGAGAGATGTTATGGAATCTAGCCTGCTCTAATCAGACAGATTTCATGAAATCTAGCCTTCTCTAATCAGAGAGATGTTATGATACCTAGCTTGCTCTAGTCAGAGAGATTTCATGAAATCTAACCTTCTCTAGTCAGAGAGATGTTATGACATCTAGCCTGCTCTAGTCAGAGAGAAGTTATGGAATCTAGCCTGCTCTACTCAGAGAAATATTATGAAATCTAGCCTGCTGTAGTCAAAGAGCTGTTATGAAATCTGGCCTGCTCTAGTCAGAGAGATGTTATGATATCTAGCCTGCTCTAGTCAGAGAGATTTCATGAAATCTAGCCTTCTCTAGTCCGAGAGATGTTATGGAATCTAGCCTGCTCTAGTCAGAGAGATGTTATGAAATCTAGTCTGCTCTAGTCAGAGAGATGTTATGAAATCTAACCTGCTCTAGTCAGAGAAATGTTATGGAATCTAACATTCTCTGGTCAGAGAGATGTTATGAAATCTACCCTGCTCTAGTCAGAGAGATGTTATGGAATCTAGCCTGCTCTAATCAGACAGATTTCATGAAATCTAGCCTTCTCTAGTCAGAGTGATGTTATTACATCTAGCCTGCTCTAGTCAGAGAGATATTATGAAATCTAGCCTGCTTTAGTCAGAGAGATGTTATGGAATCTAGCCTGCTCCCGTCAGAGAGATGTTATGAAATCTAGCCTTCTCTAGTCAGAGAGAAGTTATGGAATCTAGCCTGCTCTAGTCATAGAGATGTTATGGAATTTAGCCTGCTCTAGTCAGAGAGATGTTGTGGAATATAGCCTGCTCTAGTCAGAGAGATGTTATGAAATCTAGCCTGCTCTAGTCAGAGAGAAGTTATGAAATCTGGCCTGCTCTAGTCAGAGAGGTGTTATGATATCTAGCCTGGTCTAGTCAGAGAGATGTTATAAAATCTAACCTGCTCTAGTCAGAGAGATGTTATGAAATCTAGCCTGCTCTAGTCGGAAACATGTTATGGAATCTATCTTGCTCCCATCAGAGAGATGTTATGAAATCTGGCCTGCTCTAGTCGGAGAGATGTTATGATATCTAGCCTGCTCTAGTAAGAAAGATGTTATGAAATCTAGCCTGCTCTAGTCAGAGAGATGTTATGAAATCTAGCCTGCTCTAGTCAGAGAGATGTTATGGAATCTACTATTCTCTGGTCAGCGAGATGTTATGAAATCTACCCTGCTCTAGTCAGAGAGATGTTATGGAATCTAGCCTGCTCTAGTCAGAGAGATGTTATGGAATCTAGCCTGCTCTAGTCAGATAGATGTTATGGAATCTAGCCTGCTCTAGTCAGATAGATGTTATGGAATCTAGCCTGCTCTAGTCAGAGATATGTTATGAAATATAGCGTGCTCTATTCAGAGAGATGTTATTAAATCTTACCTTCTCTAGTTAGAGAGATATTATGAAATCTAGCCTGCTCTAGTCAGAGAGATGTTAAGAAATATAGCCTGCTCTAGTCAGAGAGATGTTATGAAATCTAGCCTGCTCTATTCAGAGAGATGTTATGAAATCTAGCCTGCTCTAGTCAGAGAGGTGTTATGGAATCTAGCCTGCTCTAGTCAGAGAGATGTTATGAAATCTAGCCTTCTCTAGTCAGAAAGATGTTATGAAATCTAGCCTGCTCTAGTCAGAGAGAAGTTATGAAATCTGGCCTGCTCTAGTCAGAGAGGTGTTATGATATCTAGCCTGGTGTAGTCAGAGAGATGTTATAAAATCTAACCTGCTCTAGTCAGAGAGATGTTATGAAATCTAGCCTGCTCTAGTCGGAAACATGTTATGGAATCTATCTTGCTCCCATCAGAGAGATGTTATGAAATCTGGCCTGCTCTAGTCGGAGAGATGTTATGATATCTAGCCTGCTCTAGTAAGAAAGATGTTATGAAATCTAGCCTGCTCTAGTCAGAGAGATGTTATGAAATCTAGCCTGCTCTAGTCAGAGAGATGTTATGGAATCTACTATTCTCTGGTCAGCGAGATGTTATGAAATCTACCCTGCTCTAGTCAGAGAGATGTTATGGAATCTAGCCTGCTCTAGTCAGAGAGATGTTATGGAATCTAGCCTGCTCTAGTCAGATAGATGTTATGGAATCTAGCCTGCTCTAGTCAGATAGATGTTATGGAATCTAGCCTGCTCTAGTCAGAGATATGTTATGAAATATAGCGTGCTCTATTCAGAGAGATGTTATTAAATCTTACCTTCTCTAGTTAGAGAGATATTATGAAATCTAGCCTGCTCTAGTCAGAGAGATGTTAAGAAATATAGCCTGCTCTAGTCAGAGAGATGTTATGAAATCTAGCCTGCTCTATTCAGAGAGATGTTATGAAATCTAGCCTGCTCTAGTCAGAGAGGTGTTATGGAATCTAGCCTGCTCTAGTCAGAGAGATGTTATGAAATCTAGCCTTCTCTAGTCAGAAAGATGTTATGAAATATAGCCTGCTCTAGTCAGAGAGATGTTATTAAATCTAGCCTTCTCTAGTCAGAGAGTTGTTATGGAATCTAGCCTGCTCTAGTCAGAGAGATGTTATGGAATCTAGCCTGCTCTAGTCAGAGAGATGTTATGAAATCTAGCCTGATCTAGTCAGAGAGATTTCATGAAATCTAGCCTTATCTAGTCAGAGAGATGTTATGACATCTAGTCTGCTCTAGTAAGAGAGATGTTATGAAATCTGGCCTGCTCTAGTCAGAGAGATGTTATGAAATCTAGCCTACTCTAATTAGAGAGATGTTTTGATATCTAGCATGCTCTAGTCAGAGAGAAGTTATGGAATCTAGCCTGCTCTAGTCAGAGAGATGTTATGAAATCTAGCCTGCTCTAGTCAGAGAGATGTTATGGAATCTAGCCTGCTCTAATCAGACAGATTTCATGAAATCTAGCCTTCTCTAATCAGAGAGATGTTATGATACCTAGCTTGCTCTAGTCAGAGAGATTTCATGAAATCTAACCTTCTCTAGTTAGAGAGATGTTATGACATCTAGCCTGCTCTAGTCAGAGAGATGTTATGAAATCTAGCCTGCTCTAGTCAGAGAGAAGTTATGGAATCTAGCCTGCTCTACTCAGAGAAATATTATGAAATCTAGCCTGCTGTAGTCAAAGAGCTGTTATGAAATCTGGCCTGCTCTAGTCAGAGAGATGTTATGATATCTAGCCTGCTCTAGTCAGAGAGATTTCATGAAATCTAGCCTTCTCTAGTCCGAGAGATGTTATGGAATCTAGCCTGCTCTAGTCAGAGAGATGTTATGAAATCTAGTCTGCTCTAGTCAGAGAGATGTTATGAAATCTAACCTGCTCTAGTCAGAGAAATGTTATGGAATCTAACATTCTCTGGTCAGAGAGATGTTATGAAATCTACCCTGCTCTAGTCAGAGAGATGTTATGGAATCTAGCCTGCTCTAATCAGACAGATTTCATGAAATCTAGCCTTCTCTAGTCAGAGTGATGTTATTACATCTAGCCTGCTCTAGTCAGAGAGATATTATGAAATCTATCCTGCTTTAGTCAGAGAGATGTTATGGAATCTAGCCTGCTCCCGTCAGAGAGATGTTATGAAATCTAGCCTTCTCTAGTCAGAGAGAAGTTATGGAATCTAGCCTGCTCTAGTCATAGAGATGTTATGGAATTTAGCCTGCTCTAGTCAGAGAGATGTTGTGGAATATAGCCTGCTCTAGTCAGAGAGATGTTATGAAATCTAGCCTGCTCTAGTCAGAGAGAAGTTATGAAATCTGGCCTGCTCTAGTCAGAGAGGTGTTATGATATCTAGCCTGGTCTAGTCAGAGAGATGTTATAAAATCTAACCTGCTCTAGTCAGAGAGATGTTATGAAATCTAGCCTGCTCTAGTCGGAAACATGTTATGGAATCTATCTTGCTCCCATCAGAGAGATGTTATGAAATCTGGCCTGCTCTAGTCGGAGAGATGTTATGATATCTAGCCTGCTCTAGTAAGAAAGATGTTATGAAATCTAGCCTGCTCTAGTCAGAGAGATGTTATGAAATCTAGCCTGCTCTAGTCAGAGAGATGTTATGGAATCTACTATTCTCTGGTCAGCGAGATGTTATGAAATCTACCCTGCTCTAGTCAGAGAGATGTTATGGAATCTAGCCTGCTCTAGTCAGAGAGATGTTATGGAATCTAGCCTGCTCTAGTCAGATAGATGTTATGGAATCTAGCCTGCTCTAGTCAGATAGATGTTATGGAATCTAGCCTGCTCTAGTCAGAGATATGTTATGAAATATAGCGTGCTCTATTCAGAGAGATGTTATTAAATCTTACCTTCTCTAGTTAGAGAGATATTATGAAATCTAGCCTGCTCTAGTCAGAGAGATGTTAAGAAATATAGCCTGCTCTAGTCAGAGAGATGTTATGAAATCTAGCCTGCTCTATTCAGAGAGATGTTATGAAATCTAGCCTGCTCTAGTCAGAGAGGTGTTATGGAATCTAGCCTGCTCTAGTCAGAGAGATGTTATGAAATCTAGCCTTCTCTAGTCAGAAAGATGTTATGAAATATAGCCTGCTCTAGTCAGAGAGATGTTATTAAATCTAGCCTTCTCTAGTCAGAGAGTTGTTATGGAATCTAGCCTGCTCTAGTCAGAGAGATGTTATGGAATCTAGCCTGCTCTAGTCAGAGAGATGTTATGAAATCTAGCCTGATCTAGTCAGAGAGATTTCATGAAATCTAGCCTTCTCTAGTCAGAGAGATGTTATGACATCTAGTCTGCTCTAGTAAGAGAGATGTTATGAAATCTGGCCTGCTCTAGTCAGAGAGATGTTATGAAATCTAGCCTACTCTAATTAGAGAGATGTTTTGATATCTAGCATGCTCTAGTCAGAGAGAAGTTATGGAATCTAGCCTGCTCTAGTCAGAGAGATGTTATGAAATCTAGCCTGCTCTAGTCAGAGAGATGTTATGGAATCTAGCCTGCTCTAATCAGACAGATTTCATGAAATCTAGCCTTCTCTAATCAGAGAGATGATATGATACCTAGCTTGCTCTAGTCAGAGAGATTTCATGAAATCTAACCTTCTCTAGTCAGAGAGATGTTATGACATCTAGCCTGCTCTAGTCAGAGAGATGTTATGAAATCTAGCCTGCTCTAGTCAGAGAGAAGTTATGGAATCTAGCCTGCTCTACTCAGAGAAATATTATGAAATCTAGCCTGCTGTAGTCAAAGAGCTGTTATGAAATCTGGCCTGCTCTAGTCAGAGAGATGTTATGATATCTAGCCTGCTCTAGTCAGAGAGATTTCATGAAATCTAGCCTTCTCTAGTCCGAGAGATGTTATGGAATCTAGCCTGCTCTAGTCAGAGAGACGTTATGATATCTAGCCTGCTCTAGTCAGAGAGATGTCATGAAATCTAGCCTACTCTAATCAGAGAGATGTTATGATATCTAGCCTGCTCTAGTCAGAGAGAAGTTATGGAATCTAGCCTGCTCTAGTCAGAGAGATTTCATGAAATCTAGCCTTCTCTAGTCAGAGAGATGTTATGACATCTAGCCTGCTCTAGTCAGAGAGATGTTATGAAATCTAGCCTGCTCTAGTCAGAGAGATGTTATGGAATCTAGCCCGCTCTAATCAGACAGTTTTCATGAAATCTAGCATTCTCTGGTCAGAGAGATGTTATGACATCCAGCCTACTCTAGTCAGAGAGATATTATGAAATCTAGCCTGCTTTAGTCAGAAAGATGTTATGGAATCTAGCCTGCTCCCGTAAGGGAGATGTTATGAAATCTAGCCTTCTCTAGTCAGAGAGAAGTTATGGAATCTAGCCTGCTCTAGTCATAGAGATGTTATGAAATCTAGCCTGCTCTACTCAGAGAGGTGTTATGAAATCTAGCCTGCTTTAGTCAGAAAGATGTTATGGAATCTAGCCTGCTCCCGTCAGGGAGATGTTATGAAATCTAGCCTTCTCTAGTAAGAGAGAAGTTATGGAATCTAGCCTGCTCTAGTCATAGAGATGTTATGAAATCTAGCCTGCTCTACTCAGAGAGATGTTATAAAATCTAGCCTGCTCTAGTCAGACAGATGTTATGGAATCTAGCCTGCTCTAGTCAGAGAGATGTCATGAAATGTAGCCTGCTCTAGTCAGAGAGATGTTATGGAATCTAGCCTGCTCTAGTCAGAGAGATGTTATGGAATCTAGCCTGCTCTAGACAGATAGATGTTATGGAATCTAGCATGCTCCTGTCAGAGAGATGTTATGAAATCTAGCCTTCTCTAGTCAGAAAGATATTATGAAATCTAGTCTGCTCTAGTCAGAGAGATGTTATGAAATATAGCCTGCTCTAGTCAGAGAGATGTTATGAAATCTAGCATGCTCTAGTCAGAAAGATGTTATGAAATCTAGCCTGCTCTAGTCAGAGAGATGTTATGAAAATTAACCTGCTCTAGTCAGAGAAATGTTATGGAACCTACCATTCTCTGGTCAGAGAGATGTTATGAAATCTACCCTGCTCTAGTCAGAGAGATGTTATGGAATCTAGCCTGCTCTAATCAGACAGATTTCATGAAATCTAGCCTTCTCTAGTCAGAGTGATGTTATTACATCTAGCCTGCTCTAGTCAGAGAGATATTATGAAATCTATCCTGCTTTAGTCAGAGAGATGTTATGGAATCTAGCCTGCTCCCGTCAGAGAGATGTTATGAAATCTAGCCTTCTCTAGTCAGAGAGAAGTTATGGAATCTAGCCTGCTCTAGTCAGAGAGATGTTATGAAATCTAGCCTACTCTAATTAGAGAGATGTTTTGATATCTAGCATGCTCTAGTCAGAGAGAAGTTATGGAATCTAGCCTGCTCTAGTCAGAGAGATATTATGAAATCTAGCCTGCTCTAGTCAGAGAGATGTTATGGAATCTAGCCTGCTCTAATCAGACAGATTTCATGAAATCTGGCCTTCTCTAGTCAGAGTGATGTTATTACATCTAGCCTGCTCTAGTCAGAGAGATATTATGAAATCTAGCCTGCTTTAGTCAGAGAGATGTTATGGAATCTAGCCTGCTCCCGTCAGAGAGATGTTATGAAATCTAGCCTGCTCTAGTCAGAGAGAAGTTATGGAATCTAGCCTGCTCTAGTCATAGAGATGTTATGGAATTTAGCCTGCTCTAGTCAGAGAGATGTTGTGGAATATAGCCTGCTCTAGTCAGAGAGATGTTATGAAATCTAGCCTGCTCTAGTCAGAGAGAAGTTATGAAATCTGGCCTGCTCTAGTCAGAGAGGTGTTATGATATCTAGCCTGGTCTAGTCAGAGAGATGTTATAAAATCTAACCTACTCTAGTCAGAGAGATGTTATGAAATCTAGCCTGCTCTAGTCGGAAACATGTTATGGAATCTATCTTGCTCCCATCAGAGAGATGTTATGAAATCTGGCCTGCTCTAGTCGGAGAGATGTTATGATATCTAGCCTGCTCTAGTAAGAAAGATGTTATGAAATCTAGCCTGCTCTAGTCAGAGAGATGTTATGAAATCTAGCCTGCTCTAGTCAGAGAGATGTTATGGAATCTACTATTCTCTGGTCAGCGAGATGTTATGAAATCTACCCTGCTCTAGTCAGAGAGATGTTATGGAATCTAGCCTGCTCTAGTCAGAGAGATGTTATGGAATCTAGCCTGCTCTAGTCAGATAGATGTTATGGAATCTAGCCTGCTCTAGTCAGATAGATGTTATGGAATCTAGCCTGCTCTAGTCAGAGATATGTTATGAAATATAGCGTGCTCTATTCAGAGAGATGTTATTAAATCTAGCCTTCTCTAGTCAGAGAGATGTTATGGAATCTAGCCTGCTCCTGTCAGAGAGATGTTATGAAATCTATCCTTCTCTAGTTAGAGAGATATTATGAAATCTAGCCTGCTCTAGTCAGAGAGATGTTAAGAAATCTAGCCTGCTCTAGTCAGAGAGATGTTATGAAATCTAGCCTGCTCTAGTCAGAGAGGTGTTATGGAATCTAGCCTGCTCTAGTCAGAGAGATGTTATGAAATCTAGCCTTCTCTAGTCAGAAAGATGTTATGAAATATAGCCTGCTCTAGTCAGAGAGATGTTATTAAATCTAGCCTTCTCTAGTCAGAGAGTTGTTATGGAATTTAGCCTGCTCTAGTCAGAGAGATGTTATGGAATCTAGCCTGCTCTAGTCAGAGAGATGTTATGAAATCTAGCCTGATCTAGTCAGAGAGATTTCATGAAATCTAGCCTTCTCTAGTCAGAGAGATGTTATGACATCTAGTCTGCTCTAGTAAGAGAGATGTTATGAAATCTGGCCTGCTCTAGTCAGAGAGATGTTATGAAATCTAGCCTACTCTAATTAGAGAGATGTTTTGATATCTAGCATGCTCTAGTCAGAGAGATTTCATGAAATCTAGCCTTCTCTAGTCCGAGAGATGTTATGGAATCTAGCCTGCTCTAGTCAGAGAGACGTTATGATATCTAGCCTGCTCTAGTCAGAGAGATGTCATGAAATCTAGCCTACTCTAATCAGAGAGATGTTATGATATCTAGCCTGCTCTAGTCAGAGAGAAGTTATGGAATCTAGCCTGCTCTAGTCAGAGAGATGTTATTAAATCTTACCTTCTCTAGTTAGAGAGATATTATGAAATCTAGCCTGCTCTAGTCAGAGAGATGTTAAGAAATATAGCCTGCTCTAGTCAGAGAGATGTTATGAAATCTAGCCTGCTCTATTCAGAGAGATGTTATGAAATCTAGCCTGCTCTAGTCAGAGAGGTGTTATGGAATCTAGCCTGCTCTAGTCAGAGAGATGTTATGAAATCTAGCCTTCTCTAGTCAGAAAGATGTTATGAAATATAGCCTGCTCTAGTCAGAGAGATGTTATTAAATCTAGCCTTCTCTAGTCAGAGAGTTGTTATGGAATCTAGCCTGCTCTAGTCAGAGAGATGTTATGGAATCTAGCCTGCTCTAGTCAGAGAGATGTTATGAAATCTAGCCTGATCTAGTCAGAGAGA
Source organism: Coregonus lavaretus (assembly GCF_964263955.1). Taxonomy (NCBI): domain Eukaryota; kingdom Metazoa; phylum Chordata; class Actinopteri; order Salmoniformes; family Salmonidae; genus Coregonus; species Coregonus lavaretus. The sequence continues at coordinate 48,898,248 of NC_140004.1, forward strand.
TTTCATGAAATCTAGCCTTCTCTAGTCAGAGAGATGTTATGACATCTAGTCTGCTCTAGTAAGAGAGATGTTATGAAATCTGGCCTGCTCTAGTCAGAGAGATGTTATGAAATCTAGCCTACTCTAATTAGAGAGATGTTTTGATATCTAGCATGCTCTAGTCAGAGAGAAGTTATGGAATCTAGCCTGCTCTAGTCAGAGAGATGTTATGAAATCTAGCCTGCTCTAGTCAGAGAGATGTTATGGAATCTAGCCTGCTCTAATCAGACAGATTTCATGAAATCTAGCCTTCTCTAATCAGAGAGATGATATGATACCTAGCTTGCTCTAGTCAGAGAGATTTCATGAAATCTAACCTTCTCTAGTCAGAGAGATGTTATGACATCTAGCCTGCTCTAGTCAGAGAGATGTTATGAAATCTAGCCTGCTCTAGTCAGAGAGAAGTTATGGAATCTAGCCTGCTCTACTCAGAGAAATATTATGAAATCTAGCCTGCTGTAGTCAAAGAGCTGTTATGAAATCTGGCCTGCTCTAGTCAGAGAGATGTTATGATATCTAGCCTGCTCTAGTCAGAGAGATTTCATGAAATCTAGCCTTCTCTAGTCCGAGAGATGTTATGGAATCTAGCCTGCTCTAGTCAGAGAGACGTTATGATATCTAGCCTGCTCTAGTCAGAGAGATGTCATGAAATCTAGCCTACTCTAATCAGAGAGATGTTATGATATCTAGCCTGCTCTAGTCAGAGAGAAGTTATGGAATCTAGCCTGCTCTAGTCAGAGAGATTTCATGAAATCTAGCCTTCTCTAGTCAGAGAGATGTTATGACATCTAGCCTGCTCTAGTCAGAGAGATGTTATGAAATCTAGCCTGCTCTAGTCAGAGAGATGTTATGGAATCTAGCCCGCTCTAATCAGACAGTTTTCATGAAATCTAGCATTCTCTGGTCAGAGAGATGTTATGACATCCAGCCTACTCTAGTCAGAGAGATATTATGAAATCTAGCCTGCTTTAGTCAGAAAGATGTTATGGAATCTAGCCTGCTCCCGTAAGGGAGATGTTATGAAATCTAGCCTTCTCTAGTCAGAGAGAAGTTATGGAATCTAGCCTGCTCTAGTCATAGAGATGTTATGAAATCTAGCCTGCTCTACTCAGAGAGGTGTTATGAAATCTAGCCTGCTTTAGTCAGAAAGATGTTATGGAATCTAGCCTGCTCCCGTCAGGGAGATGTTATGAAATCTAGCCTTCTCTAGTAAGAGAGAAGTTATGGAATCTAGCCTGCTCTAGTCATAGAGATGTTATGAAATCTAGCCTGCTCTACTCAGAGAGATGTTATAAAATCTAGCCTGCTCTAGTCAGACAGATGTTATGGAATCTAGCCTGCTCTAGTCAGAGAGATGTCATGAAATGTAGCCTGCTCTAGTCAGAGAGATGTTATGGAATCTAGCCTGCTCTAGTCAGAGAGATGTTATGGAATCTAGCCTGCTCTAGACAGATAGATGTTATGGAATCTAGCATGCTCCTGTCAGAGAGATGTTATGAAATCTAGCCTTCTCTAGTCAGAAAGATATTATGAAATCTAGTCTGCTCTAGTCAGAGAGATGTTATGAAATATAGCCTGCTCTAGTCAGAGAGATGTTATGAAATCTAGCATGCTCTAGTCAGAAAGATGTTATGAAATCTAGCCTGCTCTAGTCAGAGAGATGTTATGAAAATTAACCTGCTCTAGTCAGAGAAATGTTATGGAACCTACCATTCTCTGGTCAGAGAGATGTTATGAAATCTACCCTGCTCTAGTCAGAGAGATGTTATGGAATCTAGCCTGCTCTAATCAGACAGATTTCATGAAATCTAGCCTTCTCTAGTCAGAGTGATGTTATTACATCTAGCCTGCTCTAGTCAGAGAGATATTATGAAATCTATCCTGCTTTAGTCAGAGAGATGTTATGGAATCTAGCCTGCTCCCGTCAGAGAGATGTTATGAAATCTAGCCTTCTCTAGTCAGAGAGAAGTTATGGAATCTAGCCTGCTCTAGTCAGAGAGATGTTATGAAATCTAGCCTACTCTAATTAGAGAGATGTTTTGATATCTAGCATGCTCTAGTCAGAGAGAGGTTATGGAATCTAGCCTGCTCTAGTCAGAGAGATGTTATGAAATCTAGCCTGCTCTAGTCAGAGAGATGTTATGGAATCTAGCCTGCTCTAATCAGACAGATTTCATGAAATCTGGCCTTCTCTAGTCAGAGTGATGTTATTACATCTAGCCTGCTCTAGTCAGAGAGATATTATGAAATCTAGCCTGCTTTAGTCAGAGAGATGTTATGGAATCTAGCCTGCTCCCGTCAGAGAGATGTTATGAAATCTAGCCTGCTCTAGTCAGAGAGAAGTTATGGAATCTAGCCTGCTCTAGTCATAGAGATGTTATGGAATTTAGCCTGCTCTAGTCAGAGAGATGTTGTGGAATATAGCCTGCTCTAGTCAGAGAGATGTTATGAAATCTAGCCTGCTCTAGTCAGAGAGAAGTTATGAAATCTGGCCTGCTCTAGTCAGAGAGGTGTTATGATATCTAGCCTGGTCTAGTCAGAGAGATGTTATAAAATCTAACCTACTCTAGTCAGAGAGATGTTATGAAATCTAGCCTGCTCTAGTCGGAAACATGTTATGGAATCTATCTTGCTCCCATCAGAGAGATGTTATGAAATCTGGCCTGCTCTAGTCGGAGAGATGTTATGATATCTAGCCTGCTCTAGTAAGAAAGATGTTATGAAATCTAGCCTGCTCTAGTCAGAGAGATGTTATGAAATCTAGCCTGCTCTAGTCAGAGAGATGTTATGGAATCTACTATTCTCTGGTCAGCGAGATGTTATGAAATCTACCCTGCTCTAGTCAGAGAGATGTTATGGAATCTAGCCTGCTCTAGTCAGAGAGATGTTATGGAATCTAGCCTGCTCTAGTCAGATAGATGTTATGGAATCTAGCCTGCTCTAGTCAGATAGATGTTATGGAATCTAGCCTGCTCTAGTCAGAGATATGTTATGAAATATAGCGTGCTCTATTCAGAGAGATGTTATTAAATCTAGCCTTCTCTAGTCAGAGAGATGTTATGGAATCTAGCCTGCTCCTGTCAGAGAGATGTTATGAAATCTATCCTTCTCTAGTTAGAGAGATATTATGAAATCTAGCCTGCTCTAGTCAGAGAGATGTTAAGAAATCTAGCCTGCTCTAGTCAGAGAGATGTTATGAAATCTAGCCTGCTCTAGTCAGAGAGGTGTTATGGAATCTAGCCTGCTCTAGTCAGAGAGATGTTATGAAATCTAGCCTTCTCTAGTCAGAAAGATGTTAAGAAATATAGCCTGCTCTAGTCAGAGAGATGTTATTAAATCTAGCCTTCTCTAGTCAGAGAGTTGTTATGGAATTTAGCCTGCTCTAGTCAGAGAGATGTTATGGAATCTAGCCTGCTCTAGTCAGAGAGATGTTATGAAATCTAGCCTGATCTAGTCAGAGAGATTTCATGAAATCTAGCCTTCTCTAGTCAGAGAGATGTTATGACATCTAGTCTGCTCTAGTAAGAGAGATGTTATGAAATCTGGCCTGCTCTAGTCAGAGAGATGTTATGAAATCTAGCCTACTCTAATTAGAGAGATGTTTTGATATCTAGCATGCTCTAGTCAGAGAGATTTCATGAAATCTAGCCTTCTCTAGTCCGAGAGATGTTATGGAATCTAGCCTGCTCTAGTCAGAGAGACGTTATGATATCTAGCCTGCTCTAGTCAGAGAGATGTCATGAAATCTAGCCTACTCTAATCAGAGAGATGTTATGATATCTAGCCTGCTCTAGTCAGAGAGAAGTTATGGAATCTAGCCTGCTCTAGTCAGAGAGATTTCATGAAATCTAGCCTTCTCTAGTCAGAGAGATGTTATGACATTTAGCCTGCTCTAGTCAGAGAGATGTCATGAAATCTAGCCTACTCTAATCAGAGAGATGTTATGAAATCTAGCCTGCTCTAGTCAGAGAGATGTTATGGAATCTAGCCCACTCTAATCAGACAGTTTTCATGAAATCTAGCATTCTCTGGTCAGAGAGATGTTATGACATCTAGCCTACTCTAGTCAGAGAGATATTATGAAATCTAGCCTGCTTTAGTCAGAAAGATGTTATGGAATCTAGCCTGCTCCCGTCAGGGAGATGTTATGAAATCTAGCCTTCTCTAGTCAGAGAGAAGTTATGGAATCTAGCCTGCTCTAGTCATAGAGATGTTATGAAATCTAGCCTGCTCTACTCAGAGAGATGTTATGAAATCTAGCCTGCTCTAGTCAGACATATGTTATGGAATCTAGCCTGCTCTAGTCAGAGAGATGTCATGAAATGTAGCCTGCTCTAGTCAGAGAGATGTTATGGAATCTAGCCTGCTCTAGTCAGAGATATTATTATTATTATTATTATTATGTTATGGAATCTAGCATGCTCCTGTCAGAGAGATGTTATGAAATCTAGCCTTCTCTAGTCCGAGAGATATTATGAAATCTAGTCTGCTCTAGTCAGAGAGATGTTATGAAATATAGCCTGCTCTAGTCAGAGAGATGTTATGAAATCTAGCATGCTCTAGTCAGAAAGATGTTATGAAATCTAGCCTGCTCTAGTCAGAGAGATGTTATGAAAATTAACCTGCTCTATTCAGAGAAATGTTATGGAACCTACCATTCTCTGGTCAGAGAGATGTTATGAAATCTACCCTGCTCTAGTCAGAGAGATGTTATGGAATCTAGCCTGCTCTAATCAGACAGATTTCATGAAATCTAGCCTTCTCTATTCAGAGTGATGTTATGGAATCTAGCCTGCTCTAGTCAGAGAGATATTATGAAATCTATCCCGCTTTAGTCAGAGAGATGTTATGGAATCTAGCCTGCTCCCGTCAGAGAGATGTTATGAAATCTAGCCTTCTCTAGTCAGAGAGAAGTTATGGAATCTAGCCTGCTCTAGTCAGAGAGATGTTATGAAATCTAGCCTACTCTAATTAGAGAGATGTTTTGATATCTAGCATGCTCTAGTCAGAGAGAAGTTATGGAATCTAGCCTGCTCTAGTCAGAGAGATGTTATGAAATCTAGCCTGCTCTAGTCAGAGAGATGTTATGGAATCTAGCCTGCTCTAATCAGACAGATTTCATGAAATCTAGCCTTCTCTAAACAGAGAGATGTTATGATATCTAGCCTGCTCTAGTCAGAGAGATTTCATGAAATCTAACTTTCTCTAGTCAGAGAGATGTTATGACATCTAGCCTGCTCTAGTCAGAGAGATGTTATGAAATCTAGCCTGCTCTAGTCAGAGAGAAGTTATGGAATCTAGCCTGCTCTACTCAGAGAAATATTATGAAATCTAGCCTGCTGTAGTCAAAGAGCTGTTATGAAATCTGGCCTGCTCTAGTCAGAGAGATGTTATGATATCTAGCCTGCTCTAGTCAGAGAGATTTCATGAAATCTAGCCTTCTCTAGTCCGAGAGATGTTATGGAATCTAGCCTGCTCTAGTCAGAGAGACGTTATGATATCTAGCCTGCTCTAGTCAGAGAGATATTATGAAATCTAGCCTGCTTTAGTCAGAAAGATGTTATGGAATCTAGCCTGCTCCCGTCAGGGAGATGTTATGAAATCTAGCCTGCTCTAGTCAGAGAGATGTTATGAAATCTAGCCTGCTCTACTCAGAGAGATGTTATGAAATATAGCCTGCTTTAGTCAGAAAGATGTTATGGAATATAGCCTGCTCCCGTCAGAAAGATGTTATGAAATCTAACCTTCTCTAGTCAGAGAGAAGTTATGGAATCTAGCCTGCTCTAGTCATAGAGATGTTATGAAATCTAGCCTGCTCTAGTCAGAGAGATGTTATGGAATCTAGCCTGCTCTAGTCAGAGAGATGTTATGGAATCTAGCCTGCTCTAGACAGATAGATGTTATGGAATCTAGTCTGCTCTAGTCAGAGAGATGTTATTAAATCTAGCCTGCTCTAGTCAGAGAGATGTTATTAAATCTAGCATTCTCTAGTCAGAGAGATATTATGGAATCTAGCCTGCTCTAGTCAGAGAGATGTTATGAAATCTAACCTGCTCTAGTCAGAGATATGTTATGGAATCTAGCCTTCTCTAGTCAGAGAGATGTTATGGAATCTAGCCTGCTCCTGTCAGAGAGATGTTATGAAATCTAGCCTGCTCTAGTCAGAGAGATGTTGTGGAATCTAGCCTGCTCCTGTCAGAGAGATGTTATGAAATCTAGCCTGCTCTAGTCAGAGAGATGTTAAGAAATCTAGCCTGCTCTCGTCAGAAAGATGTTATGAAATCTAGCCTGCTCTAGTCAGAGAGATGTTATGAAATCTAGCTTGCTCTAGTCAGAGAGATGTTATGGAATCTACCATTCTCTGGTCAGAGAGATGTTATGAAATCTAGCCTGCTCTAGTCAGAGAGATGTTATGGAATCTAGCCTGCTCTAGTCAGATAGATGTTATGGAATCTAGCCTGCTCTAGTCAGAGATATGTTATGAAATCTAGCCTGCTCTAGTCAGAGATTTGTTATTAAATTTATCCTTTTCTAGTCAGAGAGATGTTATGGAATCTAGCCTGCTCTAGTCAGAGAGATGTTATGGAATCTAGCCTGCTCCTGTCAGAGAGATGTTATGAAATCTATCCTTCTCTAGTTAGAGAGATATTATGAAATCTAGTCTGCTCTAGTCAGAGAGATGTGATGAAATCTAGCCTGCTCTAGTCAGAGAGATGTTAAGAAATCTAGCCGGCTCTAGTCAGGGAGATGTTATGAAATCTAGCCTGCTCTATTCAGAGAGATGTTATGAAATCTAGCCTGCTCTAGTCAGAGAGGTGTTATGGAATCTAGCCTGCTCTAGTCAGAGAGATGTTATGAAATCTAGCCTTCTCTAGTCAGAAAGATGTTATGGAATCTAGTCTGCTCTAGTCAGAGATATGTTATGAAATCTAGCCTGCTCTAGTCAGAGAGATGTTATTAAATCTAGCCTTCTCTACTCAGAGAGATGTTATGGAATCTAGCCTGCTCTAGTCAGAGAGATGTTATGGAATCTAGCCTGCTCCTGTCAGAGAGATGTTATTAAATCTATCCTTCTCTAGTCAGAGAGATATTATGAAATCTAGCCTTCTCTATTCAGAAAGATGTTATGAAATATAGCCTGCTCTAGTCAGAGAGATGTTATTAAATCTAGCCTTCTCTAGTCAGAGAGATGTTATGGAATCTAGCCTGCTCTAGTCTGAGAGATGTTATGGAATCTAGCCTGCTCCTGTCAGAGAGATGTTATGAAATCTAGCCTTCTCTAGTCAGAGAGATATTATGAAATCTAGTCTGCTCTAGTCAGAGAGATGTTATGAAATCTAGGCTGCTCTAGTCAGAGAGATGTTATGAAATCTAGCCTGCTCTAGTCAGAGAGATGTTATGGAATCTAGCCTGTTCCTGTCAGAGAGATGTTATGAAATCTAGCCTTCTCTAGTCAGAGAGCTGTTATGGAATCTAGCCTGCTCTAGTCAGAGAGATGTTATGGAATCTAGCCTGCTCCTGTCAGAGAGATGTTATGAAATCCAGCCTTCTCTAGTCAGAGAGATATTATGAAATCTAGTCTGCTCTAGTCAGAGAGATGTTATGAAATCTAGCCTGCTCTAGTCAGAGAGATGTTATGAAATATAGTCTGCTCTAGTCAGAGAGATGTTATGAAATCTAGCCTGCTCGAGTCAGAGAGATGTTATGAAATCTAGCCTGCTCTAGTCAGAGAGATGTTATGAAATCTAGTCTGCTTTAGTCAGAGAGATGTTATGAAATCTAACCTGCTCTAGTCAGAGAAATGTTATGGAATCTAACATTCTCTGGTCAGAGAGATGTTATGAAATCTACCCTGCTCTAGTCAGAGAGATGTTATGGAATCTAGCCTGCTCTAATCAGACAGATTTCATGAAATCTAGCCTTCTCTAGTCAGAGTGATGTTATTACATCTAGCCTGCTCTAGTCAGAGAGATATTATGAAATCTAGCCTGCTTTAGTCAGAGAGATGTTGTGGAATCTAGCCTGCTCCTGTCAGAGAGATGTTATGAAATCTAGCCTGCTCTAGTCAGAGAGATGTTAAGAAATCTAGCCTGCTCTCGTCAGAAAGATGTTATGAAATCTAGCCTGCTCTAGTCAGAGAGATGTTATGAAATCTAGCTTGCTCTAGTCAGAGAGATGTTATGGAATCTACCATTCTCTGGTCAGAGAGATGTTATGAAATCTAGCCTGCTCTAGTCAGAGAGATGTTATGGAATCTAGCCTGCTCTAGTCAGATAGATGTTATGGAATCTAGCCTGCTCTAGTCAGAGATATGTTATGAAATCTAGCCTGCTCTAGTCAGAGATTTGTTATTAAATCTATCCTTTTCTAGTCAGAGAGATGTTATGGAATCTAGCCTGCTCTAGTCAGAGAGATGTTATGGAATCTAGCCTGCTCCTGTCAGAGAGATGTTATGAAATCTATCCTTCTCTAGTTAGAGAGATATTATGAAATCTAGTCTGCTCTAGTCAGAGAGATGTGATGAAATCTAGCCTGCTCTAGTCAGAGAGATGTTAAGAAATCTAGCCGGCTCTAGTCAGGGAGATGTTATGAAATCTAGCCTGCTCTATTCAGAGAGATGTTATGAAATCTAGCCTGCTCTAGTCAGAGAGATGTTATGAAATCTAGCCTGCTCTATTCAGAGAGATGTTATGAAATCTAGCCTGCTCTATTCAGAGAGATGTTATGAAATCTAGCCTGCTCTAGTCAGAGAGGTGTTATGGAATCTAGCCTGCTCTAGTCAGAGAGATGTTATGAAATCTAGCCTTCTCTAGTCAGAAAGATGTTATGGAATCTAGTCTGCTCTAGTCAGAGATATGTTATGAAATCTAGCCTGCTCTAGTCAGAGTGATGTTATTACATCTAGCCTGCTCTAGTCAGAGAGATATTATGAAATCTAGCCTGCTTTAGTCAGAGAGATGTTGTGGAATCTAGCCTGCTCCTGTCAGAGAGATGTTATGAAATCTAGCCTGCTCTAGTCAGAGAGATGTTAAGAAATCTAGCCTGCTCTCGTCAGAAAGATGTTATGAAATCTAGCCTGCTCTAGTCAGAGAGATGTTATGAAATCTAGCTTGCTCTAGTCAGAGAGATGTTATGGAATCTACCATTCTCTGGTCAGAGAGATGTTATGAAATCTAGCCTGCTCTAGTCAGAGAGATGTTATGGAATCTAGCCTGCTCTAGTCAGATAGATGTTATGGAATCTAGCCTGCTCTAGTCAGAGATATGTTATGAAATCTAGCCTGCTCTAGTCAGAGATTTGTTATTAAATCTATCCTTTTCTAGTCAGAGAGATGTTATGGAATCTAGCCTGCTCTAGTCAGAGAGATGTTATGGAATCTAGCCTGCTCCTGTCAGAGAGATGTTATGAAATCTATCCTTCTCTAGTTAGAGAGATATTATGAAATCTAGTCTGCTCTAGTCAGAGAGATGTGATGAAATCTAGCCTGCTCTAGTCAGAGAGATGTTAAGAAATCTAGCCGGCTCTAGTCAGGGAGATGTTATGAAATCTAGCCTGCTCTAGTCAGAGAGATGTTGTGGAATCTAGCCTGCTCCTGTCAGAGAGATGTTATGAAATCTAGCCTGCTCTAGTCAGAGAGATGTTAAGAAATCTAGCCTGCTCTCGTCAGAAAGATGTTATGAAATCTAGCCTGCTCTAGTCAGAGAGATGTTATGAAATCTAGCTTGCTCTAGTCAGAGAGATGTTATGGAATCTACCATTCTCTGGTCAGAGAGATGTTATGAAATCTAGCCTGCTCTAGTCAGAGAGATGTTATGGAATCTAGCCTGCTCTAGTCAGATAGATGTTATGGAATCTAGCCTGCTCTAGTCAGAGATATGTTATGAAATCTAGCCTGCTCTAGTCAGAGATTTGTTATTAAATCTATCCTTTTCTAGTCAGAGAGATGTTATGGAATCTAGCCTGCTCTAGTCAGAGAGATGTTATGGAATCTAGCCTGCTCCTGTCAGAGAGATGTTATGAAATCTATCCTTCTCTAGTTAGAGAGATATTATGAAATCTAGTCTGCTCTAGTCAGAGAGATGTGATGAAATCTAGCCTGCTCTAGTCAGAGAGATGTTAAGAAATCTAGCCGGCTCTAGTCAGGGAGATGTTATGAAATCTAGCCTGCTCTATTCAGAGAGATGTTATGAAATCTAGCCTGCTCTAGTCAGAGAGATGTTATGAAATCTAGCCTGCTCTATTCAGAGAGATGTTATGAAATCTAGCCTGCTCTATTCAGAGAGATGTTATGAAATCTAGCCTGCTCTAGTCAGAGAGGTGTTATGGAATCTAGCCTGCTCTAGTCAGAGAGATGTTATGAAATCTAGCCTTCTCTAGTCAGAAAGATGTTATGGAATCTAGTCTGCTCTAGTCAGAGATATGTTATGAAATCTAGCCTGCTCTAGTCAGAGAGATGTTATTAAATCTAGCCTTCTCTACTCAGAGAGATGTTATGGAATCTAGCCTGCTCTAGTCAGAGAGATGTTATGGAATCTAGCCTGCTCCTGTCAGAGAGATGTTATTAAATCTATCCTTCTCTAGTCAGAGAGATATTATGAAATCTAGCCTTCTCTATTCAGAAAGATGTTATGAAATATAGCCTGCTCTAGTCAGAGAGATGTTATTAAATCTAGCCTTCTCTAGTCAGAGAGATGTTATGGAATCTAGCCTGCTCTAGTCTGAGAGATGTTATGGAATCTAGCCTGCTCCTGTCAGAGAGATGTTATGAAATCTAGCCTTCTCTAGTCAGAGAGATATTATGAAATCTAGTCTGCTCTAGTCAGAGAGATGTTATGAAATCTAGGCTGCTCTAGTCAGAGAGATGTTATGAAATCTAGCCTGCTCTAGTCAGAGAGATGTTATGGAATCTAGCCTGCTCCTGTCAGAGAGATGTTATGAAATCTAGCCTTCTCTAGTCAGAGAGCTGTTATGGAATCTAGCCTGCTCTAGTCAGAGAGATGTTATGGAATCTAGCCTGCTCCTGTCAGAGAGATGTTATGAAATCCAGCCTTCTCTAGTCAGAGAGATATTATGAAATCTAGTCTGCTCTAGTCAGAGAGATGTTATGAAATCTAGCCTGCTCTAGTCAGAGAGATGTTATGAAATCTAGTCTGCTCTAGTCAGAGAGATGTTATGAAATCTAGCCTGCTCGAGTCAGAGAGATGTTATGAAATCTAGCCTGCTCTAGTCAGAGAGATGTTATGAAATCTAGTCTGCTTTAGTCAGAGAGATGTTATGAAATCTAACCTGCTCTAGTCAGAGAAATGTTATGGAATCTAACATTCTCTGGTCAGAGAGATGTTATGAAATCTACCCTGCTCTAGTCAGAGAGATGTTATGGAATCTAGCCTGCTCTAATCAGACAGATTTCATGAAATCTAGCCTTCTCTAGTCAGTGTGATGTTATTACATCTAGCCTGCTCTAGTCAGAGAGATATTATGAAATCTAGCCTGCTTTAGTCAGAGAGGTGTTATGGAATCTAGCCTGCTCCCGTCAGAGAGATGTTATGAAATCTAGCCTTCTCTAGTCAGAGAGAAGTTATGGAATCTAGCCTGCTCTAGTCATAGAGATGTTATGGAATTTAGCCTGCTCTAGTCAGAGAGATGTTGTGGAATATAGCCTGCTCTAGTCAGAGAGATGTTATGAAATCTAGCCTGCTTGTTTTATCAGAGAGAAGTTATGAAATCTGGCCTGCTCTAGTCAGAGAGGTGTTACGATATCTAGCCTGGTCTAGTCAGAGAGATGTTATAAAATCTAACCTGCTCTAGTCAGAGAGATGTTAAGAAAACTAGCCTGCTCTAGTCGGAAACATGTTATGGAATCTATCTTGCTCCCATCAGAGAGATGTTATGAAATCTGGCCTGCTCTAGTCGGAGAGATGTTATGATATCTAGCCTGCTCTAGTAAGAAAGATGTTATGAAATCTAGCCTGCTCTAGTCAGAGAGATGTTATGAAATCTAGCCTGCTCTAGTCAGAGAGATGTTATGGAATCTACTATTCTCTGGTCAGCGAGATGTTATGAAATCTACTCTGCTCTAGTCAGAGAGATGTTATGGAATCTAGCCTGCTCTAGTCAGAGAGATGTTATGGAATCTAGCCTGCTCTAGTTAGATAGATGTTATGGAATCTAGCCTGCTCTAGTCAGATAGATGTTATGGAATCTAGCCTGCTCTAGTCAGAGATATGTTATGAAATATAGCGTGCTCTATTCAGAGAGATGTTATGAAATCTAGCCTGCTCTAGTCAGAGAGAAGTTATGGAATCTAGCCTGCTCTACTCAGAGAAATATTATGAAATCTAGCCTGCTGTAGTCAAAGAGCTGTTATGAAATCTGGCCTGCTCTAGTCAGAGAGATGTTATGATATCTAGCCTGCTCTAGTCAGAGAGATTTCATGAAATCTAGCCTTCTCTAGTCCGAGAGATGTTATGATATCTAGCCTGCTCTAGTCAGAGAGAAGTTATGGAATCTAGCCTGCTCTAGTCAGAGAGATTTCATGAAATCTAGCCTTCTCTAGTCAGAGAGATGTTATGACATCTAGCATGCTCTAGTCAGAAAGATGTTATGAAATCTAGCCTGCTCTAGTCAGAGAGATGTTATGAAAATTAACCTGCTCTATTCAGAGAAATGTTATGGAACCTACCATTCTCTGGTCAGAGAGATGTTATGAAATCTACCCTGCTCTAGTCAGAGAGATGTTATGGAATCTAGCCTGCTCTAATCAGACAGATTTCATGAAATCTAGCCTTCTCTATTCAGAGTGATGTTATGGAATCTAGCCTGCTCTAGTCAGAGAGATATTATGAAATCTATCCCGCTTTAGTCAGAGAGATGTTATGGAATCTAGCCTGCTCCCGTCAGAGAGATGTTATGAAATCTAGCCTTCTCTAGTCAGAGAGAAGTTATGGAATCTAGCCTGCTCTAGTCAGAGAGATGTTATGAAATCTAGCCTACTCTAATTAGAGAGATGTTTTGATATCTAGCATGCTCTAGTCAGAGAGAAGTTATGGAATCTAGCCTGCTCTAGTCAGAGAGATGTTATGAAATCTAGCCTGCTCTAGTCAGAGAGATGTTATGGAATCTAGCCTGCTCTAATCAGACAGATTTCATGAAATCTAGCCTTCTCTAAACAGAGAGATGTTATGATATCTAGCCTGCTCTAGTCAGAGAGATTTCATGAAATCTAACTTTCTCTAGTCAGAGAGATGTTATGACATCTAGCCTGCTCTAGTCAGAGAGATGTTATGAAATCTAGCCTGCTCTAGTCAGAGAGAAGTTATGGAATCTAGCCTGCTCTACTCAGAGAAATATTATGAAATCTAGCCTGCTGTAGTCAAAGAGCTGTTATGAAATCTGGCCTGCTCTAGTCAGAGAGATGTTATGATATCTAGCCTGCTCTAGTCAGAGAGATTTCATGAAATCTAGCCTTCTCTAGTCCGAGAGATGTTATGGAATCTAGCCTGCTCTAGTCAGAGAGACGTTATGATATCTAGCCTGCTCTAGTCAGAGAGATATTATGAAATCTAGCCTGCTTTAGTCAGAAAGATGTTATGGAATCTAGCCTGCTCCCGTCAGGGAGATGTTATGAAATCTAGCCTTCTCTAGTCAGAGAGAAGTTATGGAATCTAGCCTGCTCTAGTCAGAGAGATGTTATGAAATCTAGCCTGCTCTACTCAGAGAGATGTTATGAAATATAGCCTGCTTTAGTCAGAAAGATGTTATGGAATATAGCCTGCTCCCGTCAGAAAGATGTTATGAAATCTAACCTTCTCTAGTCAGAGAGAAGTTATGGAATCTAGCCTGCTCTAGTCATAGAGATGTTATGAAATCTAGCCTGCTCTAGTCAGAGAGATGTTATGGAATCTAGCCTGCTCTAGTCAGAGAGATGTTATGGAATCTAGCCTGCTCTAGACAGATAGATGTTATGGAATCTAGTCTGCTCTAGTCAGAGAGATGTTATTAAATCTAGCCTGCTCTAGTCAGAGAGATGTTATTAAATCTAGCATTCTCTAGTCAGAGAGATATTATGGAATCTAGCCTGCTCTAGTCAGAGAGATGTTATGAAATCTAACCTGCTCTAGTCAGAGATATGTTATGGAATCTAGCCTTCTCTAGTCAGAGAGATGTTATGGAATCTAGCCTGCTCCTGTCAGAGAGATGTTATGAAATCTAGCCTGCTCTAGTCAGAGAGATGTTGTGGAATCTAGCCTGCTCCTGTCAGAGAGATGTTATGAAATCTAGCCTGCTCTAGTCAGAGAGATGTTAAGAAATCTAGCCTGCTCTCGTCAGAAAGATGTTATGAAATCTAGCCTGCTCTAGTCAGAGAGATGTTATGAAATCTAGCTTGCTCTAGTCAGAGAGATGTTATGGAATCTACCATTCTCTGGTCAGAGAGATGTTATGAAATCTAGCCTGCTCTAGTCAGAGAGATGTTATGGAATCTAGCCTGCTCTAGTCAGATAGATGTTATGGAATCTAGCCTGCTCTAGTCAGAGATATGTTATGAAATCTAGCCTGCTCTAGTCAGAGATTTGTTATTAAATCTATCCTTTTCTAGTCAGAGAGATGTTATGGAATCTAGCCTGCTCTAGTCAGAGAGATGTTATGGAATCTAGCCTGCTCCTGTCAGAGAGATGTTATGAAATCTATCCTTCTCTAGTTAGAGAGATATTATGAAATCTAGTCTGCTCTAGTCAGAGAGATGTGATGAAATCTAGCCTGCTCTAGTCAGAGAGATGTTAAGAAATCTAGCCGGCTCTAGTCAGGGAGATGTTATGAAATCTAGCCTGCTCTATTCAGAGAGATGTTATGAAATCTAGCCTGCTCTAGTCAGAGAGATGTTATGAAATCTAGCCTGCTCTATTCAGAGAGATGTTATGAAATCTAGCCTGCTCTATTCAGAGAGATGTTATGAAATCTAGCCTGCTCTAGTCAGAGAGGTGTTATGGAATCTAGCCTGCTCTAGTCAGAGAGATGTTATGAAATCTAGCCTTCTCTAGTCAGAAAGATGTTATGGAATCTAGTCTGCTCTAGTCAGAGATATGTTATGAAATCTAGCCTGCTCTAGTCAGAGAGATGTTATTAAATCTAGCCTTCTCTACTCAGAGAGATGTTATGGAATCTAGCCTGCTCTAGTCAGAGAGATGTTATGGAATCTAGCCTGCTCCTGTCAGAGAGATGTTATTAAATCTATCCTTCTCTAGTCAGAGAGATATTATGAAATCTAGCCTTCTCTATTCAGAAAGATGTTATGAAATATAGCCTGCTCTAGTCAGAGAGATGTTATTAAATCTAGCCTTCTCTAGTCAGAGAGATGTTATGGAATCTAGCCTGCTCTAGTCTGAGAGATGTTATGGAATCTAGCCTGCTCCTGTCAGAGAGATGTTATGAAATCTAGCCTTCTCTAGTCAGAGAGATATTATGAAATCTAGTCTGCTCTAGTCAGAGAGATGTTATGAAATCTAGGCTGCTCTAGTCAGAGAGATGTTATGAAATCTAGCCTGCTCTAGTCAGAGAGATGTTATGGAATCTAGCCTGTTCCTGTCAGAGAGATGTTATGAAATCTAGCCTGCTCCTGTCAGAGAGATGTTATGAAATCCAGCCTTCTCTAGTCAGAGAGATATTATGAAATCTAGTCTGCTCTAGTCAGAGAGATGTTATGAAATCTAGCCTGCTCTAGTCAGAGAGATGTTATGAAATATAGTCTGCTCTAGTCAGAGAGATGTTATGAAATCTAGCCTGCTCGAGTCAGAGAGATGTTATGAAATCTAGCCTGCTCTAGTCAGAGAGATGTTATGAAATCTAGTCTGCTTTAGTCAGAGAGATGTTATGAAATCTAACCTGCTCTAGTCAGAGAAATGTTATGGAATCTAACATTCTCTGGTCAGAGAGATGTTATGAAATCTACCCTGCTCTAGTCAGAGAGATGTTATGGAATCTAGCCTGCTCTAATCAGACAGATTTCATGAAATCTAGCCTTCTCTAGTCAGAGTGATGTTATTACATCTAGCCTGCTCTAGTCAGAGAGATATTATGAAATCTAGCCTGCTTTAGTCAGAGAGATGTTGTGGAATCTAGCCTGCTCCTGTCAGAGAGATGTTATGAAATCTAGCCTGCTCTAGTCAGAGAGATGTTAAGAAATCTAGCCTGCTCTCGTCAGAAAGATGTTATGAAATCTAGCCTGCTCTAGTCAGAGAGATGTTATGAAATCTAGCTTGCTCTAGTCAGAGAGATGTTATGGAATCTACCATTCTCTGGTCAGAGAGATGTTATGAAATCTAGCCTGCTCTAGTCAGAGAGATGTTATGGAATCTAGCCTGCTCTAGTCAGATAGATGTTATGGAATCTAGCCTGCTCTAGTCAGAGATATGTTATGAAATCTAGCCTGCTCTAGTCAGAGATTTGTTATTAAATCTATCCTTTTCTAGTCAGAGAGATGTTATGGAAT
This sequence comes from Coregonus lavaretus, assembly GCF_964263955.1. Lineage (NCBI taxonomy): Eukaryota > Metazoa > Chordata > Actinopteri > Salmoniformes > Salmonidae > Coregonus > Coregonus lavaretus. The sequence continues at coordinate 48,914,773 of NC_140004.1, forward strand.
CTAGCCTGCTCTAGTCAGAGAGATGTTATGGAATCTAGCCTGCTCCTGTCAGAGAGATGTTATGAAATCTATCCTTCTCTAGTTAGAGAGATATTATGAAATCTAGTCTGCTCTAGTCAGAGAGATGTGATGAAATCTAGCCTGCTCTAGTCAGAGAGATGTTAAGAAATCTAGCCGGCTCTAGTCAGGGAGATGTTATGAAATCTAGCCTGCTCTATTCAGAGAGATGTTATGAAATCTAGCCTGCTCTAGTCAGAGAGATGTTATGAAATCTAGCCTGCTCTATTCAGAGAGATGTTATGAAATCTAGCCTGCTCTATTCAGAGAGATGTTATGAAATCTAGCCTGCTCTAGTCAGAGAGGTGTTATGGAATCTAGCCTGCTCTAGTCAGAGAGATGTTATGAAATCTAGCCTTCTCTAGTCAGAAAGATGTTATGGAATCTAGTCTGCTCTAGTCAGAGATATGTTATGAAATCTAGCCTGCTCTAGTCAGAGTGATGTTATTACATCTAGCCTGCTCTAGTCAGAGAGATATTATGAAATCTAGCCTGCTTTAGTCAGAGAGATGTTGTGGAATCTAGCCTGCTCCTGTCAGAGAGATGTTATGAAATCTAGCCTGCTCTAGTCAGAGAGATGTTAAGAAATCTAGCCTGCTCTCGTCAGAAAGATGTTATGAAATCTAGCCTGCTCTAGTCAGAGAGATGTTATGAAATCTAGCTTGCTCTAGTCAGAGAGATGTTATGGAATCTACCATTCTCTGGTCAGAGAGATGTTATGAAATCTAGCCTGCTCTAGTCAGAGAGATGTTATGGAATCTAGCCTGCTCTAGTCAGATAGATGTTATGGAATCTAGCCTGCTCTAGTCAGAGATATGTTATGAAATCTAGCCTGCTCTAGTCAGAGATTTGTTATTAAATCTATCCTTTTCTAGTCAGAGAGATGTTATGGAATCTAGCCTGCTCTAGTCAGAGAGATGTTATGGAATCTAGCCTGCTCCTGTCAGAGAGATGTTATGAAATCTATCCTTCTCTAGTTAGAGAGATATTATGAAATCTAGTCTGCTCTAGTCAGAGAGATGTGATGAAATCTAGCCTGCTCTAGTCAGAGAGATGTTAAGAAATCTAGCCGGCTCTAGTCAGGGAGATGTTATGAAATCTAGCCTGCTCTAGTCAGAGAGATGTTGTGGAATCTAGCCTGCTCCTGTCAGAGAGATGTTATGAAATCTAGCCTGCTCTAGTCAGAGAGATGTTAAGAAATCTAGCCTGCTCTCGTCAGAAAGATGTTATGAAATCTAGCCTGCTCTAGTCAGAGAGATGTTATGAAATCTAGCTTGCTCTAGTCAGAGAGATGTTATGGAATCTACCATTCTCTGGTCAGAGAGATGTTATGAAATCTAGCCTGCTCTAGTCAGAGAGATGTTATGGAATCTAGCCTGCTCTAGTCAGATAGATGTTATGGAATCTAGCCTGCTCTAGTCAGAGATATGTTATGAAATCTAGCCTGCTCTAGTCAGAGATTTGTTATTAAATCTATCCTTTTCTAGTCAGAGAGATGTTATGGAATCTAGCCTGCTCTAGTCAGAGAGATGTTATGGAATCTAGCCTGCTCCTGTCAGAGAGATGTTATGAAATCTATCCTTCTCTAGTTAGAGAGATATTATGAAATCTAGTCTGCTCTAGTCAGAGAGATGTGATGAAATCTAGCCTGCTCTAGTCAGAGAGATGTTAAGAAATCTAGCCGGCTCTAGTCAGGGAGATGTTATGAAATCTAACCTGCTCTATTCAGAGAGATGTTATGAAATCTAGCCTGCTCTAGTCAGAGAGATGTTATGAAATCTAGCCTGCTCTATTCAGAGAGATGTTATGAAATCTAGCCTGCTCTATTCAGAGAGATGTTATGAAATCTAGCCTGCTCTAGTCAGAGAGGTGTTATGGAATCTAGCCTGCTCTAGTCAGAGAGATGTTATGAAATCTAGCCTTCTCTAGTCAGAAAGATGTTATGGAATCTAGTCTGCTCTAGTCAGAGATATGTTATGAAATCTAGCCTGCTCTAGTCAGAGAGATGTTATTAAATCTAGCCTTCTCTACTCAGAGAGATGTTATGGAATCTAGCCTGCTCTAGTCAGAGAGATGTTATGGAATCTAGCCTGCTCCTGTCAGAGAGATGTTATTAAATCTATCCTTCTCTAGTCAGAGAGATATTATGAAATCTAGCCTTCTCTATTCAGAAAGATGTTATGAAATATAGCCTGCTCTAGTCAGAGAGATGTTATTAAATCTAGCCTTCTCTAGTCAGAGAGATGTTATGGAATCTAGCCTGCTCTAGTCTGAGAGATGTTATGGAATCTAGCCTGCTCCTGTCAGAGAGATGTTATGAAATCTAGCCTTCTCTAGTCAGAGAGATATTATGAAATCTAGTCTGCTCTAGTCAGAGAGATGTTATGAAATCTAGGCTGCTCTAGTCAGAGAGATGTTATGAAATCTAGCCTGCTCTAGTCAGAGAGATGTTATGGAATCTAGCCTGCTCCTGTCAGAGAGATGTTATGAAATCTAGCCTTCTCTAGTCAGAGAGCTGTTATGGAATCTAGCCTGCTCTAGTCAGAGAGATGTTATGGAATCTAGCCTGCTCCTGTCAGAGAGATGTTATGAAATCCAGCCTTCTCTAGTCAGAGAGATATTATGAAATCTAGTCTGCTCTAGTCAGAGAGATGTTATGAAATCTAGCCTGCTCTAGTCAGAGAGATGTTATGAAATCTAGTCTGCTCTAGTCAGAGAGATGTTATGAAATCTAGCCTGCTCGAGTCAGAGAGATGTTATGAAATCTAGCCTGCTCTAGTCAGAGAGATGTTATGAAATCTAGTCTGCTTTAGTCAGAGAGATGTTATGAAATCTAACCTGCTCTAGTCAGAGAAATGTTATGGAATCTAACATTCTCTGGTCAGAGAGATGTTATGAAATCTACCCTGCTCTAGTCAGAGAGATGTTATGGAATCTAGCCTGCTCTAATCAGACAGATTTCATGAAATCTAGCCTTCTCTAGTCAGAGTGATGTTATTACATCTAGCCTGCTCTAGTCAGAGAGATATTATGAAATCTAGCCTGCTTTAGTCAGAGAGGTGTTATGGAATCTAGCCTGCTCCCGTCAGAGAGATGTTATGAAATCTAGCCTTCTCTAGTCAGAGAGAAGTTATGGAATCTAGCCTGCTCTAGTCATAGAGATGTTATGGAATTTAGCCTGCTCTAGTCAGAGAGATGTTGTGGAATATAGCCTGCTCTAGTCAGAGAGATGTTATGAAATCTAGCCTGCTCTAGTCAGAGAGAAGTTATGAAATCTGGCCTGCTCTAGTCAGAGAGGTGTTACGATATCTAGCCTGGTCTAGTCAGAGAGATGTTATAAAATCTAACCTGCTCTAGTCAGAGAGATGTTAAGAAAACTAGCCTGCTCTAGTCGGAAACATGTTATGGAATCTATCTTGCTCCCATCAGAGAGATGTTATGAAATCTGGCCTGCTCTAGTCGGAGAGATGTTATGATATCTAGCCTGCTCTAGTAAGAAAGATGTTATGAAATCTAGCCTGCTCTAGTCAGAGAGATGTTATGAAATCTAGCCTGCTCTAGTCAGAGAGATGTTATGGAATCTACTATTCTCTGGTCAGCGAGATGTTATGAAATCTACTCTGCTCTAGTCAGAGAGATGTTATGGAATCTAGCCTGCTCTAGTCAGAGAGATGTTATGGAATCTAGTCTGCTCTAGTTAGATAGATGTTATGGAATCTAGCCTGCTCTATTCAGATAGATGTTATGGAATCTAGCCTGCTCTAGTCAGAGATATGTTATGAAATATAGCGTGCTCTATTCAGAGAGATGTTATGAAATCTAGCCTGCTCTAGTCAGAGAGAAGTTATGGAATCTAGCCTGCTCTACTCAGAGAAATATTATGAAATCTAGCCTGCTGTAGTCAAAGAGCTGTTATGAAATCTGGCCTGCTCTAGTCAGAGAGATGTTATGATATCTAGCCTGCTCTAGTCAGAGAGATTTCATGAAATCTATTCTTCTCTAGTCCGAGAGATGTTATGGAATCTAGCCTGCTCTAGTCAGAGAGACGTTATGATATCTAGCCTGCTCTAGTCAGAGAGATGTCATGAAATCTAGCCTACTCTAATCAGAGAGATGTTATGATATCTAGCCTGCTCTAGTCAGAGAGAAGTTATGGAATCTAGCCTGCTCTAGTCAGAGAGATTTCATGAAATCTAGCCTTCTCTAGTCAGAGAGATGTTATGACATCTAGCTTGATCTAGTCAGAGAGATGTAATGAAATCTAGCCTGCTCTAGTCAGAGAGATGTTATGGAATCGAGCCCGCTCTAATCAGACAGTTTTCATGAAATCTAGCATTCTCTGGTCAGAGAGATGTTATGACATCTAGCCTGCTCTAGTCAGAGAGATATTATGAAATCTAGCCTGCTTTAGTCAGAAAGATGTTATGGAATCTAGCCTGCTCCCGTCAGGGAGATGTTATGAAATCTAGCCTTCTCTAGTCAGAGAGAAGTTATGGAATCTAGCCTGCTCTAGTCATAGAGATGTTATGAAATCTAGCCTGCTCTACTCAGAGAGATGTTATGAAATATAGCCTGCTTTAGTCAGAAAGATGTTATGGAATCTAGCCTGCTCCCGTCAGGGAGATGTTATGAAATCTAGCCTTCTCTAGTCAGAGAGAAGTTATGGAATCTAGCCTGCTCTAGTCATAGAGATGTTATGAAATCTAGCCTGCTCTAGTCAGAGAGATGTTATGGAATCTAGCCTGCTCTAGTCAGAGAGATGTTATGGAATCTAGCCTGCTCTAGACAGATAGATGTTATGGAATCTAGCCTGCTCTAGTCAGAGAGATATTATGGAATCTAGCCTGCTCTACTCAGAGAGATGTTATGAAATATAGCATGCTTTAGTCAGAAAGATGTTATGGAATCTAGCCTGCTCCCGTCAGGGAGATGTTATGAAATCTAGCCTTCTCTAGTCAGAGAGAAGTTATGGAATCTAGCCTGCTCTAGTCATAGAGATGTTATGAAATCTAGCCTGCTCTAGTCAGAGAGATGTTATGGAATCTAGCCTGCTCTAGTCAGAGAGATGTTATGGAATCTAGCCTGCTCTAGACAGATAGATGTTATGGAATCTAGCCTGCTCTAGTCAGAGAGATGTTATTAAATCTAGCCTGCTCTAGTCAGAGAGATGTTATTAAATCTAGCATTCTCTAGTCAGAGAGATATTATGGAATCTAGCCTGCTCTAGTCAGAGAGATGTTATGAAATCTAACCTGCTCTAGTCAGAGATATGTTATGGAATCTAGCCTTCTCTAGTCAGAGAGATGTTATGGAATCTAGCCTGCTCCTGTCAGAGAGATGTTATGAAATCTAGCCTGCTCTAGTCAGAGAGATGTTGTGGAATCTAGCCTGCTCCTGTCAGAGAGATGTTATGAAATCTAGCCTGCTCTAGTCAGAGAGATGTTAAGAAATCTAGCCTGCTCTCGTCAGAAAGATGTTATGAAATCTAGCCTGCTCTAGTCAGAGAGATGTTATGAAATCTAGCTTGCTCTAGTCAGAGAGATGTTATGGAATCTACCATTCTCTGGTCAGAGAGATGTTATGAAATCTAGCCTGCTCTAGTCAGAGAGATGTTATGGAATCTAGCCTGCTCTAGTCAGATAGATGTTATGGAATCTAGCCTGCTCTAGTCAGAGATATGTTATGAAATATAGCCTGCTCTAGTCAGAGATTTGTTATTAAATCTAGCCTTTTCTAGTCAGAGAGATGTTATGGAATCTAGCCTGCTCTAGTCAGAGAGGTGTTATGGAATCTAGCCTGCTCTAGTCAGAGAGATGTTATGAAATCTAGCCTTCTCTAGTCAGAAAGATGTTATGGAATCTAGTCTGCTCTAGTCAGAGAGATGTTATGAAATCTAGCCTGCTCTAGTCAGAGAGATGTTATTAAATCTAGCCTTCTCTACTCAGAGAGATGTTATGGAATCTAGCCTGCTCTAGTCAGAGAGATGTTATGGAATCTAGCCTGCTCCTGTCAGAGAGATGTTATTAAATCTATCCTTCTCTAGTCAGAGAGATATTATGAAATCTAGCCTTCTCTATTCAGAAAGATGTTATGAAATATAGCCTGCTCTAGTCAGAGAGATGTTATTAAATCTAGCCTTCTCTAGTCAGAGAGATGTTATGGAATCTAGCCTGCTCTAGTCTGAGAGATGTTATGGAATCTAGCCTGCTCCTGTCAGAGAGATGTTATGAAATCTAGCCTTCTCTAGTCAGAGAGATATTATGAAATCTAGTCTGCTCTAGTCAGAGAGATGTTATGAAATCTAGGCTGCTCTAGTCAGAGAGATGTTATGAAATCTAGCCTGCTCTAGTCAGAGAGATGTTATGGAATCTAGCCTGCTCCTGTCAGAGAGATGTTATGAAATCTAGCCTTCTCTAGTCAGAGAGCTGTTATGGAATCTAGCCTGCTCTAGTCAGAGAGATGTTATGGAATCTAGCCTGCTCCTGTCAGAGAGATGTTATGAAATCCAGCCTTCTCTAGTCAGAGAGATATTATGAAATCTAGTCTGCTCTAGTCAGAGAGATGTTATGAAATCTAGCCTGCTCTAGTCAGAGAGATGTTATGAAATCTAGTCTGCTCTAGTCAGAGAGATGTTATGAAATCTAGCCTGCTCGAGTCAGAGAGATGTTATGAAATCTAGCCTGCTCTAGTCAGAGAGATGTTATGAAATCTAGTCTGCTTTAGTCAGAGAGATGTTATGAAATCTAACCTGCTCTAGTCAGAGAAATGTTATGGAATCTAACATTCTCTGGTCAGAGAGATGTTATGAAATCTACCCTGCTCTAGTCAGAGAGATGTTATGGAATCTAGCCTGCTCTAATCAGACAGATTTCATGAAATCTAGCCTTCTCTAGTCAGAGTGATGTTATTACATCTAGCCTGCTCTAGTCAGAGAGATATTATGAAATCTAGCCTGCTTTAGTCAGAGAGGTGTTATGGAATCTAGCCTGCTCCCGTCAGAGAGATGTTATGAAATCTAGCCTTCTCTAGTCAGAGAGAAGTTATGGAATCTAGCCTGCTCTAGTCATAGAGATGTTATGGAATTTAGCCTGCTCTAGTCAGAGAGATGTTGTGGAATATAGCCTGCTCTAGTCAGAGAGATGTTATGAAATCTAGCCTGCTCTAGTCAGAGAGAAGTTATGAAATCTGGCCTGCTCTAGTCAGAGAGGTGTTATGATATCTAGCCTGGTCTAGTCAGAGAGATGTTATAAAATCTAACCTGCTCTAGTCAGAGAGATGTTAAGAAAACTAGCCTGCTCTAGTCGGAAACATGTTATGGAATCTATCTTGCTCCCATCAGAGAGATGTTATGAAATCTGGCCTGCTCTAGTCGGAGAGATGTTATGATATCTAGCCTGCTCTAGTAAGAAAGATGTTATGAAATCTAGCCTGCTCTAGTCAGAGAGATGTTATGAAATCTAGCCTGCTCTAGTCAGAGAGATGTTATGGAATCTACTATTCTCTGGTCAGCGAGATGTTATGAAATCTACTCTGCTCTAGTCAGAGAGATGTTATGGAATCTAGCCTGCTCTAGTCAGAGAGATGTTATGGAATCTAGCCTGCTCTAGTTAGATAGATGTTATGGAATCTAGCCTGCTCTAGTCAGATAGATGTTATGGAATCTAGCCTGCTCTAGTCAGAGATATGTTATGAAATATAGCGTGCTCTATTCAGAGAGATGTTATGAAATCTAGCCTGCTCTAGTCAGAGAGAAGTTATGGAATCTAGCCTGCTCTACTCAGAGAAATATTATGAAATCTAGCCTGCTGTAGTCAAAGAGCTGTTATGAAATCTGGCCTGCTCTAGTCAGAGAGATGTTATGATATCTAGCCTGCTCTAGTCAGAGAGATTTCATGAAATCTAGCCTTCTCTAGTCCGAGAGATGTTATGGAATCTAGCCTGCTCTAGTCAGAGAGACGTTATGATATCTAGCCTGCTCTAGTCAGAGAGATGTCATGAAATCTAGCCTACTCTAATCAGAGAGATGTTATGATATCTAGCCTGCTCTAGTCAGAGAGAAGTTATGGAATCTAGCCTGCTCTAGTCAGAGAGATTTCATGAAATCTAGCCTTCTCTAGTCAGAGAGATGTTATGACATCTAGCTTGCTCTAGTCAGAGAGATGTAATGAAATCTAGCCTGCTCTAGTCAGAGAGATGTTATGGAATCTAGCCCGCTCTAATCAGACAGTTTTCATGAAATCTAGCATTCTCTGGTCAGAGAGATGTTATGACATCTAGCCTGCTCTAGTCAGAGAGATATTATGAAATCTAGCCTGCTTTAGTCAGAAAGATGTTATGGAATCTAGCCTGCTCCCGTCAGGGAGATGTTATGAAATCTAGCCTTCTCTAGTCAGAGAGAAGTTATGGAATCTAGCCTGCTCTAGTCATAGAGATGTTATGAAATCTAGCCTGCTCTACTCAGAGAGATGTTATGAAATATAGCCTGCTTTAGTCAGAAAGATGTTATGGAATCTAGCCTGCTCCCGTCAGGGAGATGTTATGAAATCTAGCCTTCTCTAGTCAGAGAGAAGTTATGGAATCTAGCCTGCTCTAGTCATAGAGATGTTATGAAATCTAGCCTGCTCTAGTCAGAGAGATGTTATGGAATCTAGCCTGCTCTAGTCAGAGAGATGTTATGGAATCTAGCCTGCTCTAGACAGATAGATGTTATGGAATCTAGCCTGCTCTAGTCAGAGAGATATTATGGAATCTAGCCTGCTCTACTCAGAGAGATGTTATGAAATATAGCATGCTTTAGTCAGAAAGATGTTATGGAATCTAGCCTGCTCCCGTCAGGGAGATGTTATGAAATCTAGCCTTCTCTAGTCAGAGAGAAGTTATGGAATCTAGCCTGCTCTAGTCATAGAGATGTTATGAAATCTAGCCTGCTCTAGTCAGAGAGATGTTATGGAATCTAGCCTGCTCTAGTCAGAGAGATGTTATGGAATCTAGCCTGCTCTAGACAGATAGATGTTATGGAATCTAGCCTGCTCTAGTCAGAGAGATGTTATTAAATCTAGCCTGCTCTAGTCAGAGAGATGTTATTAAATCTAGCATTCTCTAGTCAGAGAGATATTATGGAATCTAGCCTGCTCTAGTCAGAGAGATGTTATGAAATCTAACCTGCTCTAGTCAGAGATATGTTATGGAATCTAGCCTTCTCTAGTCAGAGAGATGTTATGGAATCTAGCCTGCTCCTGTCAGAGAGATGTTATGAAATCTAGCCTGCTCTAGTCAGAGAGATGTTGTGGAATCTAGCCTGCTCCTGTCAGAGAGATGTTATGAAATCTAACCTGCTCTAGTCAGAGAGATGATAAGAAATCTAGCCTGCTCTCGTCAGAAAGATGTTATGAAATCTAGCCTGCTCTAGTCAGAGAGATGTTATGAAATCTAGCTTGCTCTAGTCAGAGAGATGTTATGGAATCTACCATTCTCTGGTCAGAGAGATGTTATGAAATCTAGCCTGCTCTAGTCAGAGAGATGTTATGGAATCTAGCCTGCTCTAGTCAGATAGATGTTATGGAATCTAGCCTGCTCTAGTCAGATATATGTTATGAAATATAGCCTGCTCTAGTCAGAGATTTGTTATTAAATCTAGCCTTTTCTAGTCAGAGAGATGTTATGGAATCTAGCCTGCTCTAGTCAGAGAGATGTTATGGAATCTAGCCTGCTCCTGTCAGAGAGATGTTATGAAATCTATCCTTCTCTAGTTAGAGAGATATTATGAAATCTAGTCTGCTCTAGTCAGAGAGATGTTATTAAATCTAGCATTCTCTAGTCAGAGAGATATTATGGAATCTAGCCTGCTCTACTCAGAGAGATGTTATGAAATATAGCCTGCTTTAGTCAGAAAGATGTTATGGAATCTAGCCTGCTCCCGTCAGGGAGATGTTATGAAATCTAGCCTTCTCTAGTCAGAGAGAAGTTATGGAATCTAGCCTGCTCTAGTCATAGAGATGTTATGAAATCTAGCCTGCTCTAGTCAGAGAGATGTTATGGAATCTAGCCTGCTCTAGTCAGAGAGATGTTATGGAATCTAGCCTGCTCTAGACAGATAGATGTTATGGAATCTAGCCTGCTCTAGTCAGAGAGATATTATGGAATCTAGCCTGCTCTACTCAGAGAGATGTTATGAAATATAGCATGCTTTAGTCAGAAAGATGTTATGGAATCTAGCCTGCTCCCGTCAGGGAGATGTTATGAAATCTAGCCTTCTCTAGTCAGAGAGAAGTTATGGAATCTAGCCTGCTCTAGTCATAGAGATGTTATGAAATCTAGCCTGCTCTAGTCAGAGAGATGTTATGGAATCTAGCCTGCTCTAGTCAGAGAGATGTTATGGAATCTAGCCTGCTCTAGACAGATAGATGTTATGGAATCTAGCCTGCTCTAGTCAGAGAGATGTTATTAAATCTAGCCTGCTCTAGTCAGAGAGATGTTATTAAATCTAGCATTCTCTAGTCAGAGAGATATTATGGAATCTAGCCTGCTCTAGTCAGAGAGATGTTATGAAATCTAACCTGCTCTAGTCAGAGATATGTTATGGAATCTAGCCTTCTCTAGTCAGAGAGATGTTATGGAATCTAGCCTGCTCCTGTCAGAGAGATGTTATGAAATCTAGCCTGCTCTAGTCAGAGAGATGTTGTGGAATCTAGCCTGCTCCTGTCAGAGAGATGTTATGAAATCTAGCCTGCTCTAGTCAGAGAGATGTTAAGAAATCTAGCCTGCTCTCGTCAGAAAGATGTTATGAAATCTAGCCTGCTCTAGTCAGAGAGATGTTATGAAATCTAGCTTGCTCTAGTCAGAGAGATGTTATGGAATCTACCATTCTCTGGTCAGAGAGATGTTATGAAATCTAGCCTGCTCTAGTCAGAGAGATGTTATGGAATCTAGCCTGCTCTAGTCAGATAGATGTTATGGAATCTAGCCTGCTCTAGTCAGAGATATGTTATGAAATATAGCCTGCTCTAGTCAGAGATTTGTTATTAAATCTAGCCTTTTCTAGTCAGAGAGATGTTATGGAATCTAGCCTGCTCTAGTCAGAGAGATGTTATGGAATCTAGCCTGCTCCTGTCAGAGAGGAGTTATGAAATCTATCCTTCTCTAGTTAGAGAGATATTATGAAATCTAGTCTGCTCTAGTCAGAAAGATGTTATTAAATCTAGCATTCTCTAGTCAGAGAGATATTATGGAATCTAGCCTGCTCTACTCAGAGAGATGTTATGAAATATAGCCTGCTTTAGTCAGAAAGATGTTATGGAATCTAGCCTGCTCCCGTCAGGGAGATGTTATGAAATCTAGCCTTCTCTAGTCAGAGAGAAGTTATGGAATCTAGCCTGCTCTAGTCATAGAGATGTTATGAAATCTAGCCTGCTCTAGTCAGAGAGATGTTATGGAATCTAGCCTGCTCTAGACAGATAGATGTTATGGAATCTAGCCTGCTCTAGTCAGAGAGATGTTATTAAATCTAGCCTGCTCCTGTCAAAGAGATGTTATGAAATCTAGCCTGCTCTAGTCAGAGAGATGTTGTGGAATCTAGCCTGCTCCTGTCAGAGAGATGTTATGAAATCTAGCCTGCTCTAGTCAGAGAGATGTTAAGAAATCTAGCCTGCTCTCGTCAGAAAGATGTTATGAAATCTAGCCTGCTCTAGTCAGAGAGATGTTATGAAATCTAGCTTGCTCTAGTCAGAGAGATGTTATGGAATCTACCATTCTCTGGTCAGAGAGATGTTATGAAATCTAGCCTGCTCTAGTCAGAGAGATGTTATGGAATCTAGCCTGCTCTAGTCAGATAGATGTTATGGAATCTAGCCTGCTCTAGTCAGAGATATGTTATGAAATATAGCCTGCTCTAGTCAGAGATTTGTTATTAAATCTAGCCTTTTCTAGTCAGAGAGATGTTATGGAATCTAGCCTGCTCTAGTCAGAGAGATGTTATGAAATCTAACCTGCTCTAGTCAGAGATATGTTATGGAATCTAGCCTTCTCTAGTCAGAGAGATGTTATGGAATCTAGCCTGCTCCTGTCAGAGAGATGTTATGAAATCTAGCCTGCTCTAGTCAGAGAGATGTTGTGGAATCTAGCCTGCTCCTGTCAGAGAGATGTTATGAAATCTAGCCTGCTCTAGTCAGAGAGATGTTAAGAAATCTAGCCTGCTCTCGTCAGAAAGATGTTATGAAATCTAGCCTGCTCTAGTCAGAGAGATGTTATGAAATCTAGCTTGCTCTAGTCAGAGAGATGTTATGGAATCTACCATTCTCTGGTCAGAGAGATGTTATGAAATCTAGCCTGCTCTAGTCAGAGAGATGTTATGGAATCTAGCCTGCTCTAGTCAGATAGATGTTATGGAATCTAGCCTGCTCTAGTCAGAGATATGTTATGAAATATAGCCTGCTCTAGTCAGAGATTTGTTATTAAATCTAGCCTTTTCTAGTCAGAGAGATGTTATGGAATCTAGCCTGCTCTAGTCAGAGAGATGTTATGGAATCTAGCCTGCTCCTGTCAGAGAGGAGTTATGAAATCTATCCTTCTCTAGTTAGAGAGATATTATGAAATCTAGTCTGCTCTAGTCAGAGAGATGTTATTAAATCTAGCATTCTCTAGTCAGAGAGATATTATGGAATCTAGCCTGCTCTACTCAGAGAGATGTTATGAAATATAGCCTGCTTTAGTCAGAAAGATGTTATGGAATCTAGCCTGCTCCCGTCAGGGAGATGTTATGAAATCTAGCCTTCTCTAGTCAGAGAGAAGTTATGGAATCTAGCCTGCTCTAGTCATAGAGATGTTATGAAATCTAGCCTGCTCTAGTCAGAGAGATGTTATGGAATCTAGCCTGCTCCTGTCAGAGAGATGTTATGAAATCTATCCTTCTCTAGTTAGAGAGATATTATGAAATCTAGTCTGCTCTAGTCAGAGAGATGTGATGAAATCTAGCCTGCTCTAGTCAGAGAGATGTTAAGAAATCTAGCCGGCTCTAGTCAGGGAGATGTTATGAAATCTAGCCTGCTCTAGTCAGAGAGATGTTGTGGAATCTAGCCTGCTCCTGTCAGAGAGATGTTATGAAATCTAGCCTGCTCTAGTCAGAGAGATGTTAAGAAATCTAGCCTGCTCTCGTCAGAAAGATGTTATGAAATCTAGCCTGCTCTAGTCAGAGAGATGTTATGAAATCTAGCTTGCTCTAGTCAGAGAGATGTTATGGAATCTACCATTCTCTGGTCAGAGAGATGTTATGAAATCTAGCCTGCTCTAGTCAGAGAGATGTTATGGAATCTAGCCTGCTCTAGTCAGATAGATGTTATGGAATCTAGCCTGCTCTAGTCAGAGATATGTTATGAAATCTAGCCTGCTCTAGTCAGAGATTTGTTATTAAATCTATCCTTTTCTAGTCAGAGAGATGTTATGGAATCTAGCCTGCTCTAGTCAGAGAGATGTTATGGAATCTAGCCTGCTCCTGTCAGAGAGATGTTATGAAATCTATCCTTCTCTAGTTAGAGAGATATTATGAAATCTAGTCTGCTCTAGTCAGAGAGATGTGATGAAATCTAGCCTGCTCTAGTCAGAGAGATGTTAAGAAATCTAGCCGGCTCTAGTCAGGGAGATGTTATGAAATCTAACCTGCTCTATTCAGAGAGATGTTATGAAATCTAGCCTGCTCTAGTCAGAGAGATGTTATGAAATCTAGCCTGCTCTATTCAGAGAGATGTTATGAAATCTAGCCTGCTCTATTCAGAGAGATGTTATGAAATCTAGCCTGCTCTAGTCAGAGAGGTGTTATGGAATCTAGCCTGCTCTAGTCAGAGAGATGTTATGAAATCTAGCCTTCTCTAGTCAGAAAGATGTTATGGAATCTAGTCTGCTCTAGTCAGAGATATGTTATGAAATCTAGCCTGCTCTAGTCAGAGAGATGTTATTAAATCTAGCCTTCTCTACTCAGAGAGATGTTATGGAATCTAGCCTGCTCTAGTCAGAGAGATGTTATGGAATCTAGCCTGCTCCTGTCAGAGAGATGTTATTAAATCTATCCTTCTCTAGTCAGAGAGATATTATGAAATCTAGCCTTCTCTATTCAGAAAGATGTTATGAAATATAGCCTGCTCTAGTCAGAGAGATGTTATTAAATCTAGCCTTCTCTAGTCAGAGAGATGTTATGGAATCTAGCCTGCTCTAGTCTGAGAGATGTTATGGAATCTAGCCTGCTCCTGTCAGAGAGATGTTATGAAATCTAGCCTTCTCTAGTCAGAGAGATATTATGAAATCTAGTCTGCTCTAGTCAGAGAGATGTTATGAAATCTAGGCTGCTCTAGTCAGAGAGATGTTATGAAATCTAGCCTGCTCTAGTCAGAGAGATGTTATGGAATCTAGCCTGCTCCTGTCAGAGAGATGTTATGAAATCTAGCCTTCTCTAGTCAGAGAGCTGTTATGGAATCTAGCCTGCTCTAGTCAGAGAGATGTTATGGAATCTAGCCTGCTCCTGTCAGAGAGATGTTATGAAATCCAGCCTTCTCTAGTCAGAGAGATATTATGAAATCTAGTCTGCTCTAGTCAGAGAGATGTTATGAAATCTAGCCTGCTCTAGTCAGAGAGATGTTATGAAATCTAGTCTGCTCTAGTCAGAGAGATGTTATGAAATCTAGCCTGCTCGAGTCAGAGAGATGTTATGAAATCTAGCCTGCTCTAGTCAGAGAGATGTTATGAAATCTAGTCTGCTTTAGTCAGAGAGATGTTATGAAATCTAACCTGCTCTAGTCAGAGAAATGTTATGGAATCTAACATTCTCTGGTCAGAGAGATGTTATGAAATCTACCCTGCTCTAGTCAGAGAGATGTTATGGAATCTAGCCTGCTCTAATCAGACAGATTTCATGAAATCTAGCCTTCTCTAGTCAGAGTGATGTTATTACATCTAGCCTGCTCTAGTCAGAGAGATATTATGAAATCTAGCCTGCTTTAGTCAGAGAGGTGTTATGGAATCTAGCCTGCTCCCGTCAGAGAGATGTTATGAAATCTAGCCTTCTCTAGTCAGAGAGAAGTTATGGAATCTAGCCTGCTCTAGTCATAGAGATGTTATGGAATTTAGCCTGCTCTAGTCAGAGAGATGTTGTGGAATATAGCCTGCTCTAGTCAGAGAGATGTTATGAAATCTAGCCTGCTCTAGTCAGAGAGAAGTTATGAAATCTGGCCTGCTCTAGTCAGAGAGGTGTTACGATATCTAGCCTGGTCTAGTCAGAGAGATGTTATAAAATCTAACCTGCTCTAGTCAGAGAGATGTTAAGAAAACTAGCCTGCTCTAGTCGGAAACATGTTATGGAATCTATCTTGCTCCCATCAGAGAGATGTTATGAAATCTGGCCTGCTCTAGTCGGAGAGATGTTATGATATCTAGCCTGCTCTAGTAAGAAAGATGTTATGAAATCTAGCCTGCTCTAGTCAGAGAGATGTTATGAAATCTAGCCTGCTCTAGTCAGAGAGATGTTATGGAATCTACTATTCTCTGGTCAGCGAGATGTTATGAAATCTACTCTGCTCTAGTCAGAGAGATGTTATGGAATCTAGCCTGCTCTAGTCAGAGAGATGTTATGGAATCTAGTCTGCTCTAGTTAGATAGATGTTATGGAATCTAGCCTGCTCTATTCAGATAGATGTTATGGAATCTAGCCTGCTCTAGTCAGAGATATGTTATGAAATATAGCGTGCTCTATTCAGAGAGATGTTATGAAATCTAGCCTGCTCTAGTCAGAGAGAAGTTATGGAATCTAGCCTGCTCTACTCAGAGAAATATTATGAAATCTAGCCTGCTGTAGTCAAAGAGCTGTTATGAAATCTGGCCTGCTCTAGTCAGAGAGATGTTATGATATCTAGCCTGCTCTAGTCAGAGAGATTTCATGAAATCTATTCTTCTCTAGTCCGAGAGATGTTATGGAATCTAGCCTGCTCTAGTCAGAGAGACGTTATGATATCTAGCCTGCTCTAGTCAGAGAGATGTCATGAAATCTAGCCTACTCTAATCAGAGAGATGTTATGATATCTAGCCTGCTCTAGTCAGAGAGAAGTTATGGAATCTAGCCTGCTCTAGTCAGAGAGATTTCATGAAATCTAGCCTTCTCTAGTCAGAGAGATGTTATGACATCTAGCTTGATCTAGTCAGAGAGATGTAATGAAATCTAGCCTGCTCTAGTCAGAGAGATGTTATGGAATCGAGCCCGCTCTAATCAGACAGTTTTCATGAAATCTAGCATTCTCTGGTCAGAGAGATGTTATGACATCTAGCCTGCTCTAGTCAGAGAGATATTATGAAATCTAGCCTGCTTTAGTCAGAAAGATGTTATGGAATCTAGCCTGCTCCCGTCAGGGAGATGTTATGAAATCTAGCCTTCTCTAGTCAGAGAGAAGTTATGGAATCTAGCCTGCTCTAGTCATAGAGATGTTATGAAATCTAGCCTGCTCTACTCAGAGAGATGTTATGAAATATAGCCTGCTTTAGTCAGAAAGATGTTATGGAATCTAGCCTGCTCCCGTCAGGGAGATGTTATGAAATCTAGCCTTCTCTAGTCAGAGAGAAGTTATGGAATCTAGCCTGCTCTAGTCATAGAGATGTTATGAAATCTAGCCTGCTCTAGTCAGAGAGATGTTATGGAATCTAGCCTGCTCTAGTCAGAGAGATGTTATGGAATCTAGCCTGCTCTAGACAGATAGATGTTATGGAATCTAGCCTGCTCTAGTCAGAGAGATATTATGGAATCTAGCCTGCTCTACTCAGAGAGATGTTATGAAATATAGCATGCTTTAGTCAGAAAGATGTTATGGAATCTAGCCTGCTCCCGTCAGGGAGATGTTATGAAATCTAGCCTTCTCTAGTCAGAGAGAAGTTATGGAATCTAGCCTGCTCTAGTCATAGAGATGTTATGAAATCTAGCCTGCTCTAGTCAGAGAGATGTTATGGAATCTAGCCTGCTCTAGTCAGAGAGATGTTATGGAATCTAGCCTGCTCTAGACAGATAGATGTTATGGAATCTAGCCTGCTCTAGTCAGAGAGATGTTATTAAATCTAGCCTGCTCTAGTCAGAGAGATGTTATTAAATCTAGCATTCTCTAGTCAGAGAGATATTATGGAATCTAGCCTGCTCTAGTCAGAGAGATGTTATGAAATCTAACCTGCTCTAGTCAGAGATATGTTATGGAATCTAGCCTTCTCTAGTCAGAGAGATGTTATGGAATCTAGCCTGCTCCTGTCAGAGAGATGTTATGAAATCTAGCCTGCTCTAGTCAGAGAGATGTTGTGGAATCTAGCCTGCTCCTGTCAGAGAGATGTTATGAAATCTAGCCTGCTCTAGTCAGAGAGATGTTAAGAAATCTAGCCTGCTCTCGTCAGAAAGATGTTATGAAATCTAGCCTGCTCTAGTCAGAGAGATGTTATGAAATCTAGCTTGCTCTAGTCAGAGAGATGTTATGGAATCTACCATTCTCTGGTCAGAGAGATGTTATGAAATCTAGCCTGCTCTAGTCAGAGAGATGTTATGGAATCTAGCCTGCTCTAGTCAGATAGATGTTATGGAATCTAGCCTGCTCTAGTCAGAGATATGTTATGAAATATAGCCTGCTCTAGTCAGAGATTTGTTATTAAATCTAGCCTTTTCTAGTCAGAGAGATGTTATGGAATCTAGCCTGCTCTAGTCAGAGAGGTGTTATGGAATCTAGCCTGCTCTAGTCAGAGAGATGTTATGAAATCTAGCCTTCTCTAGTCAGAAAGATGTTATGGAATCTAGTCTGCTCTAGTCAGAGAGATGTTATGAAATCTAGCCTGCTCTAGTCAGAGAGATGTTATTAAATCTAGCCTTCTCTACTCAGAGAGATGTTATGGAATCTAGCCTGCTCTAGTCAGAGAGATGTTATGGAATCTAGCCTGCTCCTGTCAGAGAGATGTTATTAAATCTATCCTTCTCTAGTCAGAGAGATATTATGAAATCTAGCCTTCTCTATTCAGAAAGATGTTATGAAATATAGCCTGCTCTAGTCAGAGAGATGTTATTAAATCTAGCCTTCTCTAGTCAGAGAGATGTTATGGAATCTAGCCTGCTCTAGTCTGAGAGATGTTATGGAATCTAGCCTGCTCCTGTCAGAGAGATGTTATGAAATCTAGCCTTCTCTAGTCAGAGAGATATTATGAAATCTAGTCTGCTCTAGTCAGAGAGATGTTATGAAATCTAGGCTGCTCTAGTCAGAGAGATGTTATGAAATCTAGCCTGCTCTAGTCAGAGAGATGTTATGGAATCTAGCCTGCTCCTGTCAGAGAGATGTTATGAAATCTAGCCTTCTCTAGTCAGAGAGCTGTTATGGAATCTAGCCTGCTCTAGTCAGAGAGATGTTATGGAATCTAGCCTGCTCCTGTCAGAGAGATGTTATGAAATCCAGCCTTCTCTAGTCAGAGAGATATTATGAAATCTAGTCTGCTCTAGTCAGAGAGATGTTATGAAATCTAGCCTGCTCTAGTCAGAGAGATGTTATGAAATCTAGTCTGCTCTAGTCAGAGAGATGTTATGAAATCTAGCCTGCTCGAGTCAGAGAGATGTTATGAAATCTAGCCTGCTCTAGTCAGAGAGATGTTATGAAATCTAGTCTGCTTTAGTCAGAGAGATGTTATGAAATCTAACCTGCTCTAGTCAGAGAAATGTTATGGAATCTAACATTCTCTGGTCAGAGAGATGTTATGAAATCTACCCTGCTCTAGTCAGAGAGATGTTATGGAATCTAGCCTGCTCTAATCAGACAGATTTCATGAAATCTAGCCTTCTCTAGTCAGAGTGATGTTATTACATCTAGCCTGCTCTAGTCAGAGAGATATTATGAAATCTAGCCTGCTTTAGTCAGAGAGGTGTTATGGAATCTAGCCTGCTCCCGTCAGAGAGATGTTATGAAATCTAGCCTTCTCTAGTCAGAGAGAAGTTATGGAATCTAGCCTGCTCTAGTCATAGAGATGTTATGGAATTTAGCCTGCTCTAGTCAGAGAGATGTTGTGGAATATAGCCTGCTCTAGTCAGAGAGATGTTATGAAATCTAGCCTGCTCTAGTCAGAGAGAAGTTATGAAATCTGGCCTGCTCTAGTCAGAGAGGTGTTATGATATCTAGCCTGGTCTAGTCAGAGAGATGTTATAAAATCTAACCTGCTCTAGTCAGAGAGATGTTAAGAAAACTAGCCTGCTCTAGTCGGAAACATGTTATGGAATCTATCTTGCTCCCATCAGAGAGATGTTATGAAATCTGGCCTGCTCTAGTCGGAGAGATGTTATGATATCTAGCCTGCTCTAGTAAGAAAGATGTTATGAAATCTAGCCTGCTCTAGTCAGAGAGATGTTATGAAATCTAGCCTGCTCTAGTCAGAGAGATGTTATGGAATCTACTATTCTCTGGTCAGCGAGATGTTATGAAATCTACTCTGCTCTAGTCAGAGAGATGTTATGGAATCTAGCCTGCTCTAGTCAGAGAGATGTTATGGAATCTAGCCTGCTCTAGTTAGATAGATGTTATGGAATCTAGCCTGCTCTAGTCAGATAGATGTTATGGAATCTAGCCTGCTCTAGTCAGAGATATGTTATGAAATATAGCGTGCTCTATTCAGAGAGATGTTATGAAATCTAGCCTGCTCTAGTCAGAGAGAAGTTATGGAATCTAGCCTGCTCTACTCAGAGAAATATTATGAAATCTAGCCTGCTGTAGTCAAAGAGCTGTTATGAAATCTGGCCTGCTCTAGTCAGAGAGATGTTATGATATCTAGCCTGCTCTAGTCAGAGAGATTTCATGAAATCTAGCCTTCTCTAGTCCGAGAGATGTTATGGAATCTAGCCTGCTCTAGTCAGAGAGACGTTATGATATCTAGCCTGCTCTAGTCAGAGAGATGTCATGAAATCTAGCCTACTCTAATCAGAGAGATGTTATGATATCTAGCCTGCTCTAGTCAGAGAGAAGTTATGGAATCTAGCCTGCTCTAGTCAGAGAGATTTCATGAAATCTAGCCTTCTCTAGTCAGAGAGATGTTATGACATCTAGCTTGCTCTAGTCAGAGAGATGTAATGAAATCTAGCCTGCTCTAGTCAGAGAGATGTTATGGAATCTAGCCCGCTCTAATCAGACAGTTTTCATGAAATCTAGCATTCTCTGGTCAGAGAGATGTTATGACATCTAGCCTGCTCTAGTCAGAGAGATATTATGAAATCTAGCCTGCTTTAGTCAGAAAGATGTTATGGAATCTAGCCTGCTCCCGTCAGGGAGATGTTATGAAATCTAGCCTTCTCTAGTCAGAGAGAAGTTATGGAATCTAGCCTGCTCTAGTCATAGAGATGTTATGAAATCTAGCCTGCTCTACTCAGAGAGATGTTATGAAATATAGCCTGCTTTAGTCAGAAAGATGTTATGGAATCTAGCCTGCTCCCGTCAGGGAGATGTTATGAAATCTAGCCTTCTCTAGTCAGAGAGAAGTTATGGAATCTAGCCTGCTCTAGTCATAGAGATGTTATGAAATCTAGCCTGCTCTAGTCAGAGAGATGTTATGGAATCTAGCCTGCTCTAGTCAGAGAGATGTTATGGAATCTAGCCTGCTCTAGACAGATAGATGTTATGGAATCTAGCCTGCTCTAGTCAGAGAGATATTATGGAATCTAGCCTGCTCTACTCAGAGAGATGTTATGAAATATAGCATGCTTTAGTCAGAAAGATGTTATGGAATCTAGCCTGCTCCCGTCAGGGAGATGTTATGAAATCTAGCCTTCTCTAGTCAGAGAGAAGTTATGGAATCTAGCCTGCTCTAGTCATAGAGATGTTATGAAATCTAGCCTGCTCTAGTCAGAGAGATGTTATGGAATCTAGCCTGCTCTAGTCAGAGAGATGTTATGGAATCTAGCCTGCTCTAGACAGATAGATGTTATGGAATCTAGCCTGCTCTAGTCAGAGAGATGTTATTAAATCTAGCCTGCTCTAGTCAGAGAGATGTTATTAAATCTAGCATTCTCTAGTCAGAGAGATATTATGGAATCTAGCCTGCTCTAGTCAGAGAGATGTTATGAAATCTAACCTGCTCTAGTCAGAGATATGTTATGGAATCTAGCCTTCTCTAGTCAGAGAGATGTTATGGAATCTAGCCTGCTCCTGTCAGAGAGATGTTATGAAATCTAGCCTGCTCTAGTCAGAGAGATGTTGTGGAATCTAGCCTGCTCCTGTCAGAGAGATGTTATGAAATCTAACCTGCTCTAGTCAGAGAGATGATAAGAAATCTAGCCTGCTCTCGTCAGAAAGATGTTATGAAATCTAGCCTGCTCTAGTCAGAGAGATGTTATGAAATCTAGCTTGCTCTAGTCAGAGAGATGTTATGGAATCTACCATTCTCTGGTCAGAGAGATGTTATGAAATCTAGCCTGCTCTAGTCAGAGAGATGTTATGGAATCTAGCCTGCTCTAGTCAGATAGATGTTATGGAATCTAGCCTGCTCTAGTCAGATATATGTTATGAAATATAGCCTGCTCTAGTCAGAGATTTGTTATTAAATCTAGCCTTTTCTAGTCAGAGAGATGTTATGGAATCTAGCCTGCTCTAGTCAGAGAGATGTTATGGAATCTAGCCTGCTCCTGTCAGAGAGATGTTATGAAATCTATCCTTCTCTAGTTAGAGAGATATTATGAAATCTAGTCTGCTCTAGTCAGAGAGATGTTATTAAATCTAGCATTCTCTAGTCAGAGAGATATTATGGAATCTAGCCTGCTCTACTCAGAGAGATGTTATGAAATATAGCCTGCTTTAGTCAGAAAGATGTTATGGAATCTAGCCTGCTCCCGTCAGGGAGATGTTATGAAATCTAGCCTTCTCTAGTCAGAGAGAAGTTATGGAATCTAGCCTGCTCTAGTCATAGAGATGTTATGAAATCTAGCCTGCTCTAGTCAGAGAGATGTTATGGAATCTAGCCTGCTCTAGTCAGAGAGATGTTATGGAATCTAGCCTGCTCTAGACAGATAGATGTTATGGAATCTAGCCTGCTCTAGTCAGAGAGATATTATGGAATCTAGCCTGCTCTACTCAGAGAGATGTTATGAAATATAGCATGCTTTAGTCAGAAAGATGTTATGGAATCTAGCCTGCTCCCGTCAGGGAGATGTTATGAAATCTAGCCTTCTCTAGTCAGAGAGAAGTTATGGAATCTAGCCTGCTCTAGTCATAGAGATGTTATGAAATCTAGCCTGCTCTAGTCAGAGAGATGTTATGGAATCTAGCCTGCTCTAGTCAGAGAGATGTTATGGAATCTAGCCTGCTCTAGACAGATAGATGTTATGGAATCTAGCCTGCTCTAGTCAGAGAGATGTTATTAAATCTAGCCTGCTCTAGTCAGAGAGATGTTATTAAATCTAGCATTCTCTAGTCAGAGAGATATTATGGAATCTAGCCTGCTCTAGTCAGAGAGATGTTATGAAATCTAACCTGCTCTAGTCAGAGATATGTTATGGAATCTAGCCTTCTCTAGTCAGAGAGATGTTATGGAATCTAGCCTGCTCCTGTCAGAGAGATGTTATGAAATCTAGCCTGCTCTAGTCAGAGAGATGTTGTGGAATCTAGCCTGCTCCTGTCAGAGAGATGTTATGAAATCTAGCCTGCTCTAGTCAGAGAGATGTTAAGAAATCTAGCCTGCTCTCGTCAGAAAGATGTTATGAAATCTAGCCTGCTCTAGTCAGAGAGATGTTATGAAATCTAGCTTGCTCTAGTCAGAGAGATGTTATGGAATCTACCATTCTCTGGTCAGAGAGATGTTATGAAATCTAGCCTGCTCTAGTCAGAGAGATGTTATGGAATCTAGCCTGCTCTAGTCAGATAGATGTTATGGAATCTAGCCTGCTCTAGTCAGAGATATGTTATGAAATATAGCCTGCTCTAGTCAGAGATTTGTTATTAAATCTAGCCTTTTCTAGTCAGAGAGATGTTATGGAATCTAGCCTGCTCTAGTCAGAGAGATGTTATGGAATCTAGCCTGCTCCTGTCAGAGAGGAGTTATGAAATCTATCCTTCTCTAGTTAGAGAGATATTATGAAATCTAGTCTGCTCTAGTCAGAAAGATGTTATTAAATCTAGCATTCTCTAGTCAGAGAGATATTATGGAATCTAGCCTGCTCTACTCAGAGAGATGTTATGAAATATAGCCTGCTTTAGTCAGAAAGATGTTATGGAATCTAGCCTGCTCCCGTCAGGGAGATGTTATGAAATCTAGCCTTCTCTAGTCAGAGAGAAGTTATGGAATCTAGCCTGCTCTAGTCATAGAGATGTTATGAAATCTAGCCTGCTCTAGTCAGAGAGATGTTATGGAATCTAGCCTGCTCTAGACAGATAGATGTTATGGAATCTAGCCTGCTCTAGTCAGAGAGATGTTATTAAATCTAGCCTGCTCCTGTCAAAGAGATGTTATGAAATCTAGCCTGCTCTAGTCAGAGAGATGTTGTGGAATCTAGCCTGCTCCTGTCAGAGAGATGTTATGAAATCTAGCCTGCTCTAGTCAGAGAGATGTTAAGAAATCTAGCCTGCTCTCGTCAGAAAGATGTTATGAAATCTAGCCTGCTCTAGTCAGAGAGATGTTATGAAATCTAGCTTGCTCTAGTCAGAGAGATGTTATGGAATCTACCATTCTCTGGTCAGAGAGATGTTATGAAATCTAGCCTGCTCTAGTCAGAGAGATGTTATGGAATCTAGCCTGCTCTAGTCAGATAGATGTTATGGAATCTAGCCTGCTCTAGTCAGAGATATGTTATGAAATATAGCCTGCTCTAGTCAGAGATTTGTTATTAAATCTAGCCTTTTCTAGTCAGAGAGATGTTATGGAATCTAGCCTGCTCTAGTCAGAGAGATGTTATGAAATCTAACCTGCTCTAGTCAGAGATATGTTATGGAATCTAGCCTTCTCTAGTCAGAGAGATGTTATGGAATCTAGCCTGCTCCTGTCAGAGAGATGTTATGAAATCTAGCCTGCTCTAGTCAGAGAGATGTTGTGGAATCTAGCCTGCTCCTGTCAGAGAGATGTTATGAAATCTAGCCTGCTCTAGTCAGAGAGATGTTAAGAAATCTAGCCTGCTCTCGTCAGAAAGATGTTATGAAATCTAGCCTGCTCTAGTCAGAGAGATGTTATGAAATCTAGCTTGCTCTAGTCAGAGAGATGTTATGGAATCTACCATTCTCTGGTCAGAGAGATGTTATGAAATCTAGCCTGCTCTAGTCAGAGAGATGTTATGGAATCTAGCCTGCTCTAGTCAGATAGATGTTATGGAATCTAGCCTGCTCTAGTCAGAGATATGTTATGAAATATAGCCTGCTCTAGTCAGAGATTTGTTATTAAATCTAGCCTTTTCTAGTCAGAGAGATGTTATGGAATCTAGCCTGCTCTAGTCAGAGAGATGTTATGGAATCTAGCCTGCTCCTGTCAGAGAGGAGTTATGAAATCTATCCTTCTCTAGTTAGAGAGATATTATGAAATCTAGTCTGCTCTAGTCAGAGAGATGTTATTAAATCTAGCATTCTCTAGTCAGAGAGATATTATGGAATCTAGCCTGCTCTACTCAGAGAGATGTTATGAAATATAGCCTGCTTTAGTCAGAAAGATGTTATGGAATCTAGCCTGCTCCCGTCAGGGAGATGTTATGAAATCTAGCCTTCTCTAGTCAGAGAGAAGTTATGGAATCTAGCCTGCTCTAGTCATAGAGATGTTATGAAATCTAGCCTGCTCTAGTCAGAGAGATGTTATGGAATCTAGCCTGCTCTAGACAGATAGATGTTATGGAATCTAGCCTGCTCTAGTCAGAGAGATGTTATTAAATCTAGCCTGCTCTAGTCAGAGAGATGTTATTAAATCTAGCATTCTCTAGTCAGAGAGATATTATGGAATCTAGCCTGCTCTAGTCAGAGAGATGTTATGAAATCTAACCTGCTCTAGTCAGAGATATGTTATGGAATCTAGCCTTCTCTAGTCAGAGAGATGTTATGGAATCTAGCCTGCTCCTGTCAGAGAGATGTTATGAAATCTAATCTGCTCTAGTCAGAGAGATGTTGTGGAATCTAGCCTGCTCCTGTCAGAGAGATGTTATGAAATCTATCCTGCTCTAGTCAGAGAGATGTTAAGAAATCTAGCCTGCTCTCGTCAGAAAGATGTTATGAAATCTAGCTTGCTCTAGTCAGAGAGATGTTATGAAATCTAGCTTGCTCTAGTCAGAGAGATGTTATGGAATCTACCATTCTCTGGTCAGAGAGATGTTATGAAATCTAGCCTGCTCTAGTCAGAGAGATGTTATGGAATCTAGCCTGCTCTAGTCAGAGATATGTTATGAAATATAGCCTGCTCTAGTCAGAGATTTGTTATTAAATCTAGCCTTTTCTAGTCAGAGAGATGTTATGGAATCTAGCCTGCTCTAGTCAGAGAGATGTTATGGAATCTAGCCTGCTCCTGTCAGAGAGATGTTATGAAATCTATCCTTCTCTAGTTAGAGAGATATTATGAAATCTAGTCTGCTCTAGTCAGAGAGATGTTATGAAATCTAACCTGCTCTAGTCAGAGAAATGTTATGGAACCTATCATTCTCTGGTCAGAGAGATGTTATGAAATCTACCCTGCTCTAGTCAGAGAGATGTTATGGAATCTAGCCTGCTCTAATCAGACAGATTTCATGAAATTTAGCCTTCTCTAGTCAGAGTGATGTTATTACATCTAGCCTGCTCTAGTCAGAGAGATATTATGAAATCTATCCTGCTTTAGTCAGAGAGATGTTATGAAATCTAGCCTGCTCCCGTCAGAGAGATGTTATGAAATCTAGCCTTCTCTAGTCAGAGAGAAGTTATGGAATCTAGCCTGCTCTAGTCAGAGAGATGTTATGAAATCTAGCCTGCTCTAGTCAGAGAGATGTTATGGAATCTAGCCTGCTCTAATCAGACAGATTTCATGAAATCTAGCCTTCTCTAAACAGAGAGATGTTATGAAATCTGGCCTGCTCTAGTCAGAGAGATGTTATGATATCTAGCCTGCTCTAGTCAGAGAGATTTCATGAAATCTAGCCTTCTCTAGTCCGAGAGATGTTATGGAATCTAGCCTGCTCTAGTCAGAGAGACGTTATGATATCTAGCCTGCTCTAGTCAGAGAGATGTCATGAAATCTAGCCTACTCTAATCAGAGAGATGTTATGATATCTAGCCTGCTCTAGTCAGAGAGAAGTTATGGAATCTAGCCTGCTCTAGTCAGAGAGATTTCATGAAATCTAGCCTTCTCTAGTCAGAGAGATGTTATGACATCTAGCCTGCTCTAGTCAGAGAGATGTAATGAAATCTAGCCTGCTCTAGTCAGAGAGATGTTATGGAATCTAGCCCGCTCTAATCAGACAGTTTTCATGAAATCTAGCATTCTCTGGTCAGAGAGATGTTATGACTTCTAGCCTGCTCTAGTCAGAGAGATATTATGAAATCTAGCCTGCTTTAGTCAGAAAGATGTTATGGAATCTAGCCTGCTCCCGTCAGGGAGATATTATGAAATCTAGCCTTCTCTAGTCAGAGAGAAGTTATGGAATCTAGCCTGCTCTAGTCATAGAGATGTTATGAAATCTAGCCTGCTCTACTCAGAGAGATGTTATGAAATATAGCCTGCTTTAGTCAGAAAGATGTTATGGAATCTAGCCTGCTCTAGTCATAGAGATGTTATGAAATCTAGCCTGCTCTACTCAGAGAGATGTTATGAAATATAGCCTGCTTTAGTCAGAAAGATGTTATGGAATCTAGCCTGCTCCCGTCAGGGAGATGTTATGAAATCTAGCCTTCTCTAGTCAGAGAGAAGTTATGGAATCTAGCCTGCTCTAGTCATAGAGATGTTATGAAATCTAGCCTGCTCTAGTCAGAGAGATGTTATGGAATCTAGCCTGCTCTAGTCAGAGAGATGTTATGGAATCTAGCCTGCTCTAGACAGATAGATGTTATGGAATCCAGCCTGCTCTAGTCAGAGAGATGTTATTAAATATAGCCTGCTCTAGTCAGAGAGATGTTATTAAATCTAGCATTCTCTAGTGAGAGAGATATTATGGAATCTAGCCTGCTCTAGTCAGAGAGATGTTATGAAATCTAACCTGCTCTAGTCAGAGATATGTTATGGAATCTAGCCTTCTCTAGTCAGAGAGATGTTATGGAATCTAGCCTGCTCCTGTCAGAGAGATGTTATGAAATCTAGCCTGCTCTAGTCAGAGAGATGTTGTGGAATCTAGCCTGCTCCTGTCAGAGAGATGTTATGAAATCTAGCCTGCTCTAGTCAGAGAGATGTTAAGAAATCTAGCCTGCTCTCGTCAGAAAGATGTTATGAAATCTAGCCTGCTCTAGTCAGAGAGATGTTATGAAATCTAGCTTGCTCTAGTCAGAGAGATGTTATTGAATCTACCATTCTCTGGTCAGAGAGATGTTATGAAATCTAGCCTGCTCTAGTCAGAGAGATGTTATGAAATCTAGTCTGCTCTAGTCAGAGAGATGTTATGAAATCTAGCCTGCTCTAGTCAGAGAGATGTTAAGAAATCTAGCCTGCTCTAGTCAGGGAGATGTTATGAAATCTAGCCTGCTCTATTCAGAGAGATGTTATGAAATCTAGCCTGCTCTAGTCAGAGATATGTTATGAAATCTAGCCTGCTCTATTCAGAGAGATGTTATGAAATCTAGCCTGCTCTATTCAGAGAGATGTTATGAAATCTAGCCTTCTCTAGTCAGAAAGATGTTATGAAATCTAGCCTGCTCTATTCAGAGAGATGTTATGAAATCTAGCCTGCTCTAGTCAGAGAGGTGTTATGGAATATAGCCTGCTCTAGTCAGAGAGATGTTATGAAATCTAGCCTGTTCTAGTCAGAGAGATGTTATGGAATCTAGCCTGCTCTAATCAGACAGATTTCATGAAATTTAGCCTTCTCTAGTCAGAGTGATGTTATTACATCTAGCCTGCTCTAGTCAGAGAGATATTATGAAATCTATCCTGCTTTAGTCAGAGAGATGTTATGAAATCTAGCCTGCTCCCATCAGAGAGATGTTATGAAATCTAGCCTTCTCTAGTCAGAGAGAAGTTATGGAATCTAGCCTGCTCTAGTCAGAGAGATGTTATGAAATCTAGCCTGCTCTAGTCAGAGAGATGTTATGGAATCTAGCCTGCTCTAATCAGACAGATTTCATGAAATCTAGCCTTCTCTAAACAGAGAGATGTTATGAAATCTGGCCTGCTCTAGTCAGAGAGATGTTATGATATCTAGCCTGCTCTAGTCAGAGAGATTTCATGAAATCTAGCCTTCTCTAGTCCGAGAGATGTTATGGAATCTAGCCTGCTCTAGTCAGAGAGACGTTATGATATCTAGCCTGCTCTAGTCAGAGAGATGTCATGAAATCTAGCCTACTCTAATCAGAGAGATGTTATGATATCTAGCCTGCTCTAGTCAGAGAGAAGTTATGGAATCTAGCCTGCTCTAGTCAGAGAGATTTCATGAAATCTAGCCTTCTCTAGTCAGAGAGATGTTATGACATCTAGCCTGCTCTAGTCAGAGAGATGTAATGAAATCTAGCCTGCTCTAGTCAGAGAGATGTTATGGAATCTAGCCCGCTCTAATCAGACAGTTTTCATGAAATCTAGCATTCTCTGGTCAGAGAGATGTTATGACTTCTAGCCTGCTCTAGTCAGAGAGATATTATGAAATCTAGCCTGCTTTAGTCAGAAAGATGTTATGGAATCTAGCCTGCTCCCGTCAGGGAGATGTTATGAAATCTAGCCTTCTCTAGTCAGAGAGAAGTTATGGAATCTAGCCTGCTCTAGTCATAGAGATGTTATGAAATCTAGCCTGCTCTACTCAGAGAGATGTTATGAAATATAGCCTGCTTTAGTCAGAAAGATGTTATGGAATCTAGCCTGCTCTAGTCATAGAGATGTTATGAAATCTAGCCTGCTCTACTCAGAGAGATGTTATGAAATATAGCCTGCTTTAGTCAGAAAGATGTTATGGAATCTAGCCTGCTCCCGTCAGGGAGATGTTATGAAATCTAGCCTTCTCTAGTCAGAGAGAAGTTATGGAATCTAGCCTGCTCTAGTCATAGAGATGTTATGAAATCTAGCCTGCTCTAGTCAGAGAGATGTTATGGAATCTAGCCTGCTCTAGTCAGAGAGATGTTATGGAATCTAGCCTGCTCTAGACAGATAGATGTTATGGAATCCAGCCTGCTCTAGTCAGAGAGATGTTATTAAATATAGCCTGCTCTAGTCAGAGAGATGTTATTAAATCTAGCATTCTCTAGTGAGAGAGATATTATGGAATCTAGCCTGCTCTAGTCAGAGAGATGTTATGAAATCTAACCTGCTCTAGTCAGAGATATGTTATGGAATCTAGCCTTCTCTAGTCAGAGAGATGTTATGGAATCTAGCCTGCTCCTGTCAGAGAGATGTTATGAAATCTAGCCTGCTCTAGTCAGAGAGATGTTGTGGAATCTAGCCTGCTCCTGTCAGAGAGATGTTATGAAATCTAGCCTGCTCTAGTCAGAGAGATGTTAAGAAATCTAGCCTGCTCTCGTCAGAAAGATGTTATGAAATCTAGCCTGCTCTAGTCAGAGAGATGTTATGAAATCTAGCTTGCTCTAGTCAGAGAGATGTTATTGAATCTACCATTCTCTGGTCAGAGAGATGTTATGAAATCTAGCCTGCTCTAGTCAGAGAGATGTTATGAAATCTAGTCTGCTCTAGTCAGAGAGATGTTATGAAATCTAGCCTGCTCTAGTCAGAGAGATGTTAAGAAATCTAGCCTGCTCTAGTCAGGGAGATGTTATGAAATCTAGCCTGCTCTATTCAGAGAGATGTTATGAAATCTAGCCTGCTCTAGTCAGAGATATGTTATGAAATCTAGCCTGCTCTATTCAGAGAGATGTTATGAAATCTAGCCTGCTCTATTCAGAGAGATGTTATGAAATCTAGCCTTCTCTAGTCAGAAAGATGTTATGAAATCTAGCCTGCTCTATTCAGAGAGATGTTATGAAATCTAGCCTGCTCTAGTCAGAGAGGTGTTATGGAATATAGCCTGCTCTAGTCAGAGAGATGTTATGAAATCTAGCCTGTTCTAGTCAGAGAGATGTTATGGAATCTAGCCTGCTCTAATCAGAGAGATGTCATGGAATCTAGCATTCTCTGGTCAGAGAGATGTAATGACATCTAGCCTGCTCTAGTCAGAGAGATATTATGAAATCTAGCCTGCTTTAGTCAGAAAGATGTTATGGAATCTAGCCTGCTCCCGTCAGGGAGATGTTATGAAATCTAGCCTTCTCTAGTCAGAGAGAAGTTATGGAATCTAGCCTGCTCTAGTCATAGAGATGTTATGAAATCTAGCCTGCTCTACTCAGAGAGATGTTATGAAATATAGCCTGCTTTAGTCAGAAAGATGTTATGGAATCTAGCCTGCTCCCGTCAGGGAGATGTTATGAAATCTAGCCTTCTCTAGTCAGAGAGAAGTTATGGAATCTAGCCTGCTCTAGTCATAGAGATGTTATGAAATCTAGCCTGCTCTAGTCAGAGAGATGTTATGGAATCTAGCCTGCTCTAGTCAGAGAGATGTTATGGAATCTAGCCTGCTCTAGACAGATAGATGTTATGGAATCCAGCCTGCTCTAGTCAGAGAGATGTTATTAAATATAGCCTGCTCTAGTCAGAGAGATGTTATTAAATCTAGCATTCTCTAGTGAGAGAGATATTATGGAATCTAGCCTGCTCTAGTCAGAGAGATGTTATGAAATCTAACCTGCTCTAGTCAGAGATATGTTATGGAATCTAGCCTTCTCTAGTCAGAGAGATGTTATGGAATCTAGCCTGCTCCTGTCAGAGAGATGTTATGAAATCTAGCCTGCTCTAGTCAGAGAGATGTTGTGGAATCTAGCCTGCTCCTGTCAGAGAGATGTTATGAAATCTAGCCTGCTCTAGTCAGAGAGATGTTAAGAAATCTAGCCTGCTCTCGTCAGAAAGATGTTATGAAATCTAGCCTGCTCTAGTCAGAGAGATGTTATGAAATCTAGCTTGCTCTAGTCAGAGAGATGTTATGGAATCTACCATTCTCTGGTCAGAGAGATGTTATGAAATCTAGCCTGCTCTAGTCAGAGAGATGTTATGAAATCTAGTCTGCTCTAGTCAGAGAGATGTTATGAAATCTAGCCTGCTCTAGTCAGAGAGATGTTAAGAAATCTAGCCTGCTCTAGTCAGGGAGATGTTATGAAATCTAGCCTGCTCTATTCAGAGAGATGTTATGAAATCTAGCCTGCTCTAGTCAGAGAGATGTTATGAAATCTAGCCTGCTCTATTCAGAGAGATGTTATGAAATCTAGCCTGCTCTATTCAGAGAGATGTTATGAAATCTAGCCTGCTCTAGTCAGAGAGGTGTTATGGAATCTAGCCTGCTCTAGTCAGAGAGATGTTATGAAATCTAGCCTTCTCTAGTCAGAAAGATGTTATGAAATCTAGCCTGCTCTATTCAGAGAGATGTTATGAAATCTAGCCTGCTCTAGTCAGAGAGGTGTTATGGAATATAGCCTGCTCTAGTCAGAGAGATGTTATGAAATCTAGCCTGTTCTAGTCAGAGAGATGTTATGGAATCTAGCCTGCTCTAATCAGAGAGATGTCATGGAATCTAGCCTGCTCTAGTCAGATATATGTTATGGAATCTAGTCTGCTCTAATCAGAGAGATGTTATGAAATCTAGCCTGCTCTAGTCAGAGAGATGTTATTAAATCTAGCCTTCTCTACTCAGAGAGATGTTATGGAATCTAGCCTGCTCTAGTCAGAGAGATGTTATGGAATCTAGCCTGCTCCTGTCAGAGAGATGTTATTAAATCTATCCTTCTCTAGTCAGAGAGATATTATGAAATCTAGCCTTCTCTATTCAGAAAGATGTTATGAAATATAGCCTGCTCTCGTCAGAGAGATGTTATGAAATCTAGCTTGCTCTAGTCAGAGAGATGTTATGAAATATAGCCTTCTCTAGTCAGAGAGATATTGTGAAATCTAGTCTGCTCTAGTCAGAGAGATGTTATGAAATCTAGCTTGCTCTAGTCAGAGAGATGTTATGGAATCTACCATTCTCTGGTCAGAGAGATGTTATGAAATCTAGCCTGCTCTAGTCAGAGAGATGTTATGGAATCTAGCCTGCTCTAGTCAGATAGATGTTATGGAATCTAGCCTGCTCTAGTCAGATATATGTTATGAAATATAGCCTGCTCTAGTCAGAGATTTGTTATTAAATCTAGCCTTTTCTAGTCAGAGAGATGTTATGGAATCTAGCCTGCTCTAGTCAGAGAGATGTTATGGAATCTAGCCTGCTCCTGTCAGAGAGATGTTATGAAATCTATCCTTCTCTAGTTAGAGAGATATTATGAAATCTAGTCTGCTCTAGTCAGAGAGATGTTATTAAATCTAGCATTCTCTAGTCAGAGAGATATTATGGAATCTAGCCTGCTCTACTCAGAGAGATGTTATGAAATATAGCCTGCTTTAGTCAGAAAGATGTTATGGAATCTAGCCTGCTCCCGTCAGGGAGATGTTATGAAATCTAGCCTTCTCTAGTCAGAGAGAAGTTATGGAATCTAGCCTGCTCTAGTCATAGAGATGTTATGAAATCTAGCCTGCTCTAGTCAGAGAGATGTTATGGAATCTAGCCTGCTCTAGTCAGAGAGATGTTATGGAATCTAGCCTGCTCTAGACAGATAGATGTTATGGAATCTAGCCTGCTCTAGTCAGAGAGATATTATGGAATCTAGCCTGCTCTACTCAGAGAGATGTTATGAAATATAGCATGCTTTAGTCAGAAAGATGTTATGGAATCTAGCCTGCTCCCGTCAGGGAGATGTTATGAAATCTAGCCTTCTCTAGTCAGAGAGAAGTTATGGAATCTAGCCTGCTCTAGTCATAGAGATGTTATGAAATCTAGCCTGCTCTAGTCGGAGAGATGTTATGGAATCTAGCCTGCTCTAGTCAGAGAGATGTTATGGAATCTAGCCTGCTCTAGACAGATAGATGTTATGGAATCTAGCCTGCTCTAGTCAGAGAGATGGTATTAAATCTATCCTGCTCTAGTCAGAGAGATGTTATTACATCTAGCATTCTCTAGTCAGAGAGATATTATGGAATCTAGCCTGCTCTAGTCAGAGAGATGTTATGAAATCTAACCTGCTCTAGTCAGAGATATGTTATGGAATCTAGCCTTCTCTAGTCAGAGAGATGTTATGGAATCTAGCCTGCTCCTGTCAGAGAGATGTTATGAAATCTAGCCTGCTCTCGTCAGAAAGATGTTATGAAATCTAGCCTGCTCTAGTCAGAGAGATGTTATGAAATCTAGCTTGCTCTAGTCAGAGAGATGTTATGGAATCTACCATTCTCTGGTCAGAGAGATGTTATGAAATCTAGCCTGCTCTAGTCAGAGAGATGTTATGGAATCTAGCCTGCTCTAGTCAGATAGATGTTATGGAATCTAGCCTGCTCTAGTCAGAGATATGTTATGAAATATAGCCTGCTCTAGTCAGAGATTTGTTATTAAATCTAGCCTTTTCTAGTCAGAGAGATGTTATGGAATCTAGCCTGCTCTAGTCAGAGAGATGTTATGGAATCTAGCCTGCTCCTGTCAGAGAGATGTTATGAAATCTATCCTTCTCTAGTTAGAGAGATATTATGAAATCTAGTCTGCTCTAGTCAGAGAGATGTTATTAAATCTAGCATTCTCTAGTCAGAGAGATATTATGGAATCTAGCCTGCTCTACTCAGAGAGATGTTATGAAATATAGCCTGCTTTAGTCAGAAAGATGTTATGGAATCTAGCCTGCTCCCGTCAGGGAGATGTTATGAAATCTAGCCTTCTCTAGTCAGAGAGAAGTTATGGAATCTAGCCTGCTCTAGTCATAGAGATGTTATGAAATCTAGCCTGCTCTAGTCAGAGAGATGTTATGGAATCTAGCCTGCTCTAGACAGATAGATGTTATGGAATCTAGCCTGCTCTAGTCAGAGAGATGTTATTAAATCTAGCCTGCTCTAGTCAGAGAGATGTTATTAAATCTAGCATTCTCTAGTCAGAGAGATATTATGGAATCTAGCCTGCTCTAGTCAGAGAGATGTTATGAAATCTAACCTGCTCTAGTCAGAGATATGTTATGGAATCTAGCCTTCTCTAGTCAGAGAGATGTTATGGAATCTAGCCTGCTCCTGTCAGAGAGATGTTATGAAATCTAATCTGCTCTAGTCAGAGAGATGTTGTGGTATCTAGCCTGCTCCTGTCAGAGAGATGTTATGAAATCTATCCTGCTCTAGTCAGAGAGATGTTAAGAAATCTAGCCTGCTCTCGTCAGAAAGATGTTATGAAATCTAGCTTGCTCTAGTCAGAGAGATGTTATGAAATCTAGCTTGCTCTAGTCAGAGAGATGTTATGGAATCTACCATTCTCTGGTCAGAGAGATGTTATGAAATCTAGCCTGCTCTAGTCAGAGAGATGTTATGGAATCTAGCCTGCTCTAGTCAGAGATATGTTATGAAATATAGCCTGCTCTAGTCAGAGATTTGTTATTAAATCTAGCCTTTTCTAGTCAGAGAGATGTTATGGAATCTAGCCTGCTCTAGTCAGAGAGATGTTATGGAATCTAGCCTGCTCCTGTCAGAGAGATGTTATGAAATCTATCCTTCTCTAGTTAGAGAGATATTATGAAATCTAGTCTGCTCTAGTCAGAGAGATGTTATGAAATCTAACCTGCTCTAGTCAGAGAAATGTTATGGAACCTATCATTCTCTGGTCAGAGAGATGTTATGAAATCTACCCTGCTCTAGTCAGAGAGATGTTATGGAATCTAGCCTGCTCTAATCAGACAGATTTCATGAAATTTAGCCTTCTCTAGTCAGAGTGATGTTATTACATCTAGCCTGCTCTAGTCAGAGAGATATTATGAAATCTATCCTGCTTTAGTCAGAGAGATGTTATGAAATCTAGCCTGCTCCCGTCAGAGAGATGTTATGAAATCTAGCCTTCTCTAGTCAGAGAGAAGTTATGGAATCTAGCCTGCTCTAGTCAGAGAGATGTTATGAAATCTAGCCTGCTCTAGTCAGAGAGATGTTATGGAATCTAGCCTGCTCTAATCAGACAGATTTCATGAAATCTAGCCTTCTCTAAACAGAGAGATGTTATGAAATCTGGCCTGCTCTAGTCAGAGAGATGTTATGATATCTAGCCTGCTCTAGTCAGAGAGATGTCATGAAATCTAGCCTACTCTAATCAGAGAGATGTTATGATATCTAGCCTGCTCTAGTCAGAGAGAAGTTATGGAATCTAGCCTGCTCTAGTCAGAGAGATTTCATGAAATCTAGCCTTCTCTAGTCAGAGAGATGTTATGACATCTAGCCTGCTCTAGTCAGAGAGATGTAATGAAATCTAGCCTGCTCTAGTCAGAGAGATGTTATGGAATATAGCCCGCTCTAATCAGACAGTTTTCATGAAATCTAGCATTCTCTGGTCAGAGAGATGTTATGACATCTAGCCTGCTCTAGTCAGAGAGATATTATGAAATCTAGCCTGCTTTAGTCAGAAAGATGTTATGGAATCTAGCCTGCTCCCGTCAGGGAGATGTTATGAAATCTAGCCTTCTCTAGTCAGAGAGAAGTTATGGAATCTAGCCTGCTCTAGTCATAGAGATGTTATGAAATCTAGCTTGCTCTACTCAGAGAGATGTTATGAAATATAGCCTGCTTTAGTCAGAAAGATGTTATGGAATCTAGCCTGCTCCCGTCAGGGAGATGTTATGAAATCTAGCCTTCTCTAGTCAGAGAGAAGTTATGGAATCTAGCCTGCTCTAGTCATAGAGATGTTATGAAATCTAGCCTGCTCTAGTCAGAGAGATGTTATGGAATCTAGCCTGCTCTAGTCAGAGAGATGTTATGGAATCTAGCCTGCTCTAGACAGATAGATGTTATGGAATCCAGCCTGCTCTAGTCAGAGAGATGTTATTAAATATAGCCTGCTCTAGTCAGAGAGATGTTATTAAATCTAGCATTCTCTAGTGAGAGAGATATTATGGAATCTAGCCTGCTCTAGTCAGAGAGATGTTATGAAATCTAACCTGCTCTAGTCAGAGATATGTTATGGAATCTAGCCTTCTCTAGTCAGAGAGATGTTATGGAATCTAGCCTGCTCCTGTCAGAGAGATGTTATGAAATCTAGCCTGCTCTAGTCAGAGAGATGTTGTGGAATCTAGCCTGCTCCTGTCAGAGAGATGTTATGAAATCTAGCCTGCTCTAGTCAGAGAGATGTTAAGAAATCTAGCCTGCTCTCGTCAGAAAGATGTTATGAAATCTAGCCTGCTCTAGTCAGAGAGATGTTATGAAATCTAGCTTGCTCTAGTCAGAGAGATGTTATGGAATCTACCATTCTCTGGTCAGAGAGATGTTATGAAATCTAGCCTGCTCTAGTCAGAGAGATGTTATGAAATCTAGTCTGCTCTAGTCAGAGAGATGTTATGAAATCTAGCCTGCTCTAGTCAGAGAGATGTTAAGAAATCTAGCCTGCTCTAGTCAGGGAGATGTTATGAAATCTAGCCTGCTCTATTCAGAGAGATGTTATGAAATCTAGCCTGCACTAGTCAGAGATATGTTATGAAATCTAGCCTGCTCTATTCAGAGAGATGTTATGAAATCTAGCCTGCTCTATTCAGAGAGATGTTATGAAATCTAGCCTTCTCTAGTCAGAAAGATGTTATGAAATCTAGCCTGCTCTATTCAGAGAGATGTTATGAAATCTAGCCTGCTCTAGTCAGAGAGGTGTTATGGAATATAGCCTGCTCTAGTCAGAGAGATGTTATGAAATCTAGCCTGTTCTAGTCAGAGAGATGTTATGGAATCTAGCCTGCTCTAATCAGAGAGATGTCATGGAATCTAGCATTCTCTGGTCAGAGAGATGTTATGACATCTAGCCTGCTCTAGTCAGAGAGATATTATGAAATCTAGCCTGCTTTAGTCAGAAAGATGTTATGGAATCTAGTCTGCTCCCGTCAGGGAGATGTTATGAAATCTAGCCTTCTCTAGTCAGAGAGAAGTTATGGAATCTAGCCTGCTCTAGTCATAGAGATGTTATGAAATCTAGCCTGCTCTACTCAGAGAGATGTTATGAAATATAGCCTGCTTTAGTCAGAAAGATGTTATGGAATCTAGCCT
This sequence comes from Coregonus lavaretus, assembly GCF_964263955.1. NCBI lineage: Eukaryota > Metazoa > Chordata > Actinopteri > Salmoniformes > Salmonidae > Coregonus > Coregonus lavaretus. The sequence continues at coordinate 48,952,078 of NC_140004.1, forward strand.
GCTCCCGTCAGGGAGATGTTATGAAATCTAGCCTTCTCTAGTCAGAGAGAAGTTATGGAATCTAGCCTGCTCTAGTCAAAGAGATGTTATGAAATCTAGCCTGCTCTAGAAAGAGAGATGTTATGGAATCTAGCCTGCTCTAGTCAGAGAGATGTTATGGAATCTAGCCTGCTCTAGACAGATAGATGTTATGGAATCCAGCCTGCTCTAGTCAGAGAGATGTTATTAAATATAGCCTGCTCTAGTCAGAGAGATGTTATTAAATCTAGCATTCTCTAGTGAGAGAGATATTATGGAATCTAGCCTGCTCTAGTCAGAGAGATGTTATGAAATCTAACCTGCTCTAGTCAGAGATATGTTATGGAATCTAGCCTTCTCTAGTCAGAGAGATGTTATGGAATCTAGCCTGCTCCTGTCAGAGAGATGTTATGAAATCTAGCCTGCTCTAGTCAGAGAGATGTTGTGGAATCTAGCCTGCTCCTGTCAGAGAGATGTTATGAAATCTAGCCTGCTCTAGTCAGAGAGATGTTAAGAAATCTAGCCTGCTCTCGTCAGAAAGATGTTATGAAATCTAGCCTGCTCTAGTCAGAGAGATGTTATGAAATCTAGCTTGCTCTAGTCAGAGAGATGTTATGGAATCTACCATTCTCTGGTCAGAGAGATGTTATGAAATCTAGCCTGCTCTAGTCAGAGAGATGTTATGAAATCTAGTCTGCTCTAGTCAGAGAGATGTTATGAAATCTAGCCTGCTCTAGTCAGAGAGATGTTAAGAAATCTAGCCTGCTCTAGTCAGGGAGATGTTATGAAATCTAGCCTGCTCTATTCAGAGAGATGTTATGAAATCTAGCCTGCTCTAGTCAGAGAGATGTTATGAAATCTAGCCTGCTCTATTCAGAGAGATGTTATGAAATCTAGCCTGCTCTATTCAGAGAGATGTTATGAAATCTAGCCTGCTCTAGTCAGAGAGGTGTTATGGAATCTAGCCTGCTCTAGTCAGAGAGATGTTATGAAATCTAGCCTTCTCTAGTCAGAAAGATGTTATGAAATCTAGCCTGCTCTATTCAGAGAGATGTTATGAAATCTAGCCTGCTCTAGTCAGAGAGATGTTATTAAATCTAGCCTTCTCTACTCAGAGAGATGTTATGGAATCTAGCCTGCTCTAGTCAGAGAGATGTTATGGAATCTAGCCTGCTCCTGTAAGAGAGATGTTATTAAATCTATCCTTCTCTAGTCAGAGAGATATTATGAAATCTAGCCTTCTCTATTCAGAAAGATGTTATGAAATATAGCCTGCTCTAGTCAGAGAGATGTTATGAAATCTAGCTTGCTCTAGTCAGAGAGATGTTATGGAATCTACCATTCTCTGGTCAGAGAGATGTTATGAAATCTAGCCTGCTCTAGTCAGAGAGATGTTATGAAATCTAGCCTTCTCTAGTCAGAGAGATATTGTGAAATCTAGTCTGCTCTAGTCAGAGAGATGTTATGGAATCTAGCCTGCTCTAATCAGAGAAATGTCATGGAATCTAGCCTGCTCTAGTCAGATATATGTTATGGAATCTAGTCTGCTCTAGTCAGAGATATGTTATGAAATCTAGCCTGCTCTAGTCAGAGAGATGTTATTAAATCTAGCCTTCTCTAGTCAGAGAGATGTTATGGAATCTAGCCTGCTCTAGTCAGAGAGATGTTATGGAATCTAGCCTGCTCCTGTCAGAGAGATGTTATTAAATCTAGCCTTCTTTAGTCAGAGAGATATTATGAAATCTAGTCTGCTCCAGTCAGAGAGATGTTATGAAATCTAGCCTGCTCTAGTCAGAGAGATGTTATGAAATCTAGCCTGCTCTATTCAGAGAGATGTTATGAAATCTAGCCTGCTCTAGTCAGAGAGATGTTATGGAATCTAGCATGCTCTAGTCAGAGAGATGTTATGAAATCTAGCCTTCTCTATTCAGAAAGATGTTATGAAATATAGCCTGCTCTAGTCAGAGAGATGTTATTAAATCTAGCCTTCTCTAGTCAGAGAGATTTTATGGAATCTAGCCTGCTCTAGTCTGAGAGATGTTATGGAATCTAGCCTGCTCCTGTCAGAGAGATGTTATGAAATCTAGACTTCTCTAGTCAGAGAGATATTATGAAATCTAGTCTGCTCTAGTCAGAGAGATGTTATGAAATCTAGCCTGCTCTAGTCAGAGAGATGTTATGAAATCTAGCCTGCTCTAGTCAGAGAGATTTTATGGAATCTAGCCTGCTCCTGTCAGAGAGATGTTATGAAATCTAGCCTTCTCTAGTCAGAGAGATATTATGAAATCTAGTCTGCTCTAGTCAGAGAGATGTTATGAAATCTAGTCTGCTCTAGTCAGAGAGATGTTATGAAATCTAGCCTGCTCTAGTCAGAGAGATGTTATGAAATCTAGCCTGCTCTAGTCAGAGAGATGTTATGAAATCTAGTCTGCTCTAGTCAGAGAGATGTTATGAAATCTAGCCTGCTCTAGTCAGAGAGATGTTATGAAATCTAGCCTGCTCTAGTCAGAGAGATGTTATGAAATCTCGTCAGAGAGATGTTATGAAATCTAGCCTGCTCTAGTCAGAGAGATGTTATGAAATCTAGCCTGCTCTAGTCAGAGAGATGTTATGAAATCTAGCCTGCTCTAGTCAGAGAGATGTTATGAAATCTAGTCTGCTCTAGTCAGAGAGATGTTATGAAATCTAGCCTGCTCTAGTCAGAGAGACGTTATGGAATCTAGCATGCTCTAGTCAGAGAGATGTTATGAAATCTAGCCTTCTCTATTCAGAAAGATGTTATGAAATATAGCCTGCTCTAGTCAGAGAGATGTTATTAAATCTAGCCTTCTCTAGTCAGAGAGATGTTATGGAATCTAGCCTGCTCTAGTCTGAGAGATGTTATGGAATCTAGCCTGCTCCTGTCAGAGAGATGTTATGAAATCTAGTCTGCTCTAGTCAGAGAGATGTTATGAAATCTAGCCTGCTCTAGTCAGAGAGATGTTATGAAATCTAGCCTGCTCTAGTCAGAGAGATGTTATGGAATCTAGCCTGCTCCTGTCAGAGAGATGTTATGAAATCTAGCCTTCTCTAGTCAGAGAGATATTATGAAATCTAGTCTGCTCTAGTCAGAGAGATGTTATGAAATCTAGTCTGCTCTAGTCAGAGAGATGTTATGAAATCTAGCCTGCTCTAGTCAGAGAGATGTTATGAAATCTAGCCTGCTCTAGTCAGAGAGATGTTATGAAATCTAGTCTGCTCTAGTCAGAGAGATGTTATGAAATCTAGCCTGCTCTAGTCAGAGAGATGTTATGAAATCTAGCCTTCTCTAGTCAGAGAGATGTTATGGAATCTAGCCTTCTCTAGTCAGAGAGATGTTATGCCAAATGCTAAGAAATAAACAAACAAATAAACCTTTTGCTTTTGCATCATAGGAAAAACATTTAATAAAAATGTGTAGCCCAAATTAATTTAACAAATTGTGCAAACCTTAATAAATGATTATAAATAAATGAAAAACTGTGTAATAATAATAATAATAATAATAATGGTAGTTATAATGTTATAATATTAATATAATTGAACAATAGGCTAGAAAAACTTCAGCTAAATGTTGCACCATAATCAGACTGCTGGAGTAGAGAAGAGGGCAGTCCTATATGCTTTTGTTAATTTTGTTCAATGAAAGCCTTTTCTTCCTACCGTATTGTCAGAGGCAATGAACTGTCCAGTCACTCTGATGCTTTGTGTCAGCAGGCATCTTTTGTATCCTCAAGTTATTTCAATAGAAAATACAACTTAATCGAATCCACAAAATGTGATCAATTAGTAATTGAACACCTCCCAAACATGAACATTGACCTCACTGTATCTTGGCTATAATATTTTTGGGAAAAACAATTTTCGAAGGTTTGGCATTTAATCAAATAATAATGTAGGTCCACATATTATGAAGATATGATTGTGTTTATATTCACCTTAAACTGCAGTCTATATTTGGGGAGGGGTGAGGTGAGGGATGAGGTGAGAGGTGAGGTGAGGGGTGAGGATGGATGAGGAGGGGGTGAGGTGAGGGATGAGGTGAGGGATGAGGAGGGGGTGAGGATGGATGAGGAGGGGGTGAGGTGAGGGATGAGGTGAGGGATGAGGAGGGGGTGAGGTGAGGGATGAGGTGAGGGGTGAGGAGGGATGAGGAGAGGGGTGAGGTGAGGGGTGAGGAGGGATGAGGTGAGGGGTGAGGAGGGATGAGGTGAGGGGTGAGGAGGGATGAGGTGAGGGGTGAGGTGAGGGGTGAGGAGGGATGAGGTGAGGGGTGAGGAGGGATGAGGTGAGGGGTGAGGAGGGATGAGGTGAGGGGTGAGGAGGGATGAGGTGAGGGGTGAGGAGGGATGAGGTGAGGGGTGAGGTGAGGGGTGAGGAGGGATGAGGTGAGGGGTGAGGAGGGATGAGGTGAGGGGTGAGGAGGGATGAGGTGAGGGGTGAGGAGGGATGAGGTGAGGGATGAGGTGAGGGGTGAGGTGAGGGATGAGGTGAGGGGTGAGGTGAGGGGTGAGGATGGATGAGATGAGGGGTGAGGAGGGATGAGGTGAGGGATGAGGAGGGATGAGATGAGGGGTGAGGTGAGGGTTGAGGAGGGATGAGGTGAGAGGTGAGGAGGGGTGAGGAGGGATGAGGTGAGAGGTGAGGAGGGATGAGGTGAGGGATGAGGTGAAGGATTAGGTGAGGGGTGAGGAGGGATGAGGTGAGGGGTGAGGAGGGATGAGGTGAGGGATGAGGAGGGATGAGGTGAGAGGTGAGGTGTGAGGAGGGATTAGGTGAGGGATGAGGTGAGGGGTGAGGTGGGATGAGGTGAGGGTTGAGGAGGGATGAGGTGAGGGGTGGGGAGGGATGAGGTGAGGGGTGAGGTGAGGTGAGGGGTGAGGAGGGATGAGATGAGGGGTGAGGAGGGATGAGGTGAGGGGTGAGGAGGGGGGGTGAGGGGGTGAGGGGAGGGGTGAGGGGAGGGGAGGGGTGAGGAGGGGGTGAGTAAAGGGGTCTGTGTTGATTTATCAGTGACAGATGGGTTTGACAAAAGCCAGTTAGTAAACCAAGTCACTGCTTCATTCAGCCAGTTAAACCAAGTCACTGCTTCATTCAGCCAGTTAAACCAAGTCACTGCTTCATTCAGCCAGTTAAACCAAGTCACTGCTTCATTCAGCCAGTTAAACCAAGTCACTGCTTCATTCAGCCAGTTAAACCAAGTCACTGCTTCATTCAGCCAGTTAAACCAAGTCACTGCTTCATTCAGCCAGTTAAACCAAGTCACTGCTTCATTCAGCCAGTTAAACCAAGTCACTGCTTCATTCAGCCAGTTAAACCAAGTCACTGCTTCATTCAGCCAGTTAAACCAAGTCACTGCTTCATTCAGCCAGTTAAACCAAGTCACTGCTTCATTTAGCCAGTTAAACCAAGTCACTGCTTCATTCAGCCAGTTAAACCAAGTCACTGCTTCATTCAGCCAGTTAAACCAAGTCACTGCTTCATTCAGCCAGTAAAACCAAGTCACTGCTTCATTCAGCCAGTTAAACCAAGTCACTGCTTCATTCAGCCAGTTAAACCAAGTCACTGCTTCATTCAGCCAGTTAAACCAAGTCACTGCTTCATTCAGCCAGTTAAACCAAGTTACTGCTTCATTCAGCCAGTTAAACCAAGTCACTGCTTCATTCAGCCAGTTAAACCAAGTCACTGCTTCATTCAGCCAGTTAAACCAAGTCACTGCTTCATTTAGCCAGTTAAACCAAGTCACTGCTTCATTCAGCCAGTTAGACCAAGTCACTGCTTCATTCAGCCAGTTAATCCAAGTCACTGCTTCATTCAGCCAGTAAAACCAAGTCACTGCTTCATTCAGCCAGTTAAACCAAGTCACTGCTTCATTCAGCCAGTTAAACCAAGTCACTGCTTCATTCAGCCAGTTAAACCAAGCTGACTTGGGATGACCCGCAGCAGGGTTGTTGTTTGTGATGGTCGCGCGGCCCAAGGCCTTTGATTGAGGAGAATGTTTAGTAGATAAATAAACAGTTCTATCTGGAAGCCAGTCAAAGCTTTAACCCCCAAGGGCAAAATGCTCCTTTTGTGTTACTGTTTGAGAGATACCCAAATGTCAATGTTTATTCCTTCTGCAAACAGGACTATTTAGAAAGTGAGTGCAGCAGCACTCCAAGCTCCTCCTGGTATAATAGTATACCTATTTTAATGCTACTAGACTCAATCCAGGCTGCATGGGTTCTATCGAAGGATCAACAGGTTATTTGTGTTTTTATATGGAAAGGTCAACAGGACAGAAAATAACTACCAGCCCATAACTATATTCTCAGAATAGTGTGGCAATGCAACAATAACATTTATGATGAAGAGGATCAACAAGATTGAAAATAACTAATAACTTATAGCGGAACGTTCCCAATATTCTCCAAAACAGTTTGTCAATGCAGAAGGTAGCAAAAACAGCCTTTACTCTCCAAAACAGTTTGTCAACAGTGACATTAGGGTGAATTAACAAACAAAACAACAGCAACATATAACATATATTGGTCATGTCTCTTTATGCCTTTATAAAAGTAGGCTACATCACCGAGCCAGTCAGTCTTACAGTGGAATTAGACATTTTTTTCTAAACAGTGAATAAATCTTCTTATAACAATTGAAGGCTTCTCTGTATGTATAGGCTATAATACACTATACAGGCATATTAAAGAGACAATCCACACAACACAGAACTTACTTCCTTTAAACCTTGAACTTTTTCCTTACGTTTTTGACAGGAATCATATTTTTCTGTATTTCTATTGAAAGTTTAGATGTGACTTTGACACATCCCACTAGGCTCACACTGCTTGAATCAACGTTGTTTCCACGTCATTTCAATCACATTACGTTGAACCAACGTGGAATAGACATTGAATTGACGTCCGTGCCCAGCGGGATGTAGGATTAATAAATAACTTTAAACTGCATTTATTTACCAATCTACAGTATGTACAAGTCCACCGTATAGCTTCGGATTCCAGCATTAAATTCATAGAGATGCCATCAGTCACCCAATGTCAATGATATCATATAAAAAGTATTCAAATATAGGCAGTGCACCGTTTTTTGATAAAAAAAACCTGCCATTGTTTAATCTCTGTGTAACAAAATAGAACCGTGTCTGTTGACATTTTACCATAATGTTTAAAAAACGAGCATTTGGTGAGCCATGTTGACATGTAGCAGAGAAGTGGGCCACAGTAGGCCTTGTGTTTAGGTGTCCATGTCTCTATTCTTACATTGTTTTTTTTTTTTTATAAATAAGGAAAATGTTCTTCAGACCAGTGATACAACATGGTTCCATAATGTTACTGAATGTAATATTTGCATAGAAAATACCAACTTGATTCGATATCCTTCAGGACAGAAAAGTCATATTTCAAAAAAGCAAGTTTGGTCACGCAACAAAAATTGCATTTGATACTCTTTGGAGTAGTAGCCTACCCCTTCAATAGCTTTGGCTAGACTGACTGACATCCGTTTGTAGAGGCATGTGTTTCAACTTCATCTGAACAACAGTCTGAGTTTGTAAGGCCATCAATGTGTTTATCTGTCCAACAGTCTGATATATATATATGTTTTACTCTGAGGAGAGTTTAGAGAAGAGGCGCTAGTAGAACCAGGGCGGATGCAGTCACCGCGGTCACTACACCACAGCTTCCCACAGCAGAGCCACCTGAACCGGTGCTCCTCCCCACGAACTCTGGGCCTGACACCGGGAAGTCCTCATCATCTTCCTCGTAGTCCTCTGACCCGCTGCCGTCCTCCACCATCACAGGAGCTTCGAAGCACAGGTTCTTCATGCTAATCTTGACATACTCGCAGATGGTCCTCTCAGTCCCGTCGCACACGCACGTATCCAACAGCTCCGCTTTGGGTATTTTGCGCATGTCTGCGATCACATTCCGACAAGCGTTCGTGCAGGTTGCCCCGCTGAAGAGCTTCCCGCAGTAGATTAAATAGTCTCGCATGGCGGAGCTGCAGTGCTGGTCTCTCTCACACTGCCTCCGGGCCTCGGTGCAGCCCGTGTTGCTAGTCCGGGGGAGGCACGGCTCGATGGCCCGCTTGGTGTTCCGGCAGATGGGGTCCGACGCACAGCTGCAGTCCTCCAGCGCAGGCCCGTTCTTCGTCAGGTTGAGCTGCACAAGAGAGGAGATGCAGTGACTGGGACACTTCTTCCTGACCCCGCTCAGAACAGCGGCGCACGCGTGCATGTATTGTCCATATGCGTAATGGCACTCAGGCTCCGTCTGACAGTTCATGATGGCCTGCCAGCAGATTAACCTGCGGCTGTGGGAGGGGGAGGCCACGGATAAACAGCCCCAAAACAAAAACACACAACCAACAGGCCACAACAACCTGCGGGAGCCGTGCGCCAAAGCCTCAAAACTGGCCATTTTAGTGAAGGCTGTGACTGAAAGGCTAAAACTACACCAGCTTCATACCTGCATATTTCCAACTTCCAAAGACTGCACTACTCATAAAACAAAACAATATTCCGGGATCAGACCACAGGTAGTGTGTAAAGAGCGGAGCAGGCTGCTGTACATATCCCGTTCTGAAGTAGCTTCACTGTTCTGTTTGGGAACTCCGTCAAAGTGCTTGGAAGAAAGTTTGCCGCGAGGCAGTGGAGTGGTCACGGTTATCCATAAGTGCCAAATAAAATGAAAACAACAAGTGTTGAGGACAAAGCCCACAACTGTTGATAACCCAGTGGCTTATTCCATTGCAGAATTTGTAGTGTAACCCCTCGGCTGCCTCAGCTCCTGTGCTTTCCTGATCTCGTCTTCCACTATTCCAGCAGCCGCTTCCCGTCTCCTCTCCTCTCCGCGGACAGAGCTGAGCGCTCGATGTGTCCGTTCATGGGTTATAAGGAGCAGATATTGTACATCCACGAGACAGCGCTAATCACCGTTAATTACGTATGCATAGGAACACAAACAAATATCAGAGGAAAACAGAAACTCTGCCTCTCCCAAAGTGATCTCTCTCTCTTTCTCTCTCTGTCTCTCTCTCTGTCTTGCTCTGTTTGTCTTTCTCTACAACCCCCCCCCCCCCCCCCCCCCCCCCCGTTGGCCCTCGCTGCGGAACTTCAGCAGCATTGTTTTCTATTGGCCAGCCGCCTGTTGTAAATGTCGTCGGGCCATAGGCGGGACTCCGGGGGTGGAGGGTGGAGTTTTGGGAACACTGGCTCACTCCTCCTCACTCCCTCTCTCTGTAGAGAGGGGACAGGATCAACGCACTGAACCAATGAACTCACCGCCTGCATAATTAACAAAGTTATTCGACAGTCATGGATAGGCCGAAAATAAATATAATAATGACACATTTTGGGGAGCAAAGTTTTCCTTGGCAAACAGGAGGGTTGCAACTGCAGATATGGGGTGCTCTAAATAAAATAAACACACACACACACAAAACAAATAAATGAATAGTAAACTGGTAATGTGATAGATTAGCTAGATAACGAGGGCAACAGCAGCTCAAGTAACACAGCAAAAGCTAATAAAACAATGTAATGAACGACATATTTTAACCAAGTCTAAACTACAGTGAGCTATGGGGGATTGAGCCAGTATCCATCTTGTGAACTTTATAGTCAACTAAACTAAATGGGCCTATTGCAACGGACATTGGCCATGATCTCTTTCTTGTCCTAATGGAATATTGATTTATTTATATTTTATATATTTTATATTGAATAATATTTAATGTTTCATCCTCTGGTGGTAATACCATCTGAACAAATTGATCCTTTACTAGACTCATGTGGATTTAAGTCCTTTACTAGACTAATGGGGATTTAGATCCTTTACTAGACTAATGGGGGATTTAGATCCTTTACTAGACTAATGGGGATTTAGATCCTTTACTAGACTAATGGGGATTTAGATCCTTTACTAGACTAATGGGGATTTAGATCCTTTACTAGACTAATGGGGATTTAGATCCTTTACTAGACTAATGGGGTATTTAGATCCTTTACTAGACTAATGGGGATTTAGATCCTTTACTAGACTAATGGGGATTTAGATCCTTTACTAGACTAATGGGGATTTAGATCCTTTACTAGACTAATGGGGGATTTAGATCCTTTACTAGACTAATGGGGGATTTAGATCCTTTACTAGACTAATGGGGGATTTAGATCCTTTACTAGACTAATGGGGATTTAGATCCTTTACTAGACTAATGGGGATTTAGATCCTTTACTAGACTAATGGGGGATTTAGATCCTTTACTAGACTAATGGGGATTTAGATCCTTTACTAGACTAATGGGGATTTAGATCCTTTACTAGACTAATGGGGGATTTAGATCCTTTACTAGACTAATGGGGATTTAGATCCTTTACTAGACTAATGTGGATTTAAGTCCTTTACTAGACTAATGGGGATTTAGATCCTTTACTAGACTAATGGGGATTTAGATCCTTTACTAGACTAATGGGGGATTTAGATCCTTTACTAGACTAATGGGGGATTTAGATCCTTTACTAGACTAATGGGGGATTTAGATCATTTACTAGACTAATGGGGATTTAGATCCTTTACTAGACTAATGGGGATTTAGATCCTTTACTAGACTAATGGGGGATTTAGATCATTTACTAGACTAATGGGGGATTTAGATCCTTTACTAGACTAATGGGGGATTTAGATCCTTTACTAGACTAATGGGGATTTAGATCCTTTACTAGACTAATGGGGATTTAGATCCTTTACTAGACTAATGGGGGATTTAGATCCTTTACTAGACTAATGGGGATTTAGATCCTTTACTAGACTAATGGGGATTTAGATCCTTTACTAGACTAATGGGGATTTAGATCCTTTACTAGACTAATGGGGATTTAGATCCTTTACTAGACAAAGGGGGATATAGATCCTTTACTAGACTAATGGGGAATTTAGATCCTTTACTAGACTAATGGGGATTTAGATCCTTTACTAGACTAATGGGGCTTTAGATCCTTTACTAGACTAATGGGGATTTAGATCCTTTACTAGACTAATGGGGATTTAGATCCTTTACTAGACTAATGGGGATTTAGATCCTTTACTAGACTAATGGGGATTTAGATCCTTTACTAGACTAATGGGGGATTTAGATCCTTTACTAGACTAATGGGGATTTAGATCTTTTACTAGACTAGTTGGGATTTAGATCCTTTACTAGACTAATGGGGGATTTAGATCCTTTACTAGACTAATGGGGATTTAGATCCTTTACTAGATTAATGGGGGATTTACATCCTTTACTAGACTAATGGGGATTTAGATCCTTTACTAGACTAATGGGGATTTAGATCCTTTACTAGACTAAGGGGGATTTAGATCCTTTACTAGACTAAGGGGGATTTAGATCCTTTACTAGACTAATGGGGGATTTAGATCCTTTACTAGACTAATGGTGATTTAGATCCTTTACTAGACTAATGGGGGATTTAGATCCTTTACTAGACTAATGGGGATTTAGATCCTTTACTAGACTAATGGGGATTTAGATCCTTTACTAGACTAATGGGGATTTAAGTCCTTTACTAGACTAATGGGGATTTAGATCCTTTACTAGACTAATGGGGATTTAGATCCTTTACTAGACTAAGGGGGATTTAGATCCTTTACTAGACTAAGGGGGATTTGAACCTTTACTAGACTAATGGGGATTTAGATCCTTTACTAGACTAATGGGGGATTTAGATCCTTTACTAGACTAATGGGGATTTAGATCCTTTACTAGACTAAGGGGGATTTAGATCCTTTACTAGACTAATGGGGCTTTAGATCCTTTACTAGACTAATGGGGATTTAGATCATTTACTAGACTAATGGGGCTTTAGATTCTTTACTAGACTAATGGGGGATTTAGATCCTTTACTAGACTAATGGGGATTTAGATCATTTACTAGACTAATGGGGATTTAGATCCTTTACTAGACTAATAAGGGATTTAGATCCTTTACTAGACTAATGGGGATTTAGATCCTTTACTAGACTAATGGGGATTTAGATCCTTTACTAGACTAATGGGGATTTAGATCCTTTACTAGACTAATGGGGGATTTAGATCCTTTACTAGACTAATGGGGGATTTAGATCCTTTACTAGACTAATGGGGATTTAGATCCTTTACTAGACTAATGGGGATTTAGATCCTTTACTAGACTAATGGGGGATTTAGATCCTTTACTAGACTAATGGGGATTTAGATCCTTTACTAGACTAATGGGGATTTAGATCCTTTACTAGACTAATGGGGGATTTAGATCCTTTACTAGACTAATGGGGATTTAGATCCTTTACTAGACTAATGTGGATTTAAGTCCTTTACTAGACTAATGGGGATTTAGATCCTTTACTAGACTAATGGGGATTTAGATCCTTTACTAGACTAATGGGGGATTTAGATCCTTTACTAGACTAATGGGGGATTTAGATCCTTTACTAGACTAATGGGGGATTTAGATCATTTACTAGACTAATGGGGATTTAGATCCTTTACTAGACTAATGGGGATTTAGATCCTTTACTAGACTAATGGGGGATTTAGATCATTTACTAGACTAATGGGGGATTTAGATCCTTTACTAGACTAATGGGGGATTTAGATCCTTTACTAGACTAATGGGGGATTTAGATCATTTACTAGACTAATGGGGATTTAGATCCTTTACTAGACTAATGGGGATTTAGATCCTTTACTAGACTAATGGGGGATTTAGATCATTTACTAGACTAATGGGGGATTTAGATCCTTTACTAGACTAATGGGGGATTTAGATCCTTTACTAGACTAATGGGGATTTAGATCCTTTACTAGACTAATGGGGATTTAGATCCTTTACTAGACTAATGGGGGATTTAGATCCTTTACTAGACTAATGGGGATTTAGATCCTTTACTAGACTAATGGGGATTTAGATCCTTTACTAGACTAATGGGGATTTAGATCCTTTACTAGACTAATGGGGATTTAGATCCTTTACTAGACAAAGGGGGATATAGATCCTTTACTAGACTAATGGGGAATTTAGATCCTTTACTAGACTAATGGGGATTTAGATCCTTTACTAGACTAATGGGGCTTTAGATCCTTTACTAGACTAATGGGGATTTAGATCCTTTACTAGACTAATGGGGATTTAGATCCTTTACTAGACTAATGGGGATTTAGATCCTTTACTAGACTAATGGGGATTTAGATCCTTTACTAGACTAATGGGGGATTTAGATCCTTTACTAGACTAATGGGGATTTAGATCTTTTACTAGACTAGTTGGGATTTAGATCCTTTACTAGACTAATGGGGGATTTAGATCCTTTACTAGACTAATGGGGATTTAGATCCTTTACTAGATTAATGGGGGATTTACATCCTTTACTAGACTAATGGGGATTTAGATCCTTTACTAGACTAATGGGGATTTAGATCCTTTACTAGACTAAGGGGGATTTAGATCCTTTACTAGACTAAGGGGGATTTAGATCCTTTACTAGACTAATGGGGGATTTAGATCCTTTACTAGACTAATGGTGATTTAGATCCTTTACTAGACTAATGGGGGATTTAGATCCTTTACTAGACTAATGGGGATTTAGATCCTTTACTAGACTAATGGGGATTTAGATCCTTTACTAGACTAATGGGGATTTAAGTCCTTTACTAGACTAATGGGGATTTAGATCCTTTACTAGACTAATGGGGATTTAGATCCTTTACTAGACTAAGGGGGATTTAGATCCTTTACTAGACTAAGGGGGATTTGAACCTTTACTAGACTAATGGGGATTTAGATCCTTTACTAGACTAATGGGGGATTTAGATCCTTTACTAGACTAATGGGGATTTAGATCCTTTACTAGACTAAGGGGGATTTAGATCCTTTACTAGACTAATGGGGATTTAGATCATTTACTAGACTAATGGGGCTTTAGATTCTTTACTAGACTAATGGGGGATTTAGATCCTTTACTAGACTAATGGGGATTTAGATCATTTACTAGACTAATGGGGATTTAGATCCTTTACTAGACTAATAAGGGATTTAGATCCTTTACTAGACTAATGGGGATTTAGATCCTTTACTAGACTAATGGGGATTTAGATCCTTTACTAGACTAATGGGGATTTAGATCCTTTACTAGACTAATGGGGATTTAGATCCTTTACTAGACTAAGGGGGATTTAGATCCTTTACTAGACTAATGGGGATTTAGATCCTTTACTAGACTAAGGGGGATTTAGATCCTTTACTAGACTAAGGGGGATTTAGATCCTTTACTAGACTAATGGGGGATTTAGATCCTTTACTAGACTAATGGGGATTTAGATCCTTTACTAGACTAATGGGGTATTTAGATCCTTTACTAGACTAATGGGGGATTTAGATCCTTTACTAAACTAATGGGATTTAGATCCTTTACTAGACTAATGGGGATTTAGATCCTTTACTAGACTAATGGGGATTTAGATCCTTTACTAGACTAATGGGGATTTAGATCCTTTACTAGACTAATGGGGATTTAGATCCTTTACTAGACTAATGTGGATTTAGATCCTTTACTAGACTAATGGAGATTTAGATCCTTTACTAGACTAATGGCGATTTAGATCCTTTACTAGACTAATGGGGATTTAGATCCTTTACTAGACTAATGGGGGATTTAGATCATTTACTAGACTAATGGGGGATTTAGATCCTTTACTAGACTAATGGGGGATTTAGATCCTTTACTAGACTAATGGGGATTTAGATCCTTTACTAGACTAATGGGGATTTAGATCCTTTACTAGACTAATGGGGGATTTAGATCCTTTACTAGACTAATGGGGATTTAGATCCTTTACTAGACTAATGGGGATTTAGATCCTTTACTAGACTAAGGGGGATTTAGATCCTTTACTAGACTAATGGGGATTTAGATCCTTTACTAGACTAAGGGGGATTTAGATCCTTTACTAGACTAAGGGGGATTTAGATCCTTTACTAGACTAATGGGGGATTTAGATCCTTTACTAGACTAATGGGGATTTAGATCCTTTACTAGACTAATGGGGTATTTAGATCCTTTACTAGACTAATGGGGGATTTAGATTCTTTACTAAACTAATGGGATTTAGATCCTTTACTAGACTAATGGGGATTTAGATCCTTTACTAGACTAATGGGGATTTAGATCCTTTACTAGACTAATGGGGATTTAGATCCTTTACTAGACTAATGGGGATTTAGATCCTTTACTAGACTAATGTGGATTTAGATCCTTTACTAGACTAATGGAGATTTAGATCCTTTACTAGACTAATGGCGATTTAGATCCTTTACTAGACTAATGGGGATTTAGATCTTTTACTAGACAAATGGGATTTAGATCCTTTACTAGACTAATGGGGATTTAGATCCTTTACTAGACTAAGGGGGATTTAGATCCTTTACTAGACTAAGGGGGATTTGAACCTTTACTAGACTAATGGGGATTTAGATCCTTTACTAGACTAATGGGGGATTTAGATCCTTTACTAGACTAATGGGGATTTAGATCCTTTACTAGACTAATGGGGATTTAGATCCTTTACTAGACTAAGGGGGATTTAGATCCTTTACTAGACTAATGGGGCTTTAGATCCTTTACTAGACTAATGGGGATTTAGATCCTTTACTAGACTAATGGGGCTTTAGATCCTTTACTAGACTAATGGGGCTTTAGATCCTTTACTAGACTAATGGGGGATTTAGATCCTTTACTAGACTAATGGGGATTTAGATCATTTACTAGACTAATGAGGATTTAGATCCTTTACTAGACTAATAAGGGATGTAGATCCTTTACTAGACTAATGGGGATTTAGATCCTTTACTAGACTAATGGGGATTTAGATCCTTTACTAGACTAATGGGGATTTAGATCCTTTACTAGACTAATGGGGATTTAGATCCTTTACTAGACTAAGGGGGATTTAGATCCTTTACTAGACTAATGGGGATTTAGATCCTTTACTAGACTAAGGGGGATTTAGATCCTTTACTAGACTAAGGGGGATTTAGATCTTTTACTAGACTAATGGGGGATTTAGATCCTTTACTAGACTAATGGGGATTTAGATCCTTTACTAGACTAATGGTGTTTTTAGATCCTTTACTAGACTAATGGGGGATTTAGATCCTTTACTAAACTAATGGGATTTAGATCCTTTACTAGACTAATGGGGATTTAGATCCTTTACTAGACTAATGGGGATTTAGATCCTTTACTAGACTAATGGGGATTTAGATCCTTTACTAGACTAATGGGGATTTAGATCCTTTACTAGACTAATGTGGATTTAGATCCTTTACTAGACTAATGGAGATTTAGATCCTTTACTAGACTAATGGGGATTTAGATCCTTTACTAGACTAATGGGGATTTAGATCTTTTACTAGACAAATGGGATTTAGATCCTTTACTAGACTAATGGGGGATTTAGATCCTTTACTAGACTATCAAGTTATAGTAGCTAGCTTGTCTAACTATCTCAGCTGGCATGCCTGCTGGCCTGGTTGGTAGACTTTAGAAAAGCAAGCAATAACTAAATGTACTGAATAAGACTCACATTACTTTCAATCTCTTACCCAGATTTTATTAGAGATGCAGAGAGCATATTGGAGCAGAGATGCAGAGAGCATATTGGAGCAGAGATGCAGAGAGCATATTGGAGCAGAGATGCAGAGAGCATATTGGAGCAGAGATGCAGAGAGCATATTGGAGCAGAGATGCAGAGAGCATATTGGAGCAGAGATGCAGAGAGCATATTGGAGCAGAGATGCAGAGAGCATATTGGAGCAGAGATGCAGAGAGCATATTGGAGCAGAGATGCAGAGAGCATATTGGAGCAGAGATGCAGAGAGCATATTGGAGCAGAGATGCAGAGAGCATATTGGAGCAGAGATGCAGAGAGCATATTGGAGCAGAGATGCAGAGAGCATATTGGAGCAGAGATGCAGAGAGCATATTGGAGCAGAGATGCAGAGAGCATATTGGAGCAGAGATGCAGAGAGCATATTGGAGCAGAGATGCAGAGAGCATATTGGAGCAGAGATGCAGAGAGCATATTGGAGCAGAGATGCAGAGAGCATATTGGAGCAGAGATGCAGAGAGCATATTGGAGCAGAGATGCAGAGAGCATATTGGAGCAGAGATGCAGAGAGCATATTGGAGCAGAGATGCAGAGAGCATATTGGAGCAGAGATGCAGAGAGCATATTGGAGCAGAGATGCAGAGAGCATATTGGAGCAGAGATGCAGAGAGCATATTGGAGCAGAGATGCAGAGAGCATATTGGAGCAGAGATGCAGAGAGCATATTGGAGCAGAGATGCAGAGAGCATATTGGAGCAGAGATGCAGAGAGCATATTGGAGCAGAGATGCAGAGAGCATATTGGAGCAGAGATGCAGAGAGCATATTGGAGCAGAGATGCAGAGAGCATATTGGAGCAGAGATGCAGAGAGCATATTGGAGCAGAGATGCAGAGAGCATATTGGAGCAGAGATGCAGAGAGCATATTGGAGCAGAGATGCAGAGAGCATATTGGAGCAGAGATGCAGAGAGCATATTGGAGCAGAGATGCAGAGAGCATATTGGAGCAGAGATGCAGAGAGCATATTGGAGCAGAGATGCAGAGAGCATATTGGAGCAGAGATGCAGAGAGCATATTGGAGCAGAGATGCAGAGAGCATATTGGAGCAGAGATGCAGAGAGCATATTGGAGCAGAGATGCAGAGAGCATATTGGAGCAGAGATGCAGAGAGCATATTGGAGCAGAGATGCAGAGAGCATATTGGAGCAGAGATGCAGAGAGCATATTGGAGCAGAGATGCAGAGAGCATATTGGAGCAGATTTAGTTTCTTTTAAAAAAGATCCACCAGTCAGGCGGTTACAGACAGCTCAAGAGGTATGTTTAGATATGCAGAAAATATACTTTTAAAAAAAAACTTAGAATGAAGCATAATGTTTATGGCTCTAGATTGCAGGAAAAATCTGTTGTAGGTGTTTGAAAAATACGAAATGCCCTTACGTTGATTACTTTTGGCAAATCCAGTCAGTTTTCCACATTGATTCAACGTCATCACATATATTTTTTTTGTAGTTGAAATGAAGTGGAAACCACGTTGATTCAGCCAGTTGTTTCCCGGTGGGGGGTGTAGAAATCCTTTTCTACCTGCATGAGTTGATGATGAATGAGACAAGAGAGAGATGTTGTTTCTCCTTTGAAACTAATCTGTTTTGGATCCTGGATCACACAGTCAGTAGGCAGGATCCTGGATCACACAGTCAGTAGGCAGGATCCTGGATCACACAGTCAGTAGGCAGGATCCTGGATCACACAGTCAGTAGGCAGGATCCTGGATCACACAGTCAGTAGGCAGGATCCTGGATCACACAGTCAGTAGGCAGGATCCTGGATCACACAGTCAGTAGGCAGGATCCTGGATCACACAGTCAGTAGGCAGGATCCTGGATCACACAGTCAGTAGGCAGGATCCTGGATCACACAGTCAGTAGGCAGGTTTCCATTGACCAGGTTTATTTGATAAACTGTGTGACCTGTAATGGAAACGGCAGCTATAGGAGACATGTTCTAAAGATCAACAACATTTTGATCTGTTCGACAGGGTTAGGGTCAGGGGTGGAACAGGGTTAGGGTCAGGGGTGGAACAGGGTTAGGGTCAGGGGTGGAACAGGGTTAGGGTCAGGGGTGGAACAGGGTTAGGGTCAGGGGTGGAACAGGGTTAGGGTCAGGGGTGGAACAGGGTTAGGGTCAGGGGTGGAACAGGGTTAGGGTCAGGGGTGGAACAGGGTTAGGGTCAGGGGTGGAACAGGGTTAGGGTCAGGGGTGGAACAGGGTTAGGGTCAGGGGTGGAACAGGGTTAGGATCAGGGGTGGAACAGGGTTAGGGTCAGGGGTGGAACAGGGTTAGGGTCAGGGGTGGAATTTTATTTTCTCCAACTTTCTTTATTGCGACAAATGATGATGGAAAGTGTGTTTTTCGAATAAATGATGATTGCCGAATAACGTTGAAGGTACGTAAAGTCACCACATAGCCTAACTATAAAGCTCCACTCCACATTACATTTTAAAAACTATACAAATAATGTTTCTTTGCAGGACAAGGATTGTCCGGACTTTCCAGAATGCCTGAATTGCTTGCTTTTCCGGTTGGCTGGACGCAAGTTTCACCATCCAATTATTTCAGATCTACTGGAGTGCAAGTTTCACCATGCCAGACCGTGGCGATACGTTGGCACATGAGAATTATTAGAATATGTCAAATATTAGTACATTCTAGCGTTCTATCGTGCTGTCATTTCGAGGGCTACCTGAGACATGAACCAGATAGGTGGGAGGGCGTACAGGCTGTCGCCAATTCATCTTAATTATTAATGCGCAATTTGCCTAAATGGATAGTAGAAACACTTCAATCACTTCATTTTTATTCAACACCTGGGGTGTGATGTCATTATGTCCAGCTGTTTTTATAGACACAAGACAGCTGAATGGACGTTGTAAATATCTACAAAAAAATTGACTGGACAAGTTAATGGAAACATAGCAGGAGAGGGAGAAGACAGGTAGAGGGGAAGGAGGAGAGGAGAGGGAGACGACAGGTAGAGGGGAAGGAGGAGAGGAGAGGGAGAAGACAGGTAGAGGAGAAGGAGGAGAGGAGAGGGAGAAGACAGGTAGAGGGGAAGGAGGAGAGGAGAGGGAGAAGACAGGTAGAGGGGAAGGAGGAGAGGAGAGGGAGAAGAAAGGTAGAGGAGAAGGAGGAGAGGAGAGGGAGAAGACAGGTAGAGGGGAAGGAGGAGAGGAGAGGGGGGAGACAGGTAGAGGAGAAGGAGGAGAGGAGAGGGAGAAGACAGGTAGAGGAGAAGGAGGAGAGGAGAGGGAGAAGACAGGTAGAGGGGAAGGAGGAGAGGAGAGGGAGAAGACAGGTAGAGGGGAAGGAGGAGAGGAGAGGGAGAAGACAGGTAGAGGGGAAGGAGGAGAGGAGAGGGAGACGACAGGTAGAGGGGAAGGAGGAGAGGAGAGGGAGAAGACAGGTAGAGGGGAAGGAGGAGAGGAGAGGGAGAAGACAGGTAGAGGGGAAGGAGGAGAGGGAGAAGACAGGTAGAGGAGAAGGAGGAGAGGAGAGGGAGAAGACAGGTAGAGGGGAAGGAGGAGAGGAGAGGGAGAAGACAGGTAGAGGGGAAGGAGGAGAGGAGAGGGAGAAGACAGGTAGAGGGGAAGGAGGA
Organism: Coregonus lavaretus; assembly: GCF_964263955.1. Classification (NCBI taxonomy): domain Eukaryota; kingdom Metazoa; phylum Chordata; class Actinopteri; order Salmoniformes; family Salmonidae; genus Coregonus; species Coregonus lavaretus. Next base: position 48,972,414 of record NC_140004.1, read on the forward strand.
GAGGAGAGGGGGGAGACAGGTAGAGGAGAAGGAGGAGAGGAGAGGGAGAAGACAGGTAGAGGGGAAGGAGGAGAGGAGAGGGAGAAGACAGGTAGAGGGGAAGGAGGAGAGGAGAGGGAGAAGACAGGTAGAGGGGAAGGAGGAGAGGAGAGGGGGGAGACAGGTAGAGGGGAAGGAGGAGAGGAGAGGGAGAAGACAGGTAGAGGAGAAGGAGGAGAGGAGAGGGAGAAGACAGGTAGAGGGGAAGGAGGAGAGGAGAGGGAGAAGACAGGTAGAGGGGAAGGAGGAGAGGAGAGGGAGAAGACAGGTAGAGGGGAAGGAGGAGAGGAGAGGGAGAAGACAGGTAGAGGAGAAGGAGGAGAGGAGAGGGAGAAGACAGGTAGAGGAGAAGGAGGAGAGGAGAGGGAGAAGACAGGTAGAGGGGAAGGAGGAGAGGGAGAAGACAGGTAGAGGGGAAGGAGGAGAGGAGAGGAAGAAGACAGGTAGAGGGGAAGGAGGAGAGGAGAGGGAGAAGACAGGTAGAGGGGAAGGAGGAGAGGAGAGGGAGAAGACAGGTAGAGGAGAAGGAGGAGAGGAGAGGGAGAAGACAGGTAGAGGAGAAGGAGGAGAGGAGAGGGAGAAGACAGGTAGAGGGGAAGGAGGAGAGGAGAGGGAGAAGACAGGTAGAGGGGAAGGAGGAGAGGAGAGGGAGAAGAAAGGTAGAGGAGAAGGAGGAGAGGAGAGGGAGAAGACAGGTAGAGGGGAAGGAGGAGAGGAGAGGGGGGAGACAGGTAGAGGAGAAGGAGGAGAGGAGAGGGAGAAGACAGGTAGAGGAGAAGGAGGAGAGGAGAGGGAGAAGACAGGTAGAGGGGAAGGAGGAGAGGAGAGGGAGAAGACAGGTAGAGGGGAAGGAGGAGAGGAGAGGGAGAAGACAGGTAGAGGGGAAGGAGGAGAGGAGAGGGAGACGACAGGTAGAGGGGAAGGAGGAGAGGAGAGGGAGAAGACAGGTAGAGGGGAAGGAGGAGAGGAGAGGGAGAAGACAGGTAGAGGGGAAGGAGGAGAGGGAGAAGACAGGTAGAGGAGAAGGAGGAGAGGAGAGGGAGAAGACAGGTAGAGGGGAAGGAGGAGAGGAGAGGGAGAAGACAGGTAGAGGAGAAGGAGGAGAGGAGAGGGAGAAGACAGGTAGAGGGGAAGGAGGAGAGGAGAGGGGGGAGACAGGTAGAGGAGAGGAGGAGAGGAGAGGGAGAAGACAGGTAGAGGGGAAGGAGGAGAGGAGAGGGAGAAGACAGGTAGAGGGGAAGGAGGAGAGGAGAGGGAGAAGACAGGTAGAGGGGAAGGAGGAGAGGAGAGGGAGAAGACAGGTAGAGGGGAAGGAGGAGAGGAGAGGGGGAGACAGGTAGAGGGGAAGGAGGAGAGGAGAGGAGAAGACAGGTAGAGGAGAAGGAGGAGAAGAGAGGGAGAAGACAGGTAGAGGGGAAGGAGGAGAGGAGAGGGAGAAGACAGGTAGAGGGGAAGGAGGAGAGGAGAGGGAGAAGACAGGTAGAGGGGAAGGAGGAGAGGAGAGGGAGAAGACAGGTAGAGGGGAAGGAGGAGAGGAGAGGGAGAAGACAGGTAGAGGAGAAGGAGGAGAGGAGAGGGAGAAGACAGGTAGAGGGGAAGGAGGAGAGGGAGAAGACAGGTAGAGGGGAAGGAGGAGAGGAGAGGAAGAAGACAGGTAGAGGGGAAGGAGGAGAGGAGAGGGAGAAGACAGGTAGAGGGGAAGGAGGAGAGGAGAGGGAGAAGACAGGTAGAGGAGAAGGAGGAGAGGAGAGGGAGAAGACAGGTAGAGGAGAAGGAGGAGAGGAGAGGGAGAAGACAGGTAGAGGGGAAGGAGGAGAGGAGAGGGAGACAACAGGTAGAGGGGAAGGAGGAGAGGAGAGGGAGAAGACAGGTAGAGGGGAAGGAGGAAAGGAGAGGGAGAAGACAGGTAGAGGGAAGGAGGAGAGGAGAGGGAGAAGACAGGTAGAGGAGCAGGAGGAGAGGAGAGGGAGAAGACAGGTAGAGGAGAAGGAGGAGAGGAGAGGGAGAAGACAGGTAGAGGGGAAGGAGGAGAGGAGAGGGAGAAGACAGGTAGAGGGGAAGGAGGAGAGGAGAGGGAGAAGACAGGTAGAGGGGAAGGAGGAGAGGAGAGGGAGAAGACAGGTAGAGGGGAAGGAGGAGAGGAGAGGGAGAAGACAGGTAAAGGGGAAGGAGGAGAGGAGAGGGAGAAGACAGGTAGAGGGGAAGGAGGAGAGGAGAGGGGAGAAGACAGGTAGAGGGGAAGGAGGAGAGGAGGAGGGAGAAGACAGGTAGAGGACAAGGAGGAGAGGGAGAGAGAGAAGACAGGTAGAGGGGAAGGAGGAGAGGAGAGGGAGAAGACAGGTAGAGGAGAAGGAGGAGAGGAGAGGGAGAAGACAGGTAGAGGGGAAGGAGGAGAGGAGAGGGAGAAGACAGGTAGAGGGGAAGGAGGAGAGGAGAGGGAGAAGACAGGTAGAGGGGAAGGAGGAGAGGAGAGGGAGAAGACAGGTAGAGGGGAAGGAGGAGAGGAGAGGGAGAAGACAGGTAGAGGGGAAGGAGGAGAGGAGAGGGAGAAGACAGGTAGAGGGGAAGGAGGAGAGGAGAGGGAGAAGACAGGTAGAGGGGAAGGAGGAGAGGAGAGGGAGAAGACAGGTAGAGGGGAAGGAGGAGAGGAGAGGGAGACGACAGGTTGAGGGGAAGGAGGAGAGGGAGAAGACAGGTAGAGGGGAAGGAGGAGAGGAGAGGGAGACAACAGGTAGAGGGGAAGGAGGAGAGGAGAGGGAGAAGACAGGTAGAGGGGAAGGAGGAGAGGAGAGGGAGAAGACAGGTAGAGGGGAAGGAGGAGAGGAGAGGGAGAAGACAGGTAGAGGGGAAGGAGGAGAGGAGAGGGAGAAGACAGGTAGAGGGGAAGGAGGAGAGGAGAGGGAGAAGACAGGTAGAGGGGAAGGAGGAGAGGAGAGGGAGAAGACAGGTAGAGGGGAAGGAGGAGAGGAGAGGGAGAAGACAGGTAGAGGGGAAGGAGGAGAGGAGAGGGAGACGACAGGTTGAGGGGAAGGAGGAGAGGAGAGGGAGAAGACAGGTAGAGGGGAAGGAGGAGAGGAGAGGGAGAAGACAGGTAGAGGGGAAGGAGGAGAGGAGAGGGAGAAGACAGGTAGAGGACAAGGAGGAGAGGAGAGAGAGAAGACAGGTAGAGGACAAGGAGGAGAGGAGAGGGAGAAGACAGGTAGAGGGGAAGGAGGAGAGGAGAGGGAGAAGACAGGTAGAGGGGAAGGAGGAGAGGAGAGGGAGAAGACAGGTAGAGGGGAAGGAGGAGAGGAGAGGGAGAAGACAGGTAGAGGAGAAGGAGGAGAGGAGAGGGAGAAGACAGGTAGAGGAGAAGGAGGAGAGGAGAGGGAGAAGACAGGTAGAGGGGAAGGAGGAGAGGAGGGGAGACAACAGGTAGAGGGGAAGGAGGAGAGGAGAGGGAGAAGACAGGTAGAGGGGAAGGAGGAGAGGAGAGGGAGAAGACAGGTAGAGGGGAAGGAGGAGAGGAGAGGGAGAAGACAGGTAGAGGGGAAGGAGGAGAGGAGAGGGAGAAGACAGGTAGAGGGGAAGGAGGAGAGGAGAGGGAGAAGACAGGTAGAGGGGAAGGAGGAGAGGAGAGGGAGAAGACAGGTAGAGGGGAAGGAGGAGAGGAGAGGGAGAAGACAGGTAGAGGGGAAGGAGGAGAGGAGAGGGAGAAGACAGGTAGAGGGGAAGGAGGAGAGGAGAGGGAGAAGACAGGTAAAGGGGAAGGAGGAGAGGAGAGGGAGAAGACAGGTAGAGGGGAAGGAGGAGAGGAGAGGGAGAAGACAGGTAGAGGGGAAGGAGGAGAGGAGAGGGAGAAGACAGGTAGAGGACAAGGAGGAGAGGAGAGAGAGAAGACAGGTAGAGGGGAAGGAGGAGAGGAGAGGGAGAAGACAGGTAGAGGAGAAGGAGGAGAGGAGAGGGAGAAGACAGGTAGAGGGGAAGGAGGAGAGGAGAGGGAGAAGACAGGTAGAGGGGAAGGAGGAGAGGAGAGGGAGAAGACAGGTAGAGGGGAAGGAGGAGAGGAGAGGGAGAAGACAGGTAGAGGGGAAGGAGGAGAGGAGAGGGAGAAGACAGGTAGAGGGGAAGGAGGAGAGGAGAGGGAGAAGACAGGTAGAGGGGAAGGAGGAGAGGAGAGGGAGAAGACAGGTAGAGGGGAAGGAGGAGAGGAGAGGGAGAAGACAGGTAGAGGGGAAGGAGGAGAGGAGAGGGAGACGACAGGTTGAGGGGAAGGAGGAGAGGGAGAAGACAGGTAGAGGGGAAGGAGGAGAGGAGAGGGAGACAACAGGTAGAGGGGAAGGAGGAGAGGAGAGGGAGAAGACAGGTAGAGGGGAAGGAGGAGAGGAGAGGGAGAAGACAGGTAGAGGGGAAGGAGGAGAGGAGAGGGAGAAGACAGGTAGAGGGGAAGGAGGAGAGGAGAGGGAGAAGACAGGTAGAGGGGAAGGAGGAGAGGAGAGGGAGAAGACAGGTAGAGGGGAAGGAGGAGAGGAGAGGGAGAAGACAGGTAGAGGGGAAGGAGGAGAGGAGAGGGAGAAGACAGGTAGAGGGGAAGGAGGAGAGGAGAGGGAGACGACAGGTTGAGGGGAAGGAGGAGAGGAGAGGGAGAAGACAGGTAGAGGGGAAGGAGGAGAGGAGAGGGAGAAGACAGGTAGAGGGGAAGGAGGAGAGGAGAGGGAGAAGACAGGTAGAGGACAAGGAGGAGAGGAGAGAGAGAAGACAGGTAGAGGACAAGGAGGAGAGGAGAGGGAGAAGACAGGTAGAGGGGAAGGAGGAGAGGAGAGGGAGAAGACAGGTAGAGGGGAAGGAGGAGAGGAGAGGGAGAAGACAGGTAGAGGGGAAGGAGGAGAGGAGAGGGAGAAGACAGGTAGAGGAGAAGGAGGAGAGGAGAGGGAGAAGACAGGTAGAGGAGAAGGAGGAGAGGAGAGGGAGAAGACAGGTAGAGGGGAAGGAGGAGAGGAGGGGGAGACAACAGGTAGAGGGGAAGGAGGAGAGGAGAGGGAGAAGACAGGTAGAGGGGAAGGAGGAGAGGAGAGGGAGAAGACAGGTAGAGGGGAAGGAGGAGAGGAGAGGGAGAAGACAGGTAGAGGGGAAGGAGGAGAGGAGATTGAGAAGACAGGTAGAGGGGAAGGAGGAGAGGAGAGGGAGAAGACAGGTAGAGGGGAAGGAGGAAAGGAGGGGGAGAAGACAGGTAGAGGGGAAGGAGGAGAGGAGAGGGAGAAGACAGGTAGAGGGGAAGGAGGAGAGGAGAGGGAGAAGACAGGTAGAGGAGAAGGAGGAGAGGAGAGGGAGAAGACAGGTAGAGGGGAAGGAGGAGAGGAGAGGGAGAAGACAGGTAGAGGGGAAGGAGGAGAGGAGAGGGAGAAGACAGGTAGAGGGGAAGGAGGAAAGGAGAGGGAGAAGACAGGTAGAGGGGAAGGAGGAGAGGAGAGGGAGAAGACAGGTAGAGGGGAAGGAGGAGAGGAGAGGGAGAAGACAGGTAGAGGAGAAGGAGGAGAGGAGAGGGAGAAGACAGGTAGAGGGGAAGGAGGAGAGGAGAGGGAGAAGACAGGTAGAGGGGAAGGAGGAGAGGAGAGGGAGAAGACAGGTAGAGGGGAAGGAGGAGAGGAGAGGGAGAAGACAGGTAGAGGGGAAGGAGGAGAGGAGAGGGAGAAGACAGGTAGAGGACAAGGAGGAGAGGAGAGAGAGAAGACAGGTAGAGGGGAAGGAGGAGAGGAGAGGGAGAAGACAGGTAGAGGGGAAGGAGGAGAGGAGAGGGAGAAGACAGGTAGAGGGGAAGGAGGAGAGGAGAGGGAGAAGACAGGTAGAGGACAAGGAGGAGAGGAGAGAGAGAAGACAGGTAGAGGGGAAGGAGGAGAGGAGAGGGAGAAGACAGGTAGAGGGGAAGGAGGAGAGGAGAGGGAGAAGACAGGTAGAGGGGAAGGAGGAGAGGAGAGGGAGAAAACAGGTAGAGGAGAAGGAGGAGAGGAGAGGGAGAAGACAGGTAGAGGGGAAGGAGGAGAGGAGAGGGAGACAACAGGTAGAGGGGAAGGAGGAGAGGAGAGGGAGAAGACAGGTAGAGGGGAAGGAGGAGAGGAGAGGGAGAAGACAGGTAGAGGGGAAGGAGGAGAGGAGAGGGAGAAGACAGGTAGAGGGGAAGGAGGAGAGGAGAGGGAGAAGACAGGTAGAGGGGAAGGAGGAGAGGAGAGGGAGAAGACAGGTAGAGGGGAAGGAGGAGAGGAGAGGGAGAAGACAGGTAGAGGGGAAGGAGGAGAGGGAGAAGACAGGTAGAGGGGAAGGAGGAGAGGAGAGGGAGAAGACAGGTAGAGGGGAAGGAGGAGAGGAGAGGGAGAAGACAGGTAGAGGGGAAGAAGGAGAGGAGAGGGAGAAGACAGGTAGAGGAGAAGGAGGAGAGGAGAGGGAGAAGACAGGTAGAGGGGAGAAGGGTACAAAGGGTTGTTGTGTTTGAGACAACAGAACAGCTGATCTCTGGAATGTTCCTTGAGCAGTGAGAAGCTTCCTCCCTTTGTTCCCTTAGTCTCACAACACAACAATGCTCTCAATGTCAGTTGCGACTGGGCAGAGCTGGAGCAGATTGCTAGCTGGCTAGAGGCTGGCTAGAGGCTGGCTAGAGACTGGCTAGAGGCTGGCTGCAGGCTGGCTAGAGGCTGGCTGCAGGCTGGCTAGAGGCTGGCTAGAGGCTGGCTAGAGAATGGCTAGAGGCTGGCTAGAGGCTGGCTAGAGGCTGGCTAGAGCCTGGCTGCAGGCTGGCTAGAGGCTGGCTAGAGGCTGGCTAGAGAATGGCTGCAGGCTGGCTAGAGGCTGGCTGCAGGCTGGCTAGAGGCTGGCTAGAGGCTGGCTAGAGAATGGCTAGAGGCTGGCTAGAGGCTGGCTAGAGCCTGGCTGCAGGCTGGCTAGAGGCTGGCTAGAGGCTGGCTAGAGAATGGCTGCAGGCTGGCTAGAGGCTGGCTAGAGGCTGGCTAGAGGCTGGCTAGAGGCTGGCTGCAGGCTGGCTAGAGGCTGGCTAGAGGCTGGCTATAGGCTGGCTAGAGGCTGGCTAGAGGCTGGCTAGAGGCTGGCTAGAGGATGGCTAGAGGCTGGCTGCAGGCTGGCTAGAGGCTGAATAGAGGCTGGCTAGAGGCTGGCTAGAAGCTGGCTGCAGGCTGGCTAGAGGCTGGCTAGAGGCTGGCTAGAGGCTGGCTAGAGGCTGGCTGCAGGCTGGCTAGAGGCTGGCTAGAGGCTGGCTAGAGGCTGGCTGCAGGCTGGCTAGAGGCTGGCTAGAGGCTGGCTAGAGGCTGGCTAGAGGCTGGCTGCAGGCTGGCTAGAGGCTGGCTAGAGGCTGGCTAGAGGCTGGCTGCAGGCTGGCTAGAGGCTGGCTGCAGGCTGGCTAGAGGCTGGCTAGAGGCTGGCTAGAGGCTGGCTAGAGGCTGGCTGCAGGCTGGCTAGAGGCTGGCTAGAGGCTGGCTAGAGGCTGGCTGCAGGCTGGCTAGAGGCTGGCTAGAGGCTGGCTAGAGGTTGGCTAGAGGCTGGCTGCAGGCTGGCTAGAGGATGGCTAGAGGCTGGCTAGAGGATGGCTAGAGGCTGGCTAGAGGCTGGCTAGAGGCTGGCTAGAGGCTGGCTAGAGGATGCTAGAGGCTGGCTAGAGGATGGCTAGAGGCTGGCTAGAGGCTGGCTAGAGGCTGGCTAGAGGCTGGCTAGAGGATGGCTAGAGGCTGGCTAGAGGCTGGCTGCAGGCTGGCTAGAGGCTGGCTAGAGGCTGGCTGCAGGCTGGCTAGAGGCTGGCTAGAGGATGGCTAGAGGCTGGCTAGAGGATGGCTAGAGGCTGGCTAGAGGCTGGCTGCAGGCTGGCTAGAGGCTGGCTAGAGGCTGGCTGCAGGCTGGCTAGAGGCTGGCTAGAGGCTGGCTAGAGGCTGGCTGCAGGCTCCCTATAGCCTTTAGAGCCACTATACCCTCATAGAAACACTACACGGGTTTCAACTGGACTCCTTTCACTTGATACCTCTTGTGTTGTCTTTGTGTTTCCAGATACATTAGTGAAGTTGTTGTTATGAAATACCACTGATAGTTGTAGGAATACTTTTAGTTAACTTTACAGATGATGACACAATCCTGGAGAAATGTTACAGTGGTGATTGAGTTTTACTTGTTTATTGTTCAAAGAACTCTCTTCAGTTGAGTGGTCTGGTTAATCTGGTCAGAACAATCTGAGGTATATGAATAGATTCACTTATCTCTATCTCTCTCTCAACCTAAAAAGCTCCCTAGCATCCTGAAACACTTACACAACACTTACACAACACTTACAGAGAGAACAGAAACTAATTCAGATAGCCTAAACTATTTTCCTTGGCAGTTGGTAGCACTATCAGCCCGTACCAGATGTGTGTGTGTGTGTGTGTGTGTGTTTGTGTGTTTGTGTGTTTGTGTGCGTGTGTGTGTTTGTGTGCGTGTTTGTGTGCGTGTGTGTGTTAGTGTGTTTGTGTGCGTGTGCGTGTTTGTGTTAGTGTGTTAGTGTGTTTGTGTGCGTGTGCGTGTTTGTGTGTTTGTGTGTGTGTGTGTTTGTGTGTTTGTGTGCGTGTGTGTGTGTGTGTGTGTGTGTGTGTGTGTGTTTGTGTGTTTGTGTGTGTGTGTGTGTGTTTGTGTGCGTGTGTGTGTTAGTGTGTGTGTGCTGTGACTTTGATGCTGCAGTACAGTAAGTGTGTGTTAAGTGTGTGTTCATGCCGCAACAATGCAATTAGGGTACGGTAACAATGAAGCCAGCAATATTAAAACACACACACACATACAGAGAATACTTTTTAATAAAGAATGTTATCATTATTTAACATTAAGAATGTCTTTAATTTAATTATTTTACATTAAGAATGGCTTTGATATTATTATGGAACATTAAGAATGTATTTGATATCATTATTTAACATTAAGAATGGCTTTGATATCATTATTTAACATTAAGAATGGCGTTGATATCATTATTGAATTAAGAATGGCTCAGCTATCATTATTTAACGTTAAGAATGGCTTTGATATCAATATTTAACATGAAGAATGGCTTTGATATCTTTATGTAACATTAAGAATGGCTTTGATATCATTATTTAACATTAAGAATGGCTTTGATATCATTATTTAACATGAAGAATGGCTTTGATATCATTATTGAATTAAGAATGGCTCAGATATCATTATTTAACGTTAAGAATGGCTTTGATATCAATATTTAACATGAAGAATGGCTTTGATATCTTTATGTAACATTAAGAATGGCTTTGATATCATTATTTAACATTAAGAATGGCTTTGATATCATTATTTAACATGAAGAATGGCTTTGATATCATTATTGAATTAAGAATGGCTCAGATATCATTATTTAACATTAAGAATGGCTTTGATATCATTATTTAACATTAAGAATGGTTTTGATATCATTATTTAACATTATGAATGTCTTTGATATAATTTAGTTACATTATTAAACATTATTATTGACAGGCTTTGTAATACAGTTTTTTACAATCACTTTAACACTTTTTTCAATTGCTTGGATACAACACACATAAAACTAAGATCATTTGTTCATTTAATAAAAATCACTTGTTCAATGACACAACTTAACATCAAAGTACTACTATTTCAAAAGGCAATTCACACATTACATTTCAGATGAGTGTCTATTCATTTCATTACAATTATCCAACTATCAATTGATACAACTGCTCAAAATGATAAGTAACTGTTGCATTACTCTTAATGCATAGTTGTATGGAAACAGACAAACAATATTCCATGTTTAGATCATGAAAGTTTCAAGATAACGAGATTCATTGTCACCAATTAGCATGGAGCATGAACCAATTAGACTACATTATCTATGGATGTAATATTTCATCATCATTCTTTATCAGACACCGTTTCTATGGTCCCATGTACCACCTTTTCAGACGATTTACAGTATTGACAGTACTGCACTGTATGGATGCAGGCCCTTGTAATTGCTTGTCCAATTCTGCCAACTCGTTACTGATGATTGAGTTCACATTGTGGAACGAGTATATAAAGAATTGATTGGGATCCACTTGCAACAACATAGCGTTACGTACTGTAACATGGAGCTGGCAGGTGATCCAGGTCACAATAGAGGTCAAGCAGTGGTGGGAGGAAGATGAGGAAGACGTGTTGGTCAAAGGAATGGCAGGGGACAAGCACCCCTTCTGAGAGGTGGTCGTGGGCCTTGTTTGAGAGATGTGGGGGAACGTGGTAGAGGACAAGGCCACGGACCAAGACAGCGGCAGCAACAGCAAAGAGTGTCCAATGAAATCCGAGCAATAGTTGTAGACCATGTCATAAATCATGGCATGACAATGACTGAGGCGGCTACAATGATACAACCAAACCTCAGAAGGTCAACCGTGGCCTCAATAATCAGAACTTTCCGCAATGAGAACCGGTAAGTCGTCAGCATGCACTAAACATCACGCTACTCTCAATTGTCAAATGACTGCATACCAATGTGTATCACAGAGTAGGTGATGTGACCAAGTGTCTTCTTACTGTAATGTTCCCTGTAGAATTGAGACTAGGCCAAATAGGGGAGGCAGAGGCAAAATTCTGACTGACCAACAAGAGCAAGCTGTGGTCGATTTGGTTCGGGCCAGAAATTATATTCGCCTTACAGAAATTCGCCAGCATATCTTGGACAATGAAGACATGTTTAACAATGTGGATTCCATAAGTTTGCCGACTATTGCACGCATGCTGAAAAGGCACCAGGTGTCTTTAAAACAACTATACCGTGTGCCTTTTGAAAGAAATGCAGACAGAGTGAAGCAAATGAGAACTGAGTATTGTTCAGATATGTTCAGTTTCAAGATGGCTGTTGTAATAAAATTCCCTAATAATTCTACATTGTACAGTAATCAGTAAATCTCTTTCCAAAATGTATTTTTAGAGGGTGATGGAGCTGGATGCTGATGACAACCATCACAAATTCATATATTTGGATGAGGCAGGCTTTAACCTGGCCAAGACAAGGAGGAGAGGTCTGAATTTCATTGGCAGGTCCCACCATGCTCATATGGTGCAAGCATGGTTTCAGGCCCATGCACAATTTACCATCCTGTATTTACCCCCATACTCTCCTTTCCTTAACCCGATTGAGGAATTTTTCTCCACATGGAGATGGAAGGTTTATGATAGGCGCCCTCATGAACAAGTCACTCTTCTCCAGGCCATGGATGACGCATGCAATGACGTAACGGCAGACCAGTGTCAGGCCTGGATTCGCCCCAAGGTTTTTTCCAAACACGTTTGGCTGATGAAAACATCCATTGTGATGTAGATGAGAACCTGTGGCCAAATCCACAAGACAGAGTTGATGAAAATGTAGAAGTACAGTAATCACTCCTATGTTTTGCTTTTTTCAGTACAAGCAAGCAAGTTGAGGAACACTGCATTTGATGTTTTACAGTACTGTATTGTTTTTCATCAATATATTTCAAATTCAATTTACTTTTGTCCAAAACCTTCAACTGAAGCTCTGAATGTGAAAACCAGGAGCAAATCCTGACGAAAAGTCATTATTTTATGATTGGGGGAGTGGGGCTCTGCAGTGTGTGTGTGTGTGTGTGTGTGTGTGTGTGTGTGTGTGTGCGTGCGTGCGTGTGTGCGCGTGTGCGCGTGTGCGCGTGTGTGTGTGTGTGTGTGTGTGTGCGTGCGTGCGTGTGTGCGTGTGTGCGTGTGTGCGCGTGTGCGCGTGTGTGTGTGTGTGTGTGCATGTGCGTGTTTGTGTGTGTGTGTGTGTGTGTGTGTGTGTGTGTGTGTGTGTGTGTGTGTGTGTGTGTGTGTGTGTGTATGTGTGTGTGTGTGTGTGTGTGTGTGTGTGTGTGTGTGTGTGTGTATGTGTGTGTGTGTGTGCGTGTGTGTGTGTGTGTGTGTGTCTGTCTGCAGCGCTGTCTGTAAATGAGCGGACACCCTAATAAAACATTTCAATACGATTTGTGATTATTCCAATAGAATCCTATAGGAATCTGATTGGACTACATTTTTCCTATTGAAAATCAAAATAAATCCTATTGGATCCTATAGTATTCTCGCAATCCTATTGGATGTTGTGGCACCTATATCAGAATCCTATTGGATGTTGTGGCACCTATATCAGAATCCTATTGGATGTTGTGGCAGCTATATCAGAATCCTATTGGATGTTGTGGCAGCTATATCAGAATCCTATTGGATATTGTGGCACCTATATCAGAATCCTATTGGATGTTGTGGCAGCTATATCAGAATCCTATTGGATGTTGTGGCACCTATATCAGAATCCTATTGGATATTGTGGCACCTATATCAGAATCCTATTGGATATTGTGGCACCTATATCAGAATCCTCCATCCCAGAGCTGTCCCCCCCACTCCCCCACCCTCCCTCCATCCCAGAGCTGTCCCCCCTCCCTCCCTCCATCCCAGAGCTGTCCCCCCACCCTCCCTCCATCCCAGAGCTGTCCCCCCCACCCTCCCTCCATCCCAGAGCTGTCCCCCCCACCCTCCCTCCATCCCAGAGCTGTCCCCCCCACCCTCCCTCCATCCCAGAGCTGTCCCCCCCCACCCTCCCTCCATCCCAGAGCTGTCCCCCCACCCTCCCTCCATCCCAGAGCTGTCCCCCCCACCCTCCCTCCATCCCAGAGCTGTCCCCCCCACCCTCCCTCCATCCCAGAGCAGATGCATCAGATGTAAATGTTTACTCCCGTTGTATCCCTTGGACCATGGGGGGATGGGGCTGCACCAGACAGCTAGAGGGTAGAGGGGATCCCCACTATAGGGTCACCATCTCAAGTGGCAAAGGTGGCAGTTCAATACTGGTTGCTTATGATGTTACTATAGTTCACATGTCCACTGTCCACCTTCATAGGTAATTGTCTAAGAGGTTTGGAGGGTGGGTGCTCCATATGTTGAGCAGCTAAGTTAACTATAGTGTACAGCAACGTTTTTGAAGATAAATTATTTTTGAATGTAATGTAAACGTCTATACAATTCCCATCGACAAAATTAAAAGAGATCCTACAGGAGAAATAAACATACGATTCCAATACGAGGATCCAATTGGAATACAATAGAAAAATCCTAGCAGGTTTTGGAACCAGTCTTATTGGACTCCTATGGGATTCTATCCTATAGGACTTTACATACAGCAGAGTCTGGTATAGTGGTCTAAGCTCCTGACTCCAGACCACATACGCCCCTCGGCGACTGTCTTTAACAGGTTTCTGTACCCTTATCTGTATTTACATCTGCCCTGTCAAGAAGACTAGAAAAAAATTATCCTTAAAAAAAAAAAAAAGATTATACCCTAGTCAAAAAATCCTGTAGGATTCCAATAAAAAAATCTTATTAGAATCTAAATGAAAATCCTATCAGATTTTGGAACTAGTCCTATTGGACTCCTATAGGATTTTTTTTTACTAGGGCAGACAGGAACTATTCATTTAAATCACTTCCTGTTTTGAAGCGAGGGACAGAGGAAGGAGGGAGAGAGATAATTGTAGAGAGATAAACTAACTGAAAAGGAGGCAACAAAGATTAACCATTATTTTCCTTCCGCTATTCTTCTCTGCTCATGTTTATAGTTGTAATGTGTCTCTCAGCGCTCTGCTGTGGAGATAAAAACTGAGGCCAGGATTCAAGCCTTAGAGTGCTGTCGAAAACGAGCCTTTTAAAGGCAATGTTCCCTCATTCAAGGCTAACGCTTCAGATGTCGGCTCAATGTTCCTACAATCAAGGCTAACGCTTCAGATGTCGACAACGTTCCCACAATCAAGGCTAACACTTCAGATGTTGACAACGTTCCCACAATCAAAGGCTAACGCTTCAGATGTCGACAACGTTCCCACAATCACGGCTAATGCTTCAGATGTCGACAACGTTCCCACAATCACGGCTAATGCTTCAGATGTCGAAAACATTCCCACAATCAAGGCTAACACTTCAGATGTCGACAACGTACCCACATTCAAGGCTAACGCTTCAAATGTCGACAACGTTCCCACAATCAAGGCTAACACTTCAGATGTCGGCTCAATGTTCCCACATTCAAGGCTAACACTTCAGATGTCGACAACGTTCCCCCAATCAAGGCTAATGCTTCAGATGTCGACAACGTTCCCAAATTCAATGCTAACCCTTCAGATGTCAGCTCAATGTTCCCACATTCAAGGCTAATGCTTCAGATGTCGACAATATTCCCACAATCAAGGCTAACGCTTCAGATGTCGGCTCATGTTCCCACAATCAAGGAAAACGCTTCAGATGTCGACAATGTTCCCACAATCAAGGCTAACGCTTCATATATCGGCTCAATGTTACCACATTCAAGGCTAACGCTTTAGATATCGGCTCAATGTTCCCACATTCAAGGCTAAAGCTTCTGATGTCAGATCAATGTTCCCACAATCAAGGCTAACATTTCAGATGTCGACAACAATCCCACAATCAAGGCTAACGCTTCAGATGTCGATAACATTCCCACAATTAAGGCTAACACTTCAGATGTTCGACAATGTTCCCAAATTCAATGCTAACGCTTCAGATGTTGACACATTTCCCACAATCAAGGCTAACGCTTCAGATGTCGATAATGTTCCCACAATCAAGGTTAACACTTCAGATGTCAGCTCAATGTTCCCACATTCAAGGCTAACGCTTCAGATGGCAGCTCAATGTTCCCACATTCAAGGCTAATGCTTCAGATGTCAACAATATTCCCACAATCAAGGCTAACGCTTCAGATGTCGGCGCATGTTCCCACATTCAATGCTAACGCTTCAGATGTGGACAATGTTCCCACAATCAAGGCTAATGCTTCAGATGTTGGCTCAATGTTCCCACATTCAAGGATAACGCTTCAGATGTGGACAATGTTCCCACAATCAAGGCTAACGCTTCAGATGTCAGCTCAATGTTCCCACATTCAAGGCTAACGCTTCAGATGTCAGCTCAACGTTCCCCCAATCAAGTCTAACACTTCAGTTGTCAACAACGTTCCCACAATCAAGGCTAATGCTTCAGATGTCAGCTCAATGTTCCCACAATCAAGGCTAACGGTTCAGATGTCAGCTCAATGTTCCCACATTCAAGGCTAACGCTTCTGATGTCAGCTCAACATTCCCCCAATCAAGGCTAACACTTCAGTTGTCAACAACGTTCCCACAATCAAGGCTAATGCTTCAGATGTCAGCTCAATGTTCCCACATTCAAGGCTAACGCTTCAGATGTCAGCTCAACGTTCCCACATTCAAGGCTAACGCTTCAGATGTCAACAATGTTCCCACAATCAAGGCTAATGCTTCAGATGTCAGCTCAATGTTCCCACATTCAAGAATAACGCTTCAGATGTGGATAATGTTCCCAAATCAAGGCTAACGCTTCAGATGTCAGCACAATGTTCCCACATTCAAGGCTAACACTTCAGATGTCAGCTCAATGTTTCCACATTCAAGGCTAATGCTTCAGATGTCAGATCAATGTTCCCACATTCAAGGCTAACGCCTCAGAAGTCGGCTCAATGTTCCCACATTCAAGGCTAATGCTTCAGATGTCAGCTCAATGTTCCCGCAATCAAGGCTAACGCTTCAGATGTCATTTCAATGTTCCTGCATTCAAGGCTTATGCTTCAGATGTCAGCTCAATGTTCCCATATTCAAGGCTAACACTTCAGATGTCAGCTCAAAATTCCCACATTCAAGGCTAACGCTTCATATTTAATCTCAATGTTCCCACATTCAAGGCTAATGCTTCAGATGTCGGCTCAATGTTCCCAAATTCAAGAATAACGCTTCAGATGTGGACAATGTTCCCAGATCAAGGCTAACGCTTCAGATGTCAGCTCAATGTTCCCACATTCAAGGCTAACGCTTCAGATGTCAGCTCAATGTTCCCACATTCAAGGCTAATGCTTCAGATGTCAGTTCAATGTTCCCACATTCAAGGCTAACGCTTCAGATGTCGACAATGTTCCCACATTCAATGCTAATGCTTCAGATGTCGACAACGTTCCCCCAATCAAGGCAAACACTTCAGTTGTCAACAACGTTCCCACAATCAAGGCTAATGCTTCCGATGTCAGCTCAATGTTCCGTAATCAAGGCTAACGCTTCAGATGTCATTTCAATGTTCCCGCATTCAAGGCTAATGCTTCAGATGTCAGCTCAATGTTCCCATATTCAAGGCTAACGCTTCAGATGCCGGCTCAATGTTCCCACATTCAAGGCTAACGCTTCAGATGTCGGCTCAATGTTCCCACATTCAAGGCTAACGCTTCAGATGTCGGCTCAATGTTCCCACATTCAAGGGTAACACTTCAGATGTCAATTTAATGTTCCCGCATTCAAGGCTAACGCTTCAGATGTCGGCTCAATGTTCCCACGTTCAAGGCTAACGCATCAGATTGCCGGACCGGGCTGGCGACGCGCACCTCTTGCTTGATGCGAGGAGCAGGAACGGACCGAACCGTACTGGGAACACACACCACTGACTTGGTGCGAGGAGCAGGACTGGGTTCCTTTATTAACCCCCGCTCCTTCTGCTGCCTAACCAGCTCCTCTCGCCGTGCCTCTACTTTTTCCTTCTCCCTTTTAGCCTCCAGTAGCGCCTCCCTCTGACCGAATAACTCCTGCTCCCTCTGAACCAATAGCCCCCGTAACCTGGTGGCCTCCTCTCCTAACCTGCAGATCCGCCCTGTCGCTGCCTCCTGCTGCCTCGTCGTCCACACCGTGTGCCCCCCCAAAAAATTTTCTTGGGGTTGCCTCTCGGGTCTCCGTCGTCCGCACTCCTCTTCCCGTGAGGACTCCTCCAGGAGCCCCCACGAGTTAGGGAACAGACACTCGTCGTCGTCGTCATCCTCCGACTCCTCAGTGTAGTACTGTTCCCACTCCTCTTCCCAAGGTCGTAGGGACCCAATCTGAAAACCAACCGGGTGCAGTGGTCGGGGCTCTTCTCTATCGCTCCCCGACCACCCCTTTAGCCCCCCCAAAAAATGTTGCTTCTCGGGCCTCCTCCTCGGCCGGCTTCCGTGTTGCCGTCGTTCCACTCCTGCCTGGGCATTTACCTTCGCCCATGGCCCTTTCCCCGCGAATATCTCCTCCTATGACCACAATTTGCCCACCTGTGACATCGCTACTCGCTCTTCCTGGGCATGCTGCTTGGTCCTCGTTTGGTGGGATCTTCTGTCACGATCGTTTATAGACGGGAAGGACCAAGGCGCAGCGTGATATGCATTCATGTTTATTTATATTGAATAAACACCACGACAAAACAACAAATGAAACGAAACGAAGCCCAAGGTAAACAAAGAACATACCTCACACGGAACAAGATCCCACAACCCACTAGTGCCAATAGGCTGCCTAAGTATGGTCCCCAATCAGAGACTACGAGCGACAGCTGCCTCTGATTGGGAACCACACAGGCCAACATAGATCTAGACATAATAGAAACTACAACATAGATATACACAACATAGAAACTACACACCCTGACTCAACATATACGAGTCCCCTGAGTCAGGGCGTGACACAGATGTCGGCTCAATTGGTTAGGGATTCAATCCCAGCCTGACTCCAGCACAGAGAGTCCACAAAGACAGAGACCACACAGTCACTATGATAGAGTCCACAAAGACAGAGAGGGCAGAGAGCGGTGACGCCAGTGTTAGAAGATATTTTCTTCTTGCTGGAGAGGCACTGAGATGTTTGATGTCGTTTTTTGAAGTCTGTGATCCTTGGGATCTAAGGAAAGGTTGTGGAGGGCAGAACAGGGCAGGGTGACCTATGGCTAAAGATCCTCTAACACATAGCTGGATGGAACCACAAGCTAGAGGAGCCACAGCAGGACTGGGTTGGGGCTTGGTGACCTCTGGCTAAATGAACCTGTGAGTTGGGTTGGGTGACCTCAGGTTTGTAACACAGTGCTGTGTTGGGGCAGAGGAGGGTTGGGTTGGGGCTTGGTGACCCCAGGCTAAAGGATCAATCCAGAGAACCAAATACACCTGACAATTACCCAGCTATTCTCTGTCCATTTACGCACACAGGACTGATGGTTGCTGATAATGGGCCTCTGTACGCCAATGTAGATATTCCATTAAAAATCAGCCGTTTCCAGCTACAATAGCCATTTACAACATTAACAATGTCTACACTGTATTTCTGATCAATTTGATGTTATTTTAATGGACAAAAAAATTCTTTAGAAAACAAGGACATTTCTAAGTGACCCCAAACTTTTGAACGGTAGTGTATATATGTATAAAAATGTTTTCTTATATCTCTCAGATATAGGACAGAAACTTCAGAAAGAACTTCCTTTCGATTTTTTTTTTTTGGGGGGGGACTATCTGTTATTCAATGTGTTTGTATGGGCTAATAGCAGTAAGGACTATCTGTTATTCCATGTAGTGAATCTGTTATTCAATGTGTTTGTATGGGCTAATAGCAGTAAGGACTATCTGTTGTTCCATGTAGTGAATCTGTTATTCAATGTGTCTGTATGGGCTAATAGCAGTAAGGACTATCTGTTGTTCCATGTAGTGAATCTGTTATTCAATATGTTTGTATGGGCTAATAGCAGTAAGGACTATCTGTTGTTCCATGTAGTGAATCTGTTATTCAATGTGTTTGTATGGGCTAATAGCAGTAAGGACTATCTGTTGTTCCATGTAGTGAATCTGTTATTCAATGTGTTTGTATGGGCTAAAAGCAGTAAAGACTATCTGTTGTTCCATGTAGTGAATCTGTTATTTAATGTGTTTGTATGGGCTAATAGCAGTAAAGCCAAATAAAAATGTTCATCAAATAATGTTTTAATATTTTCTACATTGTAGAATAATAGTGAAGACATCAAAACTATGAAATAACACATATGGAATCATGTAGTAACCAAAAAAGTGTTAAACAAATCAAAATATATTTTTTATTTGATATTCTTCAAATAGCCACCCTTTGCCTTGATGACAACTTTGCACACTCTTGGCATCATCCATATATATATGTGTATCTCCTCTCTCTCTCTTCTCTCTCTCTCTCTCTCTCTCTCTCTCTCTCTCTCTCTCCTCTCTCTCTCTCCCCCCCCTCTCTCTCTCTCTCTCTCTCTCTCTCTCTCTCTCTCTCCTCTCTCTCTCTCTCCTCTCTCCTCTCTCTCTCTCTCTCTCTCTCTCTCTCTCTCTCTCTCTCTCTCTGTGTATCAACAGCTGTATCCATATCTATATATCTCTATCTCTCTGTGTGTGCATCAATAGCTGTATGCATATCTAATTTATATATCAATTCAATTCAAAGGACTCTACTCTCTAGAGCTGTGTACTGACACTGATACTCCAACACATACAACCATCATATACGCTGCTGCTACTCGGTTTATCATATATCCTGATGCCTAGTCACCTTACCCCTATTCATACAGTGCATTTGGAAAATATTCATACCCCTCCCTTTTTCCAAGCCATGAGGTCGAAGGAATTGTCCGTAGAGCTCCGAGACAGGATTGTGTCGAGGCTCAGATCTGGGGAAGGGTGACAAAGAAATGTCTACAGCATTGAAGGTCCCCAAGAACACAGTGACCTCCATCATTCTTAAATGGAAGACGTTTGGAACCACCAAGACTCTTCCTAGAGCTGGCCGCCCGAGAAATGTCTACAGCATTGAAGGTCCCCAAGAACACAGTGACCTCCATCATTCTTAAATGGAAGACGTTTGGAACCACCAAGACTCTTCCTAGAGCTGGCCGCCCGGCCAAACTGAGCAATCGGGGGAGAAGGGCCTTGGTCAGGGGGGGTGACCAAGAACCCGATGGTCACTCTGACAGAGCTCTAGAGTTCCTCTGTGGCGATGGGAGAACCTTCCCCAGGACCTCAGACTGGGGTGAAGGTTCACCTTTCAACAGGACAACAACCCTAAGCACACAGCCAAGACAATGCTTTGTCATTATGGGGTACTGTGTGTAGAATGATGAGGGGAAAAAAACGATTTAATCAATTTTAGAATAAGGTTGTAACGTAACAAGACGTGGAAAAAGTAAAGAGGTCTGAATACTTTCCGAATGCACTGTATGGAGGCCGACCAGACTGCCTCCCACCCGACCTCCTTCGCCTTGCCAGTGTTCAGTCTCCCACTGGCCGCGGAGTTGAGTTTACCATCTGTCCAGTGGATTGGAGCAGGTCAGTACCGCCCGACTCTTCGACCCCTTGGCTGTAGGAGGCATTCAGATCTGGCTGCATCAAAGTACTTAGAAAGCGCATCTTGTTTTTCCTTTAGCTAAGAATCTCTTCCCTAAGCTGCTGGATGATGATACATTTGGAACAGACAAAGATTTTATGTTCATTTATCAGTTCCACCTTATTTTCCTCCTGTTGCGTAGATATCATCTCATCTTGAGTCCAGACGTAGACACAAATACCACTGTTTTTTTTACTCTAGCACTTCTAGAGTTATCTGTTAGCATGATGGCTAACCACTAACTATTGTGTTTTTTGTTTGGACACAAACTTGCGGCCGAAAAAGCTAACCGCGTCGCGGAATCCTTAGCTATCAGAACTTCCAATGGTTAAAGATGTTGTTGTTGTTGACATGATTAAGAACGATTTTAATAAAAACAACAGACCGAGTGTAGACAGTACACAGATCTGTTGCGCTCTCTGATGACGTCTGTTGCATGATGCGTGAGGATGTGTCTTTAATGATAACAGCTCAATAATCTTTAATGGTAACAGCTCAATAATGTTTAATGATAACATATCAATAGTCTTTAATGATAACAGCTCAATATACTTTAATGATATTATTTCAATAGTCTTTAATGATAACATATCAATAGTATTTAATGATACCAGCTCAGTGTTTGGCTGTGGTGCTGGATGGCTGGATATCAGCCAGAACTCAGTGTGTAGAAGGGTTGGTATCAGACAGCCTTGATCCAGACGGCTCTGATCCTCTCCTCTCTGCCTTATGAGAGAGCTGCTCTGCTCTGCTCTCCTCTCCTCTCCTCTCTCTCCTCTCTCTCCTCTCCTCTCCTCTCCTCTCTCCTCTCCTCTCCTCTCCTCTCCCTCCTCTCCTCTCCCCTCCTCTCCTCTCCTCTCCTCTCCTCTCCTCTCCTCTCTCTGCTCTCCTCTCCTCTCCTCCACTGCTGATAACTCTGAGCTTTGGTCTCATAGCCCTCAGTACCAACTAGGTACTGTACCTACTGTATATTCTCTTCACACAAAGACCTTAGTCATGGTTGATCTTTTCTGTTTGTATCCTCTTGCATGTGTGAGTGTTGGGGTCCCTGGTCTTTTCCTCTTGCATGTGTGAGTGTTGGGGTCCCTGGTCTTTTCCTCTTGCATGTGTGAGTGTTGGGGTCCCTGGTCTTTTCCTCTTGCATGTGTGAGTGTTGGGGTCCCTGGTCTTTTCCTCTTGCATGTGTGAGTGTTGGGGTCCCTGGTCTTTTCCTCTTGCATGTGTGAGTGTTGGGGTCCCTGGTCTTTTCCTCTTGCATGTGTGAGTGTTGGGGTCCCTGGTCTTTTCCTCTTGCATGTGTGAGTGTTGGGGTCCCTGGTCTTTTCCTCTTGCATGTGTGAGTGTTGGGGTCCCTGGTCTTTTCCTCTTGCATGTGTGAGTGTTGGGGTCCCTGGTCTTTTCCTCTTGCATGTGTGAGTGTTGGGGTCCCTGGTCTTTTCCTCTTGCATGTGTGAGTGTTGGGGTCCCTGGTCTTTTCCTCTTGCATGTGTGAGTGTTGGGGTCCCTGGTCTTTTCCTCTTGCATGTGTGAGTGTTGGGGTCCCTGGTCTGGAGCAGAGAGACGCGGGATGGAGGAAGGGTGGCTAGCCCCCAAAACCCCACCCTAAGGATGACGGTGACTAGGGTGTGGTTTCATTGATGGACTATTTTGGCTTAGAGGAACTATGTTACTGCCTACGTCGTTAAGGGGGGGAAAAAAGTATCTGGGGACTCTCCCAACAAATCACAATCTTGATTCAAAACCAAAGTTTGCAGGCAAAACCTTTGCAGTGGTTTTAGTTAACCTCTACGTGATCGGTGTCCCTATACCGGGACAGTTGCTGCTCAATATTCGATATGTGACTAGAATGGTGTTGTAAACAACAGCCAACTTTCCAGGACATAGACATGTCTTATATGGGCAGAAAGCTTACATTAAATTATTGTTAGTCTAACTGCACTGTCCAATTTACAGTAGCTATTACAGTGAAGAAATACCATGCTATTGTTTGAGGAGAGTGCACAACAACAAAAAACTTAGCACGGCAACTGGTTTGATACATTCACCTCTGAAGGTAAATAATGTACTTACATTCAGTAATCTTGCTCTGATTTGTCCTCCTAAGGGTCCCAGAGATAAAATGTAGCATAGTTTTGTTTGATAAAATCCATTTTTATATTCAAATGTAGGAACTGGGTTCTACAGTTTGAACCCCTGCTGTCTCTGGCTCCACACCCACCCCGCCCGGCCATCTAGATGTGTGAAAGTTAGTGTATAAGCTAATGATCCATCATGTATGACATTCCTGGGAGTGTGTAAACTTACATTTTGTATTACCATATCATTTTTGTATGTTCTCTATAGTTATGTACTTGAAAATGTATCAATTGACCAATTCGGCAGACTTGATACAAAATAGTCCAGTATTGCGATGCTTCCTTGGATCAATCTGAAACGTTGCACTCACACTGCTGCCATCTAGTGGCCAAAATCTAAATTGCGCCTAAACTGCAATATTATATTGTGGCCTTTCTCTTGCATTTCAAAGATGATGAAACAAAAACAAAAATAAACGCATGTTTTTTGTTTTGTATTATCTTTTACCAGATCTAATGTGTAATATTCTCCTACATTAATTTCACATTTCCACAAACTTCAAAGTGTTTCCTTTCAAATGGTATAAAGAATATGCATATCCTTGCTTCAGGTCCTGAGCTACAGGCAGTTAGATTTGGGTATGTCATTTTAGGCGAAAATTGAAAAAAGGGTCCGATCCTTAAGAGGTTAAGAAGTGTTTATTCTTAAACAAACTACTGTGCGCTCTGCTCAGAAAGAGCTGTTCTGTGTACATTCAGCCGCGCGCTCTAAGGGCTGTTTCTGTTGGAACCATAAGGGATTATTTAGCTCTGGCATCAGGCCAAGGCATAGTTCAGTTCCCTCTACAGATAGCTGGGACAGTTAGGGAGCGTTTTATTTTGGGAGAAAATATCCCAAAATAAATATTTTCATTATTGTTATAGGATGATAATGTTTTAATCATCAGTCAAATACAGGTAACACGTTGACATTTTTGCATTTACAAATACTACAAATACAATAAACAAAAATAACAGAAATCCAATCAAAATCATTCTAGTCAAGGGAGATTTATTCTCATAATCAGAATACACCAACTAGGGTGAGAATGAGAAGATATGTGATGTTTTGTGGGAAAGCAACCATGATCCAAGATTTAAATTAAATGCTTTTTCATAAAGGGCATATTTTTAGTTTAGCATTTAAACGCCAGCCAACAGCACCCAGAACCCAGAACCCAGAACCCAGAACCCAGAACCCAGAACCCAGAACCCAGAACCCAGAACCCAGTTCCTACCATGAAAAACACCAGGCACCTTATTCCCTACACTACTATGACCAGAGACCAGAGACCAGACCATATATTATATTATATTATATTATATTATATTATATTATATTATATTATATTATATTATATTATATTATATTATATTATATTATATAATATATGGGCCCATATGTGGAATATGTTGCCATTTGGGACAGATTTGGCCTCAGTCATAATGCAGGTCAACCCTGATTTGGCCCCAGTCATAATGCAGGTCAACCCTGATTTGGCCCCAGTCATAATGCAGGTCAACCCTGATTTTTTTTTTTGGGGGGGGTGGGGGGGGGTGGGGGGCTAGACGGATTACTTCATCCTATCCCAGGTATTCCTTAAAGAGGTGGGGTTTCAAATGTCTCCGGAAGGTGGTGAGTGACTCCGCTGTCCTGGCGTCGTGAGGGAGCTTGTTCCACCATTGGGGTGCCAGAGCAGCGAACAGTTTTGACTGGGCTGAGCGGGAACTATGCTTCCGCAGAGGAAGGGGAGCCAGCAGGCCAGAGGTGGATGAACGCAATGCCCTCGTTTGGGTGTAGGGACTGATCAGAGCCTGAAGGTACGGAGGTGTCATAATGCAGGTCAACTCTGATTTAGCCCCAGTCATAATGCAGGTCAACTCTGATTTAGCCCCAGTCATAATGCAGGTCAACTCTGATTTAGCCCCAGTCATAATGCAGGTCAACTCTGATTTAGCCCCAGTCATAATGCAGGTCAACTCTGATTTGGCCCCAGTCATAATGCAGGTCAACTCTGATTTGGCCCCAGTCATAATGCAGGTCAACTCTGATTTAGCCCCAGTCGTCTCTGCAGATCCTCTCAAGCTCTGTCAGGTTGGATGGGGAGCGTCGCTGCACAGCTATTTCCAGGTCTCTCCAGAGATGTTCGATTGGGTTCAAGTCTGGGCTCTGTCTGGGCCACTCAAGGACATTCAGAGACTTGTCCAGAAGTCTTGGCTGTGTGCTTAGGGTGGTTGTCCTGTTGGAAGGTGAACCTTCGCCCCTTTCTGAGGTCCTGAGCACTCTGGAGCAGGTTTTCATCAAGGATCTCTCTGTACTTTGCTCCGTTAATCTTTACCTCGATCCTGACTAGTCTATCAGTCCCTGCCGCTGTAAAACATCCCCACAGCATGATGCTGCCACCACCATGCTTCACCGTAGGGATGGTGCCAGGTTTCCTCCAGACGTGACACTTTGCATTCAAGCCAAAGAGTTCAATCTTGGTTTCATCAGACCAGAGAATCTTGTTTCTCATGGTCTGAGAGTCCTTTAGGTGCCTTTTGGCAAACTCCAAGTGGGCTGTCATGTGCCTTTTTCACTGAGGAGTGGCTTCCGTCTGTCCACTCTACCATAAAGTCAAGGGGTCTGAATACTTTCCGAATGCACTGTATATACTGTATTCTAGTCATGGCTCATCCTATATAACTACTGCTGTACAAACCTTTTCTATTCATATACTATCCATATTGTCTTTACACACCATTATATGTGCAAACATTATATGTATATTAAAAACAAAATACTACATTTTAAGTGAGAGTGGGCATTGGTCTGAAGCTGAAAGAGAAAGGACATTCACATGAGCACCACAGTGCCTCCTCCACCCATGCTCCACCAAGGTTTTTCCAGCACACCGCTTTGACCTACTACAGTAGCTATGTTGGTATTGTAATTCAAACTATGTGTAGGCAGGTTGCTTAGGATTCAAACCTTCTCAAACAGCCTAATTCATATACTTAGAGGAGGTGCTTCCACAATAATGTTATTTGTACCGCATACAAGGTAAAGTATTGGAATCTTCACATACCAGATATTATCCCATTAAGCTATCTTTTCATACTTTTTTTTAATTAAATGAAAGCAAAAAGCTTTGTAGTGTAGTAATGTGGTGCCATGCCTCCATGAGTGTTACCACATCTCCATGCCTCCTTGCCCGTCCAACATTTCCTCATCTCCCACCCCTTCTGATGCGACTAGCCCCGATGCTCCTCCCTCTTTTGCCCCTTCCCCGCTACAACGTTTCTCCCTGCAGGTGGTCACTGAGTCTGAGGTGCTAAAGTCTCAAAGTCTTTGGCCTGGTTTTCAATTTTAAATGATACCAGTAGATAATGTATATGCTGGGGTGGTTCCCATTTCTTGGAAGGCAGCCACGGTGCGTCCTTTATTTAAAGGGGGAGATCAAGCTGATCCTAACTGTTATAGGCCAATTTCTATATTGCCCTGTTTATCAAAAGTGTTTAAAAACTTGTCAATAATCAACTGACTGGCTTTCTTGATGTCTATAGTATTCCCTCTGGTATGCAATCTGGTTTCCGCTCAGGTTATGGATGTGTCACTGCAACCTTAAAGGTCCTAAATGATGTCACCACTGCCCTTGATTCTAAGCAACGTTATGCTGCTATTTTTATCGACTTGGCCAAAGCTTTTGATACGGTAGACCATTCCATTCTTGTGGGCCGGCTAAGGAGTATTGATGTCTCTGATGGGTCTTTGGCCTGGTTTGCTAACTACCTCTCTCAAAGAGTGCAGTGTATAAAGTCAGAACATCTGCTGTCTCAGCCACTGCCTGTCACCAAGGGAGAACCCCAAGGCTCCATCCTAGGCCCCACGCTCTTCTCAATTTACATCAACAACACAGCTCAGGCAGTAGGAAGCTCTCTCATCCATTTATATGCAGATGATACAGTCTTATACTCAGCTGGACCCTGCCCGGATTTTGTGTTAAACGCTCTACAACAAAGCTTTCTTAGTGTCCAACAAGCTTTCTCTGCCCTTAACCTTGTTCTGAACATCTCCAAAACAAAGGTCATGTGGTTTGGTTAGAAGAATGTCCCGCTCCCGACCGGTGTGATTACTACCTCTGAGGGTTTAGAGATTGAGTTAGTCACCTCATACAAGTCCTTGGGAGTACGGCTAGACGGTACACTGTCCTTCTCTCAGCACTTATCAAAGCTACAGGCTAACGTTAAATCTAGACTTGGTTTCCTCTATCGTAATCGCTCCTCTTTCACCCCAGCTGCCAAACTAACCCTGATTCAGATGACCATCCTACCCATGCTAGATTACGGAGACGTAATTTATAGATCGGCAGGTAAGGGTGCTCTCGAGAGGCTAGATGTTCTTTACCATTCAGCCATCAGATTTGCCACCAATGCTCCTTATAGGACACATCACTGCACTCTATACTCCTCTGTAAACTGGTCATCTCTGTATACCCGTTGCAAGACCCACTGGTTGATGCTTATTTATAAAACCCTCTTAGGCCTCACTCCCCCCTATCTGAGATACCTACTGCAGCCCTCATCCTCCACATACAACACCCGTTCTGCCAGTCACATTCTGTTAAAGGTCCCCAAAGCACACACATCCCTGGGTCGCTCCTCTTTCCAGTTCGTTGCAGCTAGCGACTGGAACGAGCTGCAAAAAACACTCAAACTGGACAGTTTTATCTCCATCTCTTCATTCAAAGACTCAATCATGAACACTCTTACTGCCAGTTGTGGCTGCTTCGCGTGATGTATTGTTGTCTCCACCTTCTTGCCCTTTGTGCTGTTGTCTGTGGGGTGGCAGGTAGCTTAGTGGTTAAGAGCATTGTGCCAGTAACCGAAAGGTAGCTGGTTCTAATCCCCAAGCCAACTAGGTGAAAAATCTGTCGATGTGCCCTTGAGCAAGGCACTTAACCCTAATTGCTCCTGTAAGTCGCTCTGGATAAGAGCGTCTGCTAAATGACTAAAGTAAAGTCTGTGCCCAATAATGTTTGTACCATGTTGTGCTGCTGCCATGCTACGTTGTTGTCTTAGGTCTCTTTATGTAGTGTTGTGGCGTCTCTCTTTATGTAGTGTTGTGGTGTCTCTCTTTATGTAGTGTTGTGGAGTCTCTCTTTATGTAGTGTTGTGGTGTCTCTCTTTATGTAGTGTTGTGGTGTCTCTCTTTATGTAGTGTTGTGGTGTCTCTCTTTATGTAGTGTTGTGGTGTCTCTCTTTATGTAGTGATGTGGTGTCTCTCTTTATGTAGTGTTGTGGTGTCTCTCTTTATGTAGTGTTGTGGCGTCTCTCTTTATGTAGTGTTGTGGCGTCTCTCTTTATGTAGTGTTGTGGCGTCTCTCTTTATGTAGTGTTGTGGCGTCTCTCTTTATGTAGTGTTGTGGTGTCTCTCTTTATGTAGTGTTGTGGTGTCTCTCTGTATGTAGTGTTGTGGTGTCTCTCTTTATGTAGTGTTGTGGTGTCTCTCTTTATGTAGTGTTGTGGCGTCTCTCTTTATGTAGTGTTGTGGCGTCTCTCTTTATGTAGTGTTGTAGTGTTGTGGCGTCTCTCTTTATGTAGTGTTGTGGCGTCTCTCTTTATGTAGTGTTGTGGTGTCTCTCTTTATGTAGTGTTGTGGTGTCTCTCTTTATGTAGTGTTGTGCTGTCTCTCTTTATGTAGTGTTGTGGTGTCTCTGTTTATGTAGTGTTGTGGTGTCTCTCTTTATGTAGTGTTGTGGTGTCTCTCTTTATGTAGTGTTGTGGTGTCTCTTTATGTAGTGTTGTGGTGTCTCTCTTTATGTAGTGTTGTGGTGTCTCTCTTTATGTAGTGTTGTGGTGTCTCTCTTTATGTAGTGTTGTGGCGTGTCTCTCTTTATGTAGTGTTGTGGTGTCTCTCTTTATGTAGTGTTGTGGTGTCTCTCTTTATGTAGTGTTGTGGCGTCTCTCTTGTCATGATGTGTGTTTTGTCCTATATTTTAATCCCAGCCCCCGTCACCGCAGGAGGCCTTTTGCCTTTTGGTAGGCCGTCATTGTAAATAAGAATTTGTTCTTAACTGAATTGCCTAGTTAATATTTTTTATTGATGGTGGTCTACTCTGACATTACAAGGTGGAGGAGTTAGATGTTCCAGTGGGAAGACATAGAGATGGCCCAGCGCTCCATTAACCAGCTGGTGTTTGCATTTTCTCAGTGACAGGCGCATGCCCCCGATCCGCCACTTTGCCATAAATCACAGTGGCAGCACCGTAGGGCAGGGTTTCCCAAATTCGGTCCTGGACGATTTTACTTGTGGATGGCGACTTCAGATTTTCTGTGAACATACTGAAAAGTAATTTGACATTGTGTTGATCAGTCAGCATACATTTGGTTTATAAATGTCAAGACGGCAGGAGAGGGAGGAGCCGGAGAGGGAGTTTATGCAGGAGCTGGAATTTATTCGACACTGTTGTCAGTCTGGTAAACATGCACCGCTGGGGTTCTGTTTACATGTGCGTTTGAGGTTCAAGCATTTACTATATGTGGTTCAACATAGCTAATTTACTGTTTCTTAACAAAGCAATTTGTTTTCTCGGCTATGGTTTGTGTTGTGGTCTTGGTTGTTCTTAGGCAAGGAAATGTAGCTAACTGCAGTGTTTGTCCTGTCTGAAATCTAGCTATCTCATCTTAACGTTACCATAGCTTGGTATGTGCAATGCAAATTAAAGTGATTAGCATGGCAGTTTCCTAACGTTTGGTGGTATTAAACGTAACGTTACTAGCGTTAACTAACTAGTTATATTTTGTGTAAGAAAGTATGATATATTGTGGTGCATGAACTGGCTATACATGTTAGCTAACATTACAGTCCTTTGTTAGCTAACGTTACTTAGCTAGCTAAAGTTAATTGGCTATCATAGCAGCCAAGGACGTTCGCTAACTTGGTTTATATGGTGCATATTTGTTTGTGCTTCAACAAGTGTCTAGAGCAGCAGTTTTGTGAAAAACCTTGACAAAATATAGCTAGATAGCTAACTAGCGTTCCTCGCTTGTTGGTTAGCTACCTAGCCAATGTTAGCTCTCATCTGACTGGATAACGTTACATTACGCAAGCTGCCTAGCTAATCAAAACAAAACCACATTCATTGGCTAGCTACCTTTATTTGCCTGTTAGAGTAGCTAGTTAGCTTTCAGCTGACTGGTATTAGCTAGCTACACAGAAATACTACGAAAAGGTAGCACATCATTGTTTTTTAAAAACCTCTTAAGGATCAGACCCTTTTTTTTTCAATTTTCGCCTAAAATGACATACCCAAAGCTAACTGCCTGTAGCGCAGGACCTGAAGCAAGGATATGCATATTCTTGATACCATTTAAAAGGAAACAGTTTGAAGTTTGTGTAAATGTGAAATGAATGTAGGAGAATATAACACATTAGATCTGGGAAAAGATAATCCCCCCCAAAAAACATGTGTTTTCTAATCCAACATCTAGAATTTGAGCTAGATAGCTGCCAGAAATACTCTTAACTCAATTGCCAACTACCCTGTTAAAAATGTCATCGAGATTGTTGTCATATTGGCTTAGATATGATGGTAGGGGGATTTGATTTTAACACTGTGCTTCAACCAATGCCAAAATAGACGAGACTATCATCATGTCTATAATACACTGAGTGTACAAAGCATTAGGAACACCTTTTATTTTTTTATTGCTAGGTATTACTGCACTGTTGGAGCTAGAAACACAAGCATTTCGCTGCACCTGCGATAACATCTGCAAATCTGGGTACGCAACCAATAAACTTTGATTTGGCGGCAGGTAGCTTAGTGGTTAAGAGCGTTGTGCCAGTAACCGAAAGGTCGCTGGTTCTAATCCCCGAGCCAACTAGGTGAAAAATCTGTCGATGTGCCCTTGAGCAAGGCACTTAACCCTAATTGCTCATGTAAGTCGCTCTGGATAAGAGAGTCTGCTAAATGACTAAAATGTAAATGATTTTATTTTACTACTAAAAACTACACTCCAAGCAATTTACTGACAACATCTGTAAGATTGTTCGAAATATGAAATGTAGCAACCAAATACCATAGTGGTAGCCTATAACTCTACACTGAAATCTGTAGGAACGGTTGTGATATAGTTGTGGTATGGGTGAGGGCCCAACAGAAGGTAAATAGATTTGTTTCTGAGTGAAGAGCAACAGGACAGGTAGATTCTGTATGAACTCTGCTGGCTGTAGTATATTTACCAGATTGACTGTAGTGTTGCCATGGTGATGAACATATCCTCAGCTGTCTGTCTCTGAGAAGACTTCTCTTAAAGGGACCGTTCACTCCAAAATCAACATCAGTCACGCCCTGTCAATCTCCCAGCCCTATCTGAGGCCGGAATTCAATCCGATTGCGGATTATAGTCATGTCAGCTTTTAAAGACAATTTCCAATTCAGCAGCATTTACGTTGAATGGGAAAACCGCATTGCCTATAACTCATGATCGGATTGAATCCCAGCCTAAATCTCCCTGTCTATAAACCAATAACTTCGTAATTTGACTTTTAATCATTTCCCAGTTGTTAAATATGGAAATATAAGTATACATTCTTGATTTTGTGGCTAAATGGAAGGAGAATT
Organism: Coregonus lavaretus; assembly: GCF_964263955.1. NCBI lineage: Eukaryota > Metazoa > Chordata > Actinopteri > Salmoniformes > Salmonidae > Coregonus > Coregonus lavaretus. Next base: position 49,003,434 of record NC_140004.1, read on the forward strand.
AAAGTTTAAAGCAAAGTGCCCTATAAGTAGCGTGTAATCAGAGGTCTGAGCCTGTTGGACGCCATGAGTAGATCTGGCCCAGTGATGTCTGTCATATTTCCCTTCCAAACGTGAGTGTTTGGGCAGCATGGAAACGGGAGACTATATGGTCTGTCTGTCTATCCATCTGCATGCCTGCCTGCCTGCCTGCCTGTCTGTCCATCTGTCTGTCTGCCTGCCTGCCTGCCTGTCTGTCTGTCTGTCCATCTGTCTGTCTGTCTGCCTGCCTGCCTGTCTGTCTGCCTGCCTGTCTGTCCATCTGCCTGCCTGCCTGCCTGCCTGCCTGCCTGCCTGCCTGCCTGCCTGCCTGCCTGTCTGTCCATCTGTCTGCCTGCCTGCCTGCCTGTCTGTCTGTCTGTCTGTCTGTCTGTCTGTCCATCTGTCTGTCTGCCTGCCTGCCTGCCTGTCTGTCTGTCCATCTGTCTGCCTGCCTGCCTGCCTGCCTGTCTGTCTGTCTGTCTGTCTGTCTGTCTGTCTGTCTGTCTGTCTGTCTGTCTGTCTGTCTGTCCATCTGTCTGCCTGCCTGTCTGTCTGTCTGTCTGTCAGCCAACAAGTGCTCAGCATATGTGGGAACTCCTTCAAGACTGTTGGAAAAGCATTCCAGGTGAAGCTGGTTGAGAGAATGCCAAGAGTGTGCAAAGCTGTCATCAAGGCAAAGGGTGGCTATTTGAAGAATCTCAAATATAAAATATATTTTGATTTGTTTAACACTTTTTTTGGTTACTATATGATTCCATTTGTGTTATTTCATAGTTTTGATGTCTTCACTATTATTCTACAATGTAGAAAATAGTAAAAATAAAGAAAAACCCTTGAATGAGTAGGTGTGTCCAAACTTTTGACTGGTACTGAATATTCACAGAATATTAAGATCTGTATTTCTTCAACTGTGGGCGTGCTCCAGTGGCTGCATTCGCTGCATTTTTACCTTTTCACCCTGTAAATTCACCCTACCAGCAGCTGCCTCTGCCTGCCATTCAGCCCGCATCGAACTCCCTGTCTCCCTGTCTTGTGTGGCTGCTCTCCCTCATCCATCACACCTCCATCTCTCCCTCCACCCTCCATCAGACCTGTGTGGCCTGCATCCAACTGAGCCCCGGAAGACAGCTGTATGGAGCCTGACAGAGTGGTCCTAACGGGTGGAGTGACTTGATGGTGATGGTACTAAAGCAACAGGGAAAGATCCCTGAGACAGCCGTATGGAGCCTGACAGAGTGGCTCATCCAGGGTGGAGTTGGTACACAGACACTGGTATTGATTGGAGGAAATGGAGTGACTCCCAAGCTGAGGGCCGAAAGGAGGGAGGGAGGGAGAAAGGAACCTGACTCCCCCTTGTCTATATTTTAGATAATAGCTTGGTATCTACTGGTCTGTTAGCCTGGTATCTTCTGGTTTGTTAGCTTGGTATCTTCTGGTTTGTTAGCTTGGTATCTACTGGTCTGTTAGCTTGGTATCTGCTGGTCTAACAGACCTGTTGATACCAAACTAACAGATCAGTAGATACCAAACGTATAGACCAGTACATACCAAGCAAACAGACCAGTAGATACAATGCTAATAGACCAGTAGATATCAACATAACAGTCCAGTAGATTCCAACCTAACAGACCAGTAGATAAAGGGCTAACATGTAAGTAGATACCAAGCATATAGACCAGTAGACACCAAGTTGAAAGACCAGTAGATACCAAGCTAATAAACCAGTAGATACCAAGCTAACAGACCAGTAGATACCAAGCTAACAGACCAGCGTATATCACACTAACAAACCTGAAGATTCCATGCTAATAGATCAGTAGATACCAAGCTAACAGAACAGCAGATACCAAGCTACCAGATCAGCATATATCAAGGTAACAGACCAGAAGATACCAATCTAATAGTTCAGGAGATACCAAGCTAACAGACCAGTAGATACCAAGCTAACAGACCAGTAGATACCAAGCTAACTGACCAGTAGATACCAAGCTAACTGACCAGTAGATACCAAGCTAACTGACCAGTAGATACCAAGCTAATAGACCAATAGATACCAAGCAAACTGACCAGTAGATACCAAGCTAATAGACCAGTAGATACCAAGCTAACATACCAGTAGATACCAAACTAACTGACCAGTAGATACCAAGCTAATAGACCAGTAGATACCAAGCTAACATACCAGTAGATACCAAACTAACTGACCAGTAGATACCAAGCTAATAGACCAGTAGATACCAAGCTAATAGACCAGTAGATACCAAGCTAACTGACCAGTAGATACCAAGCTAACTGACCAGTAGATACCAAGCTAACTGACCAGTAGATACCAAGCTAACTGACCAGTAGATACCAAGCTAATAGACCAGTAGATACCAAGCTAATAGACCAGTAGATACCAAGATAACTGACCAGTAGATACCAAGCTAATAGACCAGTAGATACCAAGCTAACTGACCAGTAGATACCAAGCTAACAGACCAGTAGATACCAAGCTAACAGACCAAGACCTTAGTTTGGTGTAGTATAGCCCATAGATACATTTTAACTAGTTGGCTAATTGTAGCTAAAAGGTTAGCATAATTTGCTACATAGCTAGCTGTTGTGCTAGCTAGGTAAAGTAAAGACACTGCATTGACTCTCGGCCGCCAGCTACAGGCAGCTGCTTCAAGGAAAATAATCCATTGTGATTTAATTATAATGTTTCTAGCTACAGTGGCCAGATGGCTAGCTTGGTAAAGCATTTAGTATTGTCTGAATTGTTCCGCACTTATCACCCGATTTGTTTCATATGAAGTGTGACTGCCTTGATCAGTTAGAAACAAATTAGAAACAAGTTAGAAACAAGAAGGAACCCAAGCTGTGTGTGTGTGTGTTTGCACAGTTAGCTAGCTAGCTTACTAGTTAGCTAGCACATTTACTTTATAGAAAGAAAGGCGATATCTCCACTTCTGGTGATGACAGCTGGTGAGGAGGAAGGTGTGTGTCTGCAGCAGATCAGATGATGATGATAGGGGCTGAGGTAAATGCAGGTCCAACCCTCATCACAACTTTAAGTCTGCCTCCAAAATGACACACCTTTTCAGTATGTAATGCACTATATAGGGCCACAAGTAGTGAAGAATGTTATCAGGAACCTTGCTATTTCATATAAGGTCTGTATGACTCGTTATAAAGTGACTCAACACTACTTTTATGAAAGTACACTTGTATATTGTTATTTCCAGGTGTTCCCTAAATTACATTACTGCATTATGACACATACCATGGAGCTAGCATCATAGACCTAACACAGTGGATACCATGGAGCTGGCACCATAGACCTAACACAGTGGATACCATGGGACTAGCACCATAGACCTAACACAGTGGATACCATAGAGCTGGCACCATAGACCTAACACAGTGGATACCATGGAGCTAGCATCATAGACCTAACACAGTGGATACCATGGAGCTAGCACCATAGACCTAACACAGTGGATACCATGGGACTAGCACCATAGACCTAACACAGTGGATACCATGGGACTAGCACCATAGACCTAACACAGTGGATACCATAGAGCTAGCACCATAGACCTAACACAGTGGATACCATGGGACTAGCACCATAGACCTAACACAGTGGATACCATAGAGCTAGCACCATAGACCTAACACAGTGGATACCATGGGACTAGCACCATAGACCTAACACAGTGGATACCATAGAGCTAGCATCATAGACCTAACACAGTGGATACCATGGAGCTAGCACCATAGACCTAACACAGTGGATACCATAGAGCTGGCACCATAGACCTAACACAGTGGATACCATAGAGCTAGCATCATAGACCTAACACAGTGGATACCATGGAGCTAGCATCATAGACCTAACAAAGTGGATACCATGGAGCTAGTATCATAGACCTAACACAGTGGATACCATGGAGCTAGCATCATATACCTAAAACAGTGGATACCATAGAGCTAGCATCATAGACCTAACACAGTGGATACCATGGGACTAGCACCATAGACCTAACACAGTGGATACCATGGGACTAGCACCATAGACCTAACACAGTGGATACCATAGAGCTAGCATCATAGACCTAACACAGTGGATACCATGGAGCTAGCATCATAGACCTAACACAGTGGATACCATGGAGCTAGCATCATAGACCTAACACAGTGGATACCATAGAGCTAGCATCATAGACCTAACACAGTGGATACCATGGGACTAGCACCATAGACCTAACACAGTGGATACCATGGAGCTAGCATCATAGACCTAACACAGTGGATACCATGGAGCTAGCATCATAGACCTAACACAGTGGATACCATGGGACTAGCACCATAGACCTAACACAGTGGATACCATGGGACTAGCACCATAGACCTAACACAGTGGATACCATGGGACTAGCACCATAGACCTAACACAGTGGATACCATGGGACTAGCACCATAGACCTAACACAGTGGATACCATGGGACTAGCACCATAGACCTAACACAGTGGATACCATAGAGCTAGCATCATAGACCTAACACAGTGGATACCATGGGACTAGCACCATAGACCTAACACAGTGGATACCATAGAGCTAGCATCATAGACCTAACACAGTGGATACCATGGAGCTAGCACCATAGACCTAACACAGTGGATACCATAGAGCTGGCACCATAGACCTAACACAGTGGATACCATGGAGCTAGCATCATAGACCTAACACAGTGGATACCATGGAGCTAGCATCATAGACCTAACACAGTGGATACCATGGAGCTAGTATCATAGACCTAACACAGTGGATACCATGGAGCTAGCATCATATACCTAACACAGTGGATACCATAGAGCTAGCATCATAGACCTAACACAGTGGATACCATAGAGCTAGCATCATAGACCTAACACAGTGGATACCATAGAGCTAGCATCATAGACCTAACACAGTGGATACCATGGGACTAGCACCATAGACCTAACACAGTGGATACCATGGAGCTAGCACCATAGACCTAACACAGTGGATACCATAGAGCTAGCATCATAGACCTAACACAGTGGATACCATGGGACTAGCACCATAGACCTAACACAGTGGATACCATAGAGCTAGCACCATAGACCTAACACAGTGGATACCATGGAGCTAGCACCATAGACCTAACACAGCGGAGGTGGAGCGGAGTTTTACAAGACGTTTTTGCCAGGAAGAGGAACCGAACCTGCGCACGCACACACGCACAAACACACACACACACACACACAGAGCTTGGGTTCCTTCTTGTTTCTTTTGTTCAGGCCTTTTCCACAGACACCCGAGTTGGGGCGTGACTCCAGACCCCTGGCATCCGTACAAAGGGAACCCTATACCAGGGAGGGGGATGGGGGAGCATTCCTGCCCCCATCCCGCCCGCTGAACGGCCCACGCCACCCTAACCCTGGAGGAATGGTCTATATCTATTCAAAACAAAATACTACATTTTAAGTGAGAATAGGCATTAGTCTGAAGCCGAAAAATAAAGAAAAATTCACGAACACCACAATACATTTTTCATTTGAGTCATTTAGCAGACGCTCTTATCCAGAGCGACTTATAGTGAGTGCATACATTTTCATACTGGCCCCCCGTGGGAAACGAACCCACAACCCTGGCGTTGCAAGCGCCATGCTCTACCAACTGAGCTACAGGGGACTACTCCACCAATGCTCTACCAAGGTTTTCCAGCACAGAGCTTTGACCTACTACAGTAGCTATGTTGGTATTGTACTTCAAACAATGTGTCTGCAGGTTGCTTAGGATTCACACCTTCTCAAACAGCCTCATTCATACTCTTACAGGAGGTGCTCCCACAATAATGGGATTTTTGCTGCATACAAGTTAACCCCCTAAGGTCGATGTCCGCGCCCCCGCGGAAATATAATTCGCATTTCTTTTTTTTCATCACCATAAACCTCTGTTAGTTTCAGCTAGAGATATCAGTTTTTTTTGCATTTGCAAATCTCAGACTGGCCAATAAAAAGAAAAGATTAAGATGGGCAGTCTGAGATATGGCTTTTTCTTTGCAACTCTGCCTAGAAAGTCAGCATCCCGGAGTCGCCTCTTCACTGTTGACGTTGAGCCTGGTGTTTTGCGGGTACTATTTAATGAAGCTGCCAGTTGAGGACCTGTGAGTAGTCTGTTTCTCAAACTAGACACTCTAATATATTTGTCCTCTTGCTCAGTTGTGCACCGGGGCCTCCCACTCCTCTTTCTATTCTGGTTAGAGCCAGTTTGCGCTGTTCTGTGAAGGGAGTTGTACACAGCGTTGTACGAGATCATCAGTTTCTTAGCAATTTCTCGCATGGAATAGCCTTCATTTCTCAGAACAAGAATAGACTGATGAGTTTCAGAAGAAAGTTATTTGTTTCTGGCCATTTTGAGCCTGTAATCGAACCCACAATTGCTGACGCTCCAGATACTCAACTAGTCTCAAGAAGGCCAGTTTTATTGCTTCTTTAATCAGCACAACAGTTTTCAGCTATGCTAACATAATTGCAAAAGGGATTTCTAATAATCAATTAGTTTTTTTAATGATAAACTTGGATTAGCAAACACAACGGTGCCATTGGAACACTGGACTGATGGTTGCTGATAATGGGCCTCTGTACGCCTATGTAGATATTCCATAAAAAATCAGCTGTTTCCAGCTACAATAGCCATTTACAACATTAACAATGTCTACACTGTAATTCTGATCAATTTGATGTTATTTTAATGGACAAAAAAATTGCTTTTCTTTCGAAAACAAGGACATTTCTAAGTGACCCCAAACTTTTGAACGGTAGTGTATATATATATTTTTTAAATAAAATAATGTGACTGGTGATTGAAAATGGTAACTTTGACAGGTCAGCCAACGCACGTGACCTAGAGTCATGAAATTGGGTCCATAGGTCCCTCTCCTCACAAGAAACACAATTCACCCAGAACCCATAAAGACCGCCCTGGTGGATTTTCCGTTTCATAGTTTTGATGTCTTCACTATTATTCTATTATTCTACAATGTTTAGTATTTTAGTGGATTGAATAAATATCGTAGCTTAGCTTTACTACCTACAGTGTTTCCATTCCACTTTAAAGTAGTCAATATCATGTATTATTTTTCAAAATATGCATATTGCATGATCTGTTTAATTTTGAGTTGTGATATTTGGTAAGCGTGGTAAACAGTACAGAAGTAGCTCATCCTAGGGCCCTGATGGTGGCACAGTGGGCCCACAGCTTGAACCCTGGCAACGCTGCTTACAGCTTTAATTTGCAGCTCTAATTTGTGTGTGTGTGTGTGTGTGTGTGTGTGTGTGTGTTTGTGTGTGTGTGTGTGAGAGAGGTTATGAGAGCAGAAAAAAGCAATCCCCCCTGAGACGAGACGAGACGAGGAATGCAGTCATGGAAAATATGAGACGTGGTGAACCATGGCCTTTGATAATTTTAACACAGATGTGACGCTAGAAACTGGAGCCGGTTGGAGCCGTGTGGAGCGGCTCGCAGACAGAGAAGGATTATCAGACACGGAGGCCATCTTAGGTCCATATCATGACCAGTTTCCACCCCAACATGTTGTTGCTCTTCTAGTGCTATGTGCCGCTGCTTAATCGCTGATATGAAGTCAGTAATCAGTCCAGACGATCTGGTTCCATCTGGAACTCATTCTAAATAAAAGCACAGTCAAAATCTTAAAGCGCAGTATACAAATTGCACTATTGTTTTTTTTTCTCGGTTTGCAACAGTTTTTAAAGTCACAGACACTTATCACAGTCACAGGTCTGGATTATATCTATCCAATGTAGCGTTCATGTTTGTAGGAGTGTTATTCATTGGTATATGTCTAATTCTAGTCAGTGGTTAGACACGTCAAAGGGCTTGATCCAGATCAACGTCACCATGGCAGAGGGTGGTTGAATAACTTACAGCAAATGGAGTTCATAGAGAAAATCATGTTGTTTTTGTACAGTTATATGAGGAGCTGGTTGCTGAGCAACAGGCAGCCATGTTCCTTCTAATTTTCCTCTGCCCCTGGGACATAGGAGGTCACAGACACACACTCCCTGTTAGAGCTTTCCCTGTGAGCAGCACAGCAGCAGTGACATTAAAATAAGTCGTAGGTCCAACTGGTGGAGTAGTTCATGTGTCGTCTATTATCTCTGCCGTAATGTGACAGCATGGGCAGCATCATCGATCGGGCGATCTCCGTTTTAAAATAGTCAATTTACTTATTTTTTTTTTTGTGTTTGAAAAAAGGTCAAGCTAATATTTGTTATTTACCTCCACCTTGTATTGCTGGAGTCCTGAATCAAAATCTTGTGTGGCCACTAGATGGCGGAGATATCGCTTCAAAGCCATTTACAAACCACAGGCAACCCAATTTGAAGAACATCCAGAGACCTCGTTCTACCTCTATGGTGTTGTCCCTATGGGTCCCCAGGGTCGAAGGTCAGGGGTCAGAGGACTGATCCCTGATGCATCCGCTCTATCAGTTACACTACTCTGTTCTCTCTAAGGCCACACCCACACTCCCGCTCCACTTCCTGTCTCACAGGGGAGGGGCTTAGCTTGGCCATACCAAACAATGCCAGAGCCAGAGAGGAGGCCCAGACTAGTCCAGCCATTCCAAACGATGCCAGAGAGGAGGCCCAGACTAGTTCAGCCATTCCAAATGCTGCCAGAGAGGAGGCCCAGACTAGGTCAGCCATTCCAAATGCTGCCAGAGTCAGAGAAGAGAAACTTAGACATGAACGGCAAATTCTAGTTTAATATAACCTGCAAACTAGGACACCTTCAAGTACCAACTAACTACCTGCCAAACTAACCAGGACACCTTCCAACTGGCCAACTAACAAGGACACCTTCCAACTGTACCAACTGACCAACTAACCAGGACACCTTCCAACTGTACCAACTGGCCAATTAGCCAGGACACCTTCCAACTGTACCAACTGACCAACTAACCAGGACACCTTCCAACTGTACCAACTGTACCAACTGACCAACTAACCAGGACACCTTCCAACTGTACCAACTGAACAACTAACCAGGACACCTTTCAACTGTACCAACTGTACCAACTGACCAACTAACCAGGACACCTTCCAACTGTGCCAACTGACCAACTAACCAGGACACCTTCCAACTGTACATTTACATTTAGCAAATGACAAACTAACCAGGACATCTTCCAACTGTACGAACTGAACAACTAACCAGGACACCTTCCAACTGTACCAACTGACCAACTAACCAGGACACCATCCAACTGTACCAACTGAGCAACTAACCAGGACACCTTCCAACTGTACCAACTGACCAACTAACCAGGACACCTTCCAACTGACCAACTGAGCAACTAACCAGGACACCTTCCAACTGACCAACTGTACCAACTGACCAGCTAACCAGGACACCTTCTAACTGTGCCAACTGACCAACTAACCAGGACACCTTTCAACTGTACCAACTGACCAACTAACCAGGACACCTTCCAACTGTACCAACTGGCCAACTAACCAGGACACCTTCCAACTGTACCAACTGACCAACTAACCAGGACACCTTCCAACTGTACCAACTGCCCAACTAACCAGGACACCTTCCAACTGTACCAACTGGCCAACTAACCAGGACACCTTCCAACTGTACCAACTGACCAACTAACCAGGACACCTCCCGAATGTACCAACTGGCAAACTGACCAACTAACCAGGACACCTTCCAACTGACCATCTAACCAGGACACCTTCTAAATGTACCAACTGGCCAACTAACCAACTAAACAGGACACCTTCCAACTGTACCAACTGACCAACTAACCAGGACACCTTCCAACTGTACCAACTGGCCAACTGACCAACTAACCAGGACACCTTCCAACTGTACCAACTGGCCAACTAACCAGGACACCTTCCAACTGTACCAACTGAACAACTAACCAGGACACCTTTCAACTGTACCAACTGTACCAACTAACCAGGACACCTTCCAACTGTATCGACTGACCAACTAACCAGGACACCTTCCAAATGTGCCAACTGTACCAACTAACCAGGACACCTTCCAACTGACCAACTGTACCAACTAACCAACTAACCAGGACACCTTCTAACTGTGCCAACTGACCAACTAACCAGGACACCTTCCAACTGTACCAACTGACCAACTAACCAGGACACCTTCCAACTGTACGAACTGAACAACTAACCAGGACACCTTCCAACTGTACCAACTGACCAACTAACCAGGACACCTTCCAACTGTGCCAACTGTACCAACTAACCAGGACACCTTCCAACTGACCAACTGTACCAACTAACCAACTAACCAGGACACCTTCTAACTGTGCCAACTGACCAACTAACCAAGACACCTTCCAACTGTACCAACTGACCAACTAACCAGGACACCTTCCAACTGTACGAACTGAAAAACTAACCAGGACACCTTCCAACTGTACCAACTGACCAACTAACCAGGACACCTTCCAACTGTACCAACTAACCAGGACACCTTCCAACTGACCAACTTTACCAACTGACCAACTAACCAGGACACCTTCCAACTGTACCAACTGACAAACTAACCAGGACACCTTCCAACTGACCAACTGTACCAACTGACCAACTAACCAGGACACCTTCCAACTGACCAACTGTACCAACTGACCAACTAACCAGGACACCTTCTAACTGTGCCAACTAACCAGGACACCTTCCAACTGTACCAACTGACCAACTAACCAGGACACCTTCCAACTGTACCAACTGGCCAACTAACCAGGACACCTTCTAACTGTACCAACTGACCAACTAACCAGGACACCTTCCAACTGTACCAACTGACCAACTAACCAGGACACCTTCCAACTGTACCAACTGGCCAACTAACCAGGACACCTTCCAACTGTACCAACTGTACCAACTGACGAACTAACCAGGACACCTTCCAACTGTACCAACTGACCAACTAACCAGGACACCTTCCAACTGACCAACTGTACCAACTGACCAACTAACCAGGACACCTTCCAACTGACCAACTGTACCAACTGAACAACTAACCAGGAAACCTTCCAACTGTACCAACTGACCAACTAACCAGGACACCTTCCAACTGTACCAACTGACCAACTAACCAGGACACCTTCCAACTGTACCAACTGACCAACTAACCAGGACACCTTCCAACTGTACCAACTGTACCAACTGACCAACTAACCAGGACACCTTCTAACTGTACCAACTGACCAACTAACCAGGACATCTTCCAACTGTACCAACTGGCCAACTAACCAGGACACCTTCCAACTGTACCAACTGGCCAACTGGCCAACTAACCAGGACACCTTCCAACTGTACCAACTGGCCAACTAACCAGGACACCTTCTAACTGTACCAATTGACCAACTGGCCAACTAACCAGGACACCTTCCAACTGTACCAATTGGCAAACTAACCAGGACACCTTCCAACTGTACCAACTGACCAACTAACCAGGACACCTTCCAACTGTACCAACTGACCAACTAACCAGGACACCTTCCAACTGTACCAACTGACCAGCTAATCAGGACACCTTCCAACTGTACCAACTGACCAACTAACCAGGACACCTTCCAATTGTACCAACTGACCAACTAACCAGGACACCTTCCAACTGTACCAACTGTACCAACTAACCAGGACACCTTCCAACTGTACCAACTGACCAACTAACCAGGACACCTTCCAACTGTTCCAACTGTACAAACTAACCAGGACACCTCCCAACTGTACCAACTGGCCAACTAACCAGGACACCTTCCAACTGTACCAACTGGCCAACTAACCAGGACACCTTCCAACTGTACCAACTGGCAAACTGACCAACTAACCAGGACACCTTCCAACTGACCAACTAACCAGGACACCTTCTAAATGTACCAACTGGCCAACTAACCAACTAACCAGGACACCTTCCAACTGTACCAACTGACCAACTAACCAGGACACCTTCCAACTGTACCAACTGGCCAACTGACCAACTAACCAGGACACCTTCCAACTGTACCAACTGGCCAACTAACCAGGACACCTTCCAACTGTAATAACTGTACCAACTAACCAGGACACCTTCCAACTGTACCAACTGACAAACTAACCAGGACACCTTCCAACTGTACCAACTGACCAACTAACCAGGACACCTTCCAACTGTACCAACTGACCAACTAACCAGGACACCTTCCAACTGTACCAACTGACCAACTAACCAGGACACCTTCCAACTGTACCAACTGACCAACTAACCAGGACACCTTCCAACAGTACCAACTGGCCAACTAATCAGGACACCTTCCAACTGTACCAACTAACCAGGACACCTTCCAACTCTACCAACTGACCAACTAACCAGGAAACCTTCTAACTGTACCAACTGGCCAACTAACCAGGACACCTTCCAACTGTACCAACTGGCCAACTAACCAGGACACCTTCCAACTGTACCAACTGACCAACTAACCAGGACACCTTCCAACTGTACCAACTGGCCAACTAACCAGGACACCTTCCAACTGTACCAACTGTACCAACTGACCAACTAACCAAGACACCTTCCAACTGTACCAACTGACCAACTAACCAGGACACCTTCCAACTGTACCAACTGACCAACTAACCAGGACACCTTCCAACTGTACCAACTGACCAACTAACCAGGACACCTTCCAACTTTACCAACTGGCCAACTAACCAGGACACCTTCCAACTGTACCAACTGGCCAACTAACCAGGACACCTTCCAACTGTACCAACTGACCAGGACACCTTCCAACTGTACCAACTGTACCAACTGCAATCTACCATTGGTATCCATACCTACTGCAATCTACCATTGGTATCCATACCTACTGCAATCTACCTGGCTTTTCTTTCTCTCTTTGTCTAACTCCTTTACTTTCCCTCTTTCTCTGTCTCTCTCTTCTTCACTCTCTCTTGTCTCTTTCTCTCTCTTTCTGAAATAAAAACAAGTTGACCCTCTCGAGCAGGAAATTACACACGTCTAGACAGGAAGTAGGGTGGCATTATAGGATCATTCCTGCCTCCTGGGGAATAGACGCACCATTCTATTTCTTACTCAATAGGTTAGGTCTAGATGGCACCCTATTCCCTCTATAGTGCAATACTTTAGACCAGAGAATGGCCCCCTATTCCCTCTATAGTTCACTACTTTAGACCAGAGAATGGCACCCTATTCCCTCTATAGTGCAATACTTTAGACCAGAGAATGGCCCCCTATTCCCTCTATAGTTCACTACTTTAGACCAGAGAATGGCAACCTATTCCCTCTATAGTGCACTACTTTAGACCAGAGAATGGCACCCTATTCCCTATATAGTGCACTACTTTAGACCAGAGAATGGCACCCTATTCCCTATATAGTGCACTACTTTAGACCAGAGAATGGAACTCTATTCCCTCTATAGTGCACTACTTTAGACCAGAGAATGGAACCCTATTCCCTATATAGTGCACTACTTTAGACCAGAGAATGGCACCCTATTCCCTCTATAGTGCACTACTTTAGACCAGAGAATGGCACCCTATTCCCTATATAGTGCACTACTTTAGACCAGAGAATGGCACCCTATTCCCTCTATAGTGCACTACTTTAGACCAGAGAATGGCACCCTATTCCCTATATAGTGCACTACTTTAGACCAGAGAATGGCACCCTATTCCCTATATAGTGCACTACTTTAGACCAGAGAATGGAACCCTATTCCCTATATAGTGCACTACTTTAGACCAGAGAATGGCACCCTATTCCCTATATAGTGCACTACTTTAGACCAGAGAATGGCACCCTATTCCCTATATAGTGCACTACTTTAGACCAGAGAATGGCACCCTATTCCCTATATAGTGCACTACTTTAGACCAGAGAATGGCACCCTATTCCCTATATAGTGCACTACTTTAGATCAGAGAATGGCAACCTATTCCCTATATAGTGCACTACTTTAGACCAGAGAATGGCACCCTATTCCCTATATAGTGCACTACTTTAGACCAGAGAATGGCAACCTATTCCCTATATAGTGCACTACTTTAGACCAGAGAATGGCACCCTATTCCCTATATAGTGCACTACTTTAGACCAGAGAATGGCACCCTATTCCCTATATAGTGCACTACATTTGACCAGAGCTCTATTCCCTATATAGTGCACTATATTAGACCAGAGTCCTATGGACCATTATAGGGAATAGGGTGCCATTTGAGATGCTGCCGTAGACAGCCAGGTGCAGGCTGGGAATAGGGTCTAATGTCAAACAACCTTCTTAGCTACAGGAAATAGGGCGGTTGTCATAACAACAACCGGTTAGCTCGGCCAACCGACAAACTCACACACGGACTTGTTTACTATTTTTAATAAAGCCAGAAGTTTACAGATAAATAAATATGTGATCCCTCGCGAGCCACCAGTGGTGGAAAAAATACCCAATTGTCATACTTGAGTAAAAGTGAAGATACCTTAGTAGAAAATGACTGAAGTAAAAGTGAAAGTCTACCAGTAAAATACTACTTGAGTAAAAGTATAAAAGTATTTGGTTTTAAATAGACTTTAGTATCAAAAGTAAATGTATAAATCATTTCAAATTCCTTACATAAAGTAAACCAGACGGCACCATGTTCTTGTTTATTAGCCAGGGGAACACTCCAACACTCAGACATCATTTACTGGGGGTGTAACGATCCATCTACTACATCGATGTATCGATTTATATTCCTATGATCCAACTACATCGATCTGTGCTCGGCGAGTTGGCCTTTTGGACAACATATATCAATCTAACATCGTTTTAAAATGTAATAAATCGATTGTATCGATACTAGGAAATAACCCATTGGATTTAAGCACGTCAGACTTTATATGGATGTTTTTTCTTAGCACTTTTAATGATAAAGGCTTTAAACATTACTCGATTCAGTCTGCCTATCCGTGACGTCATCGCCCCGCGCCAGCAGCAGCGCAAAGGCGCCAAGACAACAAAACATAGCATGGCGGACGACAGAGGAGAAGCCGACGAGCGAGAAATTATCAAGCCACCATTGCGGTCCTTACAAGAAACAGGAATCTAGGAAACTTCACCTGCACCGTCCAGTATCCAGGTATTTATTTCAGTCACACTGGTTGAATTTTTGGCTAAAAGGTTACTGAATCGATTTCAAGTCACTGAATCGTTTCGGATCGTATCGTTCTAAATGAACCAATATCGTCCTTGAATCGTATCGACAACCACGAATCGTGATACAAATCGAATCGTTGTTAAAACGAATTGTTATACCCCTATCATTTACAGATAGCCAGGGTCACACTCCAACACTCAGACATAATTTACAGATAGCCAGGGGCACACTCCATCAGTCAGACATCATTTACAGATAGCCAGGGGAACACTCCAACACTCAGGGATCATTTACAGATAGCCAGGGGCACACTCCAACACTCAGACATCATTTACAGATAGCCAGGGGAACACTCCAACATTCAGACATCATTTACAGATAGCCAGGGGCACATTCCAACACTCAGGGATCATTTACAGATAGCCAGGGGAACACTCCAACACTCAGACATCATTTACAGATAGCCAGGGGGACACTCCAACATTCAGACATCATTTACAGATAGCCAGGGGAACACTCCAACATTCAGACATCATTTACAGATAGCCAGGGGCACATTCCAACACTCAGACATCATTTACAGATAGCCAGGGGGACACTCCAACACTCAGACATAATTTACAAACGAAGCGTGTGTGTTTAGTGAGGCAGTAGGGATGACCAGGGATGTTCTCTTGATAAGTCTGTGAATTGGACCATTTTCCTGTCCTGCTAAGCTTTCAAAATGTAAAGAGTACTTTTGAGTGTCAGGGAAAATGTATGGAGTAAAAAGTACATTATTTTCTTTAGGAATGTAGTGAAGTAAAAGTAAAAGTTGTCAAAAAATATAAATAGTAAAGTAAAGTACAGATACCCCAAACAACTACTTAAGTAGTATTTTAAAGTATTTTTACTTAAGTACTTTACACCACTGCGAGCCACCACAGGGCTGTTTGTTTTGAGTGTCTTCTTGCCAAAACTCCAGCAAATAGACTGAACAAGTGGAGACAAACTAGTGATGTTCACGTTGTCATCAGCTTAGTGGAGACAAACTAGTGATGTTCACGTTGTCATCAGCTTAGTGGAGACAAACTAGTGATGTTCACGTTGTCATCAGCTTAGTGGAGACAAACTAGTGATGTTCACGTTGTCATCAGCTTAGTGGAGACAAACTAGTGATGTTCACGTTGTCATCAGCTTAGTGGAGACAAACTAGTGATGTTCTAACTGCATTAGAGTTCTGTGTTCTAACTGCATTAGAGTTCTGTGTTCTAACTGCACTAGTGCTGTGTTCTAACTGCACTAGTTCTGTGTTCTAACTGCATTAGAGTTCTGTGTTCTAACTGCACTAGTTCTGTGTTCTAACTGCACTAGTTCTGTGTTCTAACTGCACTAGTTCTGTGTTCTAACTGCACTAGTTCTGTGTTCTAACTGCATTAGAGTTCTGTGTTCTAACTGCATTAGAGTTCTGTGTTCTAACTGCATTAGAGTTCTGTGTTCTAACTGCACTAGAGTTCTGTGTTCTAACTGCACTAGTTCTGTGTTCTAACTGCACTAGTTCTGTGTTCTAACTGCATTAGAGTTCTGTGTTCTAACTGCATTAGAGTTCTGTGTTCTAACTGCACTAGAGTTCTGTGTTCTAACTGCACTAGAGTTCTGTGTTCTAACTGCACTATAGTTATGTGTTCTAACTGCACTGGTTATGTGTTCTAACTGCACTAGAGTTCTGTGTTCTAACTGCATTAGAGAGCTGTGTTCTAACTGCACTAGAGTTCTGTGTTCTAACTGCACTAGAGTTCTATGTTCTAACTGTAGCAGAGTTATGTGTTCTAACTGCACTAGAGTTCTGTGTTCTAACTGTAGTAGAGTTATGTGTTCTAACTGCACTAGATTTCTGTGTTCTAACTGTAGCAGAGTTATGTGTTCTAACTGCACTAGAGTTCTGTGTTCTAACTGTAGTAGAGTTATGTGTTCTAACTGCACTAGAGTTCTGTGTTCTAACTGTAGCAGAGTTATGTGTTCTAACTGCACTAGATTTCTGTGTTCTAACTGTAGTAGAGTTATGTGTTCTAACTGCACTAGAGTTCTGTGTTCTAACTGTAGTAGAGTTATGTGTTCTAACTGCACTAGAGTTCTGTGTTCTAACTGTAGTAGAGTTATGTGTTCTAACTGCACTAGAGTTATGTGTTCTAACTGTAGTAGAGTTCTGTCTATAGAGTTCTGTGCTCTACCGAACTGCAGTAGAGTCTGCTGTCCAGCCCTGCACTGTGGTTATCTTTGAGGTTATAAGATCAGAGGCCTAAGCTGTAACGGTGAAGGACAGGACCCCGGCACAGAGCACGGTGCGGCACCCTGGTTACCTTGGTGACAGCAGAACCCCACCGAGAGGAGAGGAGCGTGATGTAGCAGACAGACCCAGGCTACCAGCTGGCTGAAAGGATATTCAACTCTCAGAAACTAAGTTAAGGATTCTGTTGTTTCACATTCTATCAGTAATACACTGGGCTCTTCTTCTCTCATGTTAAACCTCAGGACAGGCTATTTCTATTTCTCCTAATACACTGGGCTCTTCTTCTCTCCTGTTAAACCTCAGGACAGGCTATTTCTATTTCTCCTAATACACTGGGCTCTTCTTCTCTCCTGTTAAACCTCAGGACAGGCTATTTCTATTTCTCCTAATACACTGGGCTCTTCTTCTCTCCTGTTAAACCTCAGGACAGGCTATTTCTATTTCTCCTAATACACTGGGCTCTTCTTCTCTCCTGTTAAACCCCAGGACAGGCTATTTCTATTTCTCCTAATACACTGGGCTCTTCTTCTCTCCTGTTCA
>NC_140004.1:49026474-49196474 GCF_964263955.1 Coregonus lavaretus
TTTCCCTGAGCCCTGAAATGCAAATAGTTGATCAGAAAAAAAAGCAGAGAATTTCAACGTGTGCCTTGTTTTTCACAGAGAGATAAAGAGTGTGTGTGGTCCGTCTCTCCTCAGAACAACCTGAGGTAACCGGGGCATGACAGGAAGAAAAATACTGCTTTCTATTTTTAATAAACATCGAATCCTTCTGAGAGAGGAAGTAAAGTCTGAGCTGATCTCTCTCTGATCTACTGTAGTGATATTACTGATCTCTCTCTGATCTACTGTAGTGTCATTACTGATCTCTCTCTGATCTACTGTAGTGATATTACTGATCTCTCTCTGATCTACTGTAGTGTCATTACTGATCTCTCTCTGATCTACTGTAGTGATATTACTGATCTCTCTCTGATCTACTGTAGTGATATTACTGATCTCTCTCTCTGATCTACTGTAGTGTCATTACTGATCTCTCTCTGATCTACTGTCATTACTGATCTCTCTCTGATCTACTGTAGTGATATTACTGATCTCTCTCTGATCTACTGTAGTGTCATTACTGATCTCTCTCTGATCTACTGTAGTGTCATTACTGATCTCTCTCTGATCTACTGTAGTGTCATTACTGATCTCTCTCTGATCTACTGTAGTGTCCTTACTGATCTCTCTCTTGATCTACTGTAGTGTCATTACTGATCTCTCTCTGATCTACTGTAGTGTCATTACTGATCTCTCTCTGATCTACTGTAGTGTCATTACTGATCTCTCTCTGATCTACTGTAGTGTCATTACTGATCTCTCTCTGATCTACTGTAGTGTCATTACTGATCTCTCTCTGATCTACTGTAGTGTCATTACTGATCTCTCTCTGATCTACTGTAGTGTCATTACTGATCTCTCTCTGATCTACTGTAGTGTCATTACTGTTCTCTCTCTGATCTACTGTAGTGTCATTACTGATCTCTCTCTGATCTACTGATCTCTCTCTGATCTACTGTAGTGTAATTACTGATCTCTCTCTGATCTACTGTAGTGATATTACTGATCTCTCTCTCTGATTTACTGTAGTGTCATTACTGATCTCTCTCTGATCTACTGTAGTGTCATTACTGATCTCTCTCTGATCTACTGTAGTGTCATTACTGATCTCTCTCTGATCTACTGTAGTGTCATTACTGATCTCTCTCTGATCTACTGTAGTGTCATTACTGATCTCTCTCTGATCTACTGTAGTGATATTACTGATCTCTCTCTGATCTACTGTAGTGTCATTACTGATCTCTCTCTGATCTACTGTAGTGTCATTACTGATCTCTCTCTGATCTACTGTAGTGTCATTACTGATCTCTCTCTGATCTACTGTAGTGTCATTACTGATCTCTCTCTGATCTACTGTAGTGATATTACTGATCTCTCTCTGATCTACTGTAGTGTCATTACTGATCTCTCTCTGATCTACTGTAGTGTCATTACTGATCTCTCTCTGATCTACTGTAGTGTCATTACTGTTCTCTCTCTGATCTACTGTAGTGTCATTACTGATCTCTCTCTGATCTACTGATCTCTCTCTGATCTACTGTAGTGTAATTACTGATCTCTCTCTGATCTACTGTAGTGATATTACTGATCTCTCTCTCTGATTTACTGTAGTGTCATTACTGATCTCTCTCTGATCTACTGTAGTGTCATTACTGATCTCTCTCTGATCTACTGTAGTGTCATTACTGATCTCTCTCTGATCTACTGTAGTGTCATTACTGATCTCTCTCTGATCTACTGTAGTGTCATTACTGATCTCTCTCTGATCTACTGTAGTGATATTACTGATCTCTCTCTGATCTACTGTAGTGTCATTACTGATCTCTCTCTGATCTACTGTAGTGTCATTACTGATCTCTCTCTGATCTACTGTAGTGTCATTACTGATCTCTCTCTGATCTACTGTAGTGTCATTACTGATCTCTCTCTGATCTACTGTAGTGTCATTACTGATCTCTCTCTGATCTACTGTAGTGTCATTACTGATCTCTCTCTCTGATCTACTGTAGTGTCATTACTGATCTCTCTCTGATCTACTGTAGTGTCATTACTGATCTCTCTCTCTGATCTACTGTAGTGATATTACTGATCTCTCGCTCTGATTTACTGTAGTGTCATTACTGATCTCTCTCTGATCTACTGTAGTGTCCTTACTGTTCTCTCTCTGATCTACTGTAGTGTCATTACTGATCTCTCTCTGATCTACTGTAGTGTCATTACTGTTCTCTCTCTGATCTACTGTAGTGTCATTACTGATCTCTCTCTGATCTACTGATCTCTCTCTGATCTACTGTTCTCTCTCTGATCTACTGTAGTGTCATTACTGATCTCTCTCTCTGATCTACTGTAGTGTCATTACTGATCTCTCTCTGATCTACTGATCTCTCTCTGATTTACTGTAGTGTCATTACTGTTCTCTCTCTGATCTACTGTAGTGTCATTACTGATCTCTCTCTGATCTACTGATCTCTCTCTGATCTACTGTAGTGATATTACTGATCTCTCTCTGATCTACTGTAGTGATATTACTGTTCTCTCTCTGATCTACTGTAGTTTCATTACTGATCTCTCTTATCTAATGTTACCAGACATGAAACATCGTCCCTTGAGAGAGTGTAAGAAACAGGTGGAGAACAGACAACAGCAGGTAAACAGGTGGAGAACAGACAACAGTAGGTAAACAGGTGTGGTGTCCCAGGTAGTTGCCTCTGGAGCTCTGTGTTTTCCGTGGTTGTTGGATCGGAGGGCCAGGGGAAGTAATCCATAGTGTGTTTAAGGAAGTTGGTCAAATTGATCACTGATGATTGTCTAGCTATCATCTAACAGTTTGTGTATAGGGTTATGGCGGCTTAAAATCGGTTTACATTTTTTTATAAGTCCACAAAGTTAATAAAGTCCAAACACATGGGAACAACAGTGTGCTGCTTCCTGCTTTGCAGGACAGGCAGCCTGACACTGTAATACACAATCAGCGTTGAAGAGGAGAGCAGCAGAGATGAAAAATGTTTGGTTAGATGTACTGTGGTCCTTTGCAGCTCAGTTGATAGAGCATGGTGCTTGTATACACGCATGACTAAGTCACTTTGGATAAAAACGTCTGCTAAATGCTATACATAATATTATTATATAATCTCACACCAAAACCATGGCAGACTAAAAGACATCCACACGCTTTCTTCCCTCTCTATCCAGCACCAGGGTCAAGAGCCGTTCTCTTTACTCTATCCAGCACTGGGGTCAAGAGCCGTTCTCTTTACATTTTAGTCATTTAGCAGACGCTCTTATCCAGAGCGACTTACAGTTAGTGAATACATATTTATTATTTTTTTATACTGGCCCCCCGTGGGAATCGAACCCACAACCCTGGCGTTGCAAACGCCATGCTCTATCAACTGAGCTACATCCCTGCCGGCCATTCCCTCCCCTACCCTGGACGACGCTGGGCCAATTGTGCGCCGCCCATGAGTCTCCCGGTCGCGGCCAGCTGCGACAGAGCCTGGATTTGAACCAGGATCTCTAGTGGCACAGTTAGCACTGCGATGCGGCGCCTTAGACCACTGCGCCACTCAGGAGGCCTTTAGTGTCCTGTAGCTTTGGTCATCTGTGCTTTGAGGTCGAAGATATCCCTAAATGCTGTTATCCACCATCAATGACTGTGAGACAACCCTACAACTCTTATAAAATGGTGTGTGATGTTGGGGTGGCAGAGCGTGGCCCAGCCTCTCTCTCTCTCCGGGAAAATAAACATGGCGATGCGTCCACAGAGGCTAAATATTGACTGAGAGACCTGTAATCACATTCACACACGACAGAATGGAAAGAAACAGCAACATGTGCCTCCGACCCACACCACAGCTGCCAGCCGAGGATTCTGGGAGAACCAACCGCCACCTGAGGGATCATCTGGTAATGGGCCGCTGACGACATGAGAGCTGAGAGCTGGAGAACAGAGAGTGGGAAAATAGTGTTAGCATATACTGGAGTGGAGTTGGGAGCAGGAGAATACTGGAGTGGAGTTGGGAGCAGGAGAATACTGGAGTGGAGTTGGGAGCAGGAGAATACTGTAGTGGAGTTGGGAGCAGGAGAATACTGGAGTGGAGTTGGGAGCAGGAGAATACTGGAGTGGAGTTGGGAGCAGGAGAATACTGGAGTGGAGTTGGGAGCAGGAGAATACTGGAGTGGAGTTGGGAGCAGGAGAATACTGGAGTGGAGTTGGGAGCAGGAGAATACTGGAGTGGAGTTGGGAGCAGGAGAATACTGGAGTGGAGTTGGGAGCAGGAGAATACTGTAGTGGAGTTGGGAGCAGGAGAATACTGGAGTGGAGTTGGGAGCAGGAGAATACTGGAGTGGAGTTGGGAGCAGGAGAATACTGGAGTGGAGTTGGGAGCAGGAGAATACTGGAGTGGAGTTGGGAGCAGGAGAATACTGTAGTGGAGTTGGGAGCAGGAGAATACTGGAGTGGAGTTGGGAGCAGGAGAATACTGGAGTGGAGTTGGGAGCAGGAGAATACTGGAGTGGAGTTGGGAGCAGGAGAATACTGTAATGGAGTTGGGAGCAGGAGAATACTGTAGTGGAGTTGGGAGCAGGAGAATACTGTAGTGGAGTTGGGAGCAGGAGAATACTGTAGTGGAGTTGGGAGCAGGAGAATACTGTAGTGGAGTTGGGAGCAGGAGAATACTGTAGTGGAGTTGGGAGCAGGAGAATACTGTAGTGGAGTTGGGAGCAGGAGAATACTGTAGTGGAGTTGGGAGCAGGAGAATACTGTAATGGAGTTGGGAGCAGGAGAATACTGGAGTGGAGTTGGGAGCAGGAGAATACTGTAGTGGAGTTGGGAGCAGGAGAATACTGTAGTGGAGTTGGGAGCGGGAGAATACTGGAGTGGAGTTGGGAGCAGGAGAATACTGGAGTGGAGTTGGGAGCAGGAGAATACTGGAGTGGAGTTGGGAGCAGGAGAATACTGTAGTGGAGTTGGGAGCAGGAGAATACTGGAGTGGAGTTGGGAGCAGGAGAATACTGGAGTGGAGTTGGGAGCAGGAGAATACTGGAGTGGAGTTGGGAGCAGGAGAATACTGTAGTGGAGTTGGGAGCAGGAGAATACTGGAGTGGAGTTGGGAGCAGGAGAATACTGGAGTGGAGTTGGGAGCAGGAGAATACTGGAGTGGAGTTGGGAGCAGGAGAATACTGGAGTGGAGTTGGGAGCAGGAGAATACTGTAATGGAGTTGGGAGCAGGAGAATACTGTAGTGGAGTTGGGAGCAGGAGAATACTGTAGTGGAGTTGGGAGCAGGAGAATACTGTAGTGGAGTTGGGAGCAGGAGAATACTGTAGTGGAGTTGGGAGCAGGAGAATACTGTAGTGGAGTTGGGAGCAGGAGAATACTGTAGTGGAGTTGGGAGCAGGAGAATACTGGAGTGGAGTTGGGAGCAGGAGAATACTGTAGTGGAGTTGGGAGCAGGAGAATACTGTACTGGAGTTGGGAGCAGGAGAATACTGGAGTGGAGTTGGGAGCAGGAGAATACTGGAGTGGAGTTGGGAGCAGGAGAATACTGTAGTGGAGTTGGGAGCAGGAGAATACTGGAGTGGAGTTGGGAGCAGGATATACTGGAGTGGAGTTGGGAGCAGGAGAATACTGTAGTGGAGTTGGGAGCAGGAGAATACTGTAGTGGATTTGGGAGCAGGAGAATACTGTAGTGGAGTTGGGAGCAGGAGAATACTGTAGTGGAGTTGGGAGCAGGAGAATACTGGAGTGGAGTTGGGAGCAGGAGAATACTGGAGTGGAGTTGGGAGCAGGAGAATACTAGAGTGGAGTTGGGAGCAGGAGAATACTGGAGTGGAGTTGGGAGCAGGAGAATACTGGAGTGGAGTTGGGAGCAGGAGAATACTGGAGTGGAGTTGGGAGCAGGAGAATACTGTAGTAGAGTTGGGAGCAGGAGAATACTGTAGTAGAGTTGGGAGCAGGAGAATACTGGAGTGGAGTTGGGAGCAGGAGAATACTGTACTGGAGTTGGGAGCAGGAGAATACTGGAGTGGAGTTGGGAGCAGGAGAATACTGGAGTGGAGTTGGGAGCAGGAGAATACTGTAGTGGAGTTGGGAGCAGGAGAATACTGGAGTGGAGTTGGGAGCAGGAGAATACTGGAGTGGAGTTGGGAGCAGGAGAATACTGTAGTGGAGTTGGGAGCAGGAGAATACTGTAGTGGAGTTGGGAGCAGGAGAATACTGTAGTGGAGTTGGGAGCAGGAGAATACTGTAGTGGAGTTGGGAGCAGGAGAATACTGGAGTGGAGTTGGGAGCAGGAGAATACTGGAGTGGAGTTGGGAGCAGGAGAATACTGGAGTGGAGTTGGGAGCAGGAGAATACTGGAGTGGAGTTGGGAGCAGGAGAATACTGGAGTGGAGTTGGGAGCAGGAGAATACTGTAGTGGAGTTGGGAGCAGGAGAATACTGGAGTGGAGTTGGGAGCAGGAGAATACTGTAGTGGAGTTGGGAGCAGGAGAATACTGGAGTGGAGTTGGGAGCAGGAGAATACTGGAGTGGAGTTGGGAGCAGGAGAATACTGTAGTGGAGTTGGGAGCAGGAGAATACTGTAGTGGAGTTGGGAGCAGGAGAATACTGGAGTGGAGTTGGGAGCAGGAGAATACTGGAGTGGAGTTGGGAGCAGGAGAATACTGGAGTGGAGTTGGGAGCAGGAGAATACTGGAGTGGAGTTGGGAGCAGGAGAATACTGGAGTGGAGTTGGGAGCAGGAGAATACTGTAGTGGAGTTGGGAGCAGGAGAATACTGGAGTGGAGTTGGGAGCAGGAGAATACTGGAGTGGAGTTGGGAGCAGGAGAATACTGTAGTAGAGTTTCTTCCATGGGAGTGAATCCATGCTTGGGAAGGGATCATCTGGTAATGGGCTGCTGACCATTACCAGTGGGTGGGTGGGTGGGTGTGTGGGCTGGTGGGTGTGTGGGTGTGGGTGTGGGTGGGTGTGTGGTCTGGTGGGCGGGTGTGTGGGTGGGTGTGGGTGGGTGTTTGGGTGTGTCAAATAGGAGAGTAGCACATGGTTCCAGCACATAATAAGCCATTTAGCAGACGCTTTTATCCAAAGCGACTTACAGTCATGTGTGCATACATTTTTACGAATCGGTGGTCCCGGGGATCGAACCCACTACCCTGGCGTTACAAGCGCCATGCTCTTCCAATTGAGCTACAGAGGACCAGGGTTATGGCGGTGTAAGTCCCTACGTCCCTTCCATCCATTCCTCCCTCCCTCCCCCCTCTCCCCTGTCCCCTGTCCCCTGTCCCATCTAGGCCAGGTCCAGACGGTCTCTATGGGCTACTCATCTGCTATGGAAGCTGTAGCACATAGTTGGCTCCACTACACAGGCCTACAGATAGCAGCTCCACTGATGCCAAACAGCAATGACAGGTAGTTGAACTGGCACCGGCCCACAGCAGCCTGAAACACAGCCGCCTGACCCACCGGACTAAATGGGTATTTGAGGAAAATGAGGGCTTTTATTTTAAGATGAGCAGAGCTGAGCAGACTTCCTGTTAGCTGCTGATTGGAGGGCGGATAGGGGGATGGAAGCCAATCAACCTAGACCTTGCGTAAGCAACTTATCTTCCAGGACTGACACATTCATTATGACGATCCAGGACTGACACAGTCATCATGACGATCCAGGACTGACACAGTCATCATGACGATCCAGGACTAACACAGTCATCATGACGATCCAGGACTGACACAGTCATCATGACGATCCAGGACTGACAGTCATCATGACGATCCAGGACTGACACAGTCATCATGACGATCCAGGACTGACACAGTCATCATGACGATCCAGGACTGACAGTCATCATGACGATCCAGGACTGACACAGTCATCATGACGATCCAGGACTGACACAGTCATCATGACGATCCAGGACTGACACAGTCATCATGACGATCCAGGACTGACAGTCATCATGACGATCCAGGACTGACACAGTCATCATGACGATCCACAGTACACACTACGATCCAGGTCATACATTAGGCAAGAGTGGAAAGAAATTATTGAATTCCTTTGTAAAGCAACCTAACCCAGACTATCTAACCCAGACTACCTAACCCAGACTATCTAACCCAGACTACCTAACCCAGACTACCTAACCCAGACTATCTAACCCAGACTATCTAACCCAGTTATAATAACACAATCCAGGCAACCTAACCCAGACTATCTAACCCAGTTATAATAACACAATCCAGGCAACCTAACCCAGACTATCTAACCCAGTTATAATAACACAATCCAGAATCAACAGAAAGTCTTGAAGACTTTTCCTGGACATGATATACTGTACAGTGTCTTCAGAAAGTATTCATACCCCTTGACTTATTCCACATTTTGTGTTACAGCCTGAATTCAAAATGGATTAAATAGATATTTTTTTTCACCCATCCACATACAATACCCCATAATGACAAAGTGAAAACATGTTCTTAGAAATGTATGTACATTTATTGAAAATTAAATACATACATCTCATTTACATAATTATTCACACCCCTGAGTCAATACATGTTAGAATCCCCTTTGGCAGCGATTACAGCTGGGAGTCTTTCTGGGCAAGACTAAGAGCTTTCCACACCTGGATTGTACAACATTTGGCCATTACTATTTAAATAAATATTCAAGCTCTGTCAAATTGGTTGTTGATCATTGCTAGACAACCATTTTCTGGTCTTGCCATAGATTTTCAAGTAGATGTAAGTCAAAACTGTAACTCACCCACTTGGGAACATTCACTGTCTTCATGGTAAACAAGAAGACAGTGTAGATTTGGCCTTGTGTTTGAGGTTATTGTCCTTCTGAGAAAAAATAACAAACCCACACACTGCTCTTGCTAGTACCACTGCTCTTTATTAAGCTTTAGTCAGGCCTTAGTCAGAGCTTCTTTTTTTATTATTGCCCTGCTGAAAGGTGCATTCATCTCCCAGTGTCTGGTGGAAAGCAGACTGAACCAGGTGTTCCTCTAGTCTCCCAGTGTCTGGTGGAAAGCAGACTGAACCAGGTGTTCCTCTAGTCTCCCAGTGTCTGGTGGAAAGCAGACTGAACCAGGTGTTCCTCTAGTCTCCCAGTGTCTGGTGGAAAGCAGACTGAACCAGGTGTTCCTCTAGGATTTTACCTGTGCCTCGCTTCATTCCATTTTTTTTTTAATCCTGAAAAACTCCTCAGTCCTTAACGATTACAAGCATATCTTTGTGTTCCAATATGGAGTAGAAGCGCGGTTGTGTACTCTGTAGTGTGTCCGTGTAAATAGCCTGTTTTTTTTGTTTTTTTGTCTCTTTCGTATATATTTCTCAATCACACTTTTCATCCTTCAACTAAATATACTTTCCTGCAACCCGCCTCACCCAATGTGGAACGGATACTATTATTTCTTTATACCTTTTAATCTAGAACCTTCAGCTGAAACTAGCCAACTAGCCAGCTAACTAGCTAACTAGCTACTTGTTATTAGCCACCGTTAAAGGTTTTCACCATTGTCCATGGCCTGCACTACCTACCAGCCAGCTCTAGCCTGGACTATTATCGGCCAGTCTGCACTATCTGCACAGCGCGCTATCGACCAAAAACATATCGGATTTTCTGCCGGAATCACTGAATCACTGGACCTTAACACCGGATCATCGCAACTAGCTAGCTGCAACCGAATGGATGTTGTTGGCTAATCACCACTGCCCCCGAAGCAAGCACCAGTTCGCCTTGAGCTAGCCTCGAGCCAGGCCCATCTCCCGGCTATCTACCTCTCTGTCAACCCGGACGGGACCTCCTAGTGTCGACACGGAGCCCTGCCGATCCATCACGACTGGTCTGCCGACGTAATCGTCTGATGTGGTTTCAACAACAGCACTGACGTCTGTAGCCATGAAGTGCTTTGAAAGACTGGTCATGGCTCACATCAACAGCATAATCCCAGAAACCCTAGACCCACTCCAATTTGCATACCGCCCCAACAGATCCACAGATGATGCAATCTCTATCGCACTCTACACTGCCCTTTCCCACCTGGACAAGAGGAACACCTACGTGAGAATGCTATTCATTGACTACAGCTCAGCATTCAACACCATAGTGCCCTCTAAGCTCATCACTAAGCTAAGGATCCTGGGACTAAACACCTCCCTCTGCAACTGGATCCTGGACTTCCTGACGGGCCGCCCCCAGGTGGTAAGGGTAGGTAACAACACATCTGCCACACTGATCCTCAACACGGGGGCCCCTCAGGGGTGCGTGCTCAGTCCCCTCCTGTACTCTCTGTTCACCCATGACTGCATGGCCAGGCACGACTCCAACACCATCATTAAGTTTGCCGACGACACAACAGTGGTAGGCCTGATCACCAACAACGATGAGACAGCCTATAGGGAGGAGGTCAGAGATCTGGCCGTGTGGTGCCAGGACAACAACCTCTCCCTCAACGTGACCAAGACAAAGGAGATGATTGTGGACTACAGGAAAAAAAAGAGGACTGAGCACGCCCCCATTCTCATCGACGGGGCTGTAGTGGAACAGGTTGAGAGCTTCAAGTTCCTTGGTGTCCACATCACCAACGAACTATCATGGTCCAAACACACCAAGACAGTCGTGAAGAGGGCACGACAAAGCCTATTCCCCCTCAGGAGACTAAAAAGATTTGGCATGGGTCCTCAGATCCTCAAAAAATTCTACAGCTGCACCATCGAGAGCATCCTGACTGGTTGCATCACCGCCTGGTATGGCAACTGCTTGGCCTCCGACCGCAAGGCACTACAGAGGGTAGTGCGTACGGCCCAGTACATCACTGGGGCAAAGCTTCCTGCCATCCAGGACCTCTATACCAGGCGGTGTCAGAGGAAGGCCCTCAAAATTGTCAAAGACTCCAGCCACCCTAGTCATAGACTGTTCTCTCTGCTACCGCACGGCAAGCGGTACCGGAGTGCCAAGTCTAGGTCCAAAAGACTTCTCAACAGCTTCTACCCCCAAGCCATAAGACTCCTGAACAGCTAATCATGGCTACCCGGACTATTTGCACTGCCCCCCCCACCCCATCCTTTTTACGCTGCTGCTACTCTGTTAAGTATTTATGCATAGTCACTTTAACTCTACCCACATGTACATATTACCTCAACTACCTCAACTAGCCGGTGCCCCCGCACATTGACTCTGCAACGGTACCCCCCTGTATATATAGCCTCCCTACTGTCACTTTATTTTACTTCTGCTCTTTTTTTCTCAACACTTTTTTTGTTGTTGTTTTATTCTTACTTTTTTTGTTTAAAATAAATGCACTGTTGGTTAAGGGCTGTAAGTAAGCATTTCACTGTAATGTCTGCACCTGTTGTATTCGGCGCATGTGACCAATACAATTTGATTTGATTTGATTTGAACAGGCTTCCCGTTGCGACGACCACGAAGATCCATCTGCTAGCCCCGGCACGCTAGCACACGCAGTCAACAGCCGTGCTTCCTGCTCGCCTGTGCTGTAGCAGCCATTCGAACTGCTCCCGGACTCACCAATTGCTGTTCACTGGACCTTATGATCACTCAGCTGCACAGCTGATGCCTGCTGGACTGTTCCTTTACACGGTACCCCATCCTGTTTATCTGTCCTGTTTATCTGTTTAGCCTCAGCCCAAACTTTGTCATCATTACCAGTTGTTGACTTAGCTCTCTCGAATAACACCTGTGATTTCTTTATGCCTCTCTCCCATGTCAATATGCCTAGCCTATTGCTGTTTCGGTTAGTTCTTATTATACAATTTCACTGTAGAACCTCCAGTCCCGCTCAACCTGCCTCAGATAGCTCCTTTGTCCAACCCCCCACACACGCGGAGACCGACTCAATCGGTGCCTCCAGTGATGCTATGTCTTTCATCGTTACCCAACGCTTAGGTTTACCTCCACTGTACTCATATCCTTCCATATCCTTGTCTATACATAATGCCTTGAATCTATTCTACAATGCCCGGAAATCTGCCCCTTTTATTCTCTGTACCCAACGCACTAGAAGACCAGTTCTTAAAGCCTTTAGCCGTATCCTTATTCTACTCCTCCTCTGTTCCTCTGGTGATGTAGAGGTCAACCCAGGCCCTATAGCCCCCAGTATCACTCCTACTCCCCAGGCGCTATCATTTGTTGACTTCTGTAACCGTAAAAGCCTTGGTGTTTTGCATGTTAACATCAGAATCCTCCTCCCTAAGTTTGAGTTACTCACTGCGTTAGCACACTCCGCCAACCCTGATGTTCTAGCAGTGTCTGCGTTACCTCCATGTCTCCGACCACTACTTTGTATCCTTTTCTCTCTCGCTCTCCTCCAACACTACTCACTCTGCCCCTACACAGATGGTAACGCGCCGCCGCAACCTTCGCTCTCTCTCTCCCACTACTCTCTCCTCTTCCATCCTATCATCTCTTCCCTCTGCTCAATCCTTCTCCCTCCAATCTCCTGATTCTGCCTCCTCAACCCTCCTCTCCTCCCTTTCTGCATCCTTTGACTCCCTGTGTCCCCTATCCTCCCGGCCGGCTCGGTCCTCCCCTCCAGCTCCGTGGCTTGATGACTCATTGCGAGCTCACAGAGCAGAGCTCCGGGCAGCTGAGCGGAAATGGAAGAAAACTAAACTCCCTGCCGACCTGGCATCTTTTCACTCCCTCCTCTCTACATTTTCTTCATCTGTTTCTGCTGCTAAGGCCACTTTCTACCACTCTAAATTCCAAGCATCTGCCTCTAACCCTAGGAAGCTCTTTGCCACATTCTCCTCACTGCTGAATCCTCCCCCCCACCCCCCACCCCCCCCCCCCCTCCTCCCTCTCTGTGGATGACTTCGTCAACCACTTTGAAAAGAAGGTTGACGACATCCGATCCTCGTTTGTTAAGTCTAATGACACTGCTGGTCCTGCTCACACTGCCCTACCCTATGCTTTGACTTCTTTCTCCCC
This sequence comes from Coregonus lavaretus, assembly GCF_964263955.1. Classification (NCBI taxonomy): domain Eukaryota; kingdom Metazoa; phylum Chordata; class Actinopteri; order Salmoniformes; family Salmonidae; genus Coregonus; species Coregonus lavaretus. The sequence continues at coordinate 49,039,451 of NC_140004.1, forward strand.
TCTCTCTCCAGATAAAATATTGCGACTAGTGACTGCTGGCCGCCCAACAACCTGCCCGCTTGACCCCATCCCCTCCTCTCTTCTCCAGACCATCTCCGGTGACCTTCTCCCCTACCTCACCTCGCTGATCAACTCATCCTTGACCGCTGGCTATGTCCCTTCCGTCTTCAAGAGAGCGAGAGTTGCACCCCTTCTCAAAAAACCAACACTCGATCCCACTGATGTCAACAACTACAGACCAGTATCCCTTCTTTCTTTTCTTTCCAAAACTATTGAGCGTGCCGTCTTTAGTCAACTCTCTTGCTATCTCTCTCAGAATGACCTTCTTGATCCAAACCAGTCAGGTTTCAGGACTGGTCATTCAACTGAGACTGCTCTTCTCTGTGTCACGGAGGCTCTCCGCACTGCTAAAGCTAACTCTCTCTCCTCTGCTCTTGTCCTTCTAGACCTGTCTGCTGCCTTTGATACTGTGAACCATCAGATCCTCCTCTCCACCCTCTCCGAGCTGGGCATCTCCGGCGCGGCTCACTCCTGGATTGCGTCCTACCTGACCGGTCGCTCCTACCAAGTGGCGTGGCGAGAAGCTGTCTCCGCACCACGTGCTCTCACCACTGGTGTCCCCCAGGGCTCAGTTCTAGGCCCTCTCCTTTTCTCCCTATACACCAAGTCACTTGGCTCTGTCATATCCTCACATGGCCTCTCCTATCATTGCTACGCTGACGACACACAACTAATCTTCTCCTTTCCCCCTTCTGATAACCAGGTGGCGAATCGCATCTCTGCATGTCTGGCCGACATATCTGTATGGATGACGGATCACCACCTCAAGCTGAACCCTGGCAAGACGGAGCTGCTCTTCCTCCCGGGGAAGGACTGCCCGTTCCATGATCTCGCCATCACGGTTGACAACTCCGTTGTGTCCTCCTCCCAGAGTGCGAAGAGCCTTGGCGTGACCCTGGACAACACCCTGTCGTTCTCCGCTAACATCAAGGCGGTGACCCGATCCTGCAGGTTCATGCTCTACAACATTCGGAGAGTACGACCCTGCCTTACACAGGAAGCGGCACAGGTCCTAATCCAGGCACTTGTCATCTCCCGTCTGGATTACTGCAACTCGCTGTTGGCTGGGCTCCCTGCCTGTGCCATTAAACCCCTACAACTCATCCAGAATGCCGCAGCCCGTCTGGTGTTCAACCTTCCCAAGTTCTCTCACGTCACCCCCCTCCTCCGCACACTCCACTGGCTTCCAGTTGAAGCTCGCATCCGTTACAAGACCATGGTGCTTGCCTATGGAGCAGTGAGGGGAACGGCACCTCCGTACCTTCAGGCTCTGATCAGTCCCTACACCCAAACGAGGGCATTGCGTTCATCCACCTCTGGCCTGCTGGCTCCCCTTCCTCTGCGGAAGCATAGTTCCCGCTCAGCCCAGTCAAAACTGTTCGCTGCTCTGGCACCCCAATGGTGGAACAAGCTCCCTCACGACGCCAGGACAGCGGAGTCACTCACCACCTTCCGGAGACATTTGAAACCCCACCTCTTTAAGGAATACCAGGAATTCCTTCTACCCCCCCCCCCCCCCCCCACTGGTTAACCCACTGGCTATAGGGTGAATGCACCAATTTGTAAGTCGCTCTGGATAAGAGCGTCTGCTAAATGACGTAAATGTAAATGTCTGAATCCTGGCTTAGGAAGGCCACCAAAAATTCTGAAATGTCCATCCCCAAAGGGGGCGGAGTTGCAATCTACTGTAGAGATAGCCTGCAGAGCTCTATCATACTATCCAGGTCTGTGCCCAAACAGTTTCAGCTTCTAGTTCTAAAAATCCACCTCTCCACAAATAAGTTTATCACTGTTGCCGCTTGCTACAGACCCCCCTCAGCCCCCAGCTGTGCCCTGGACACCATATGTGAATTGATTGCCCCCCATCTATCCTCAGAGTTCGTACTGCTTGGTGACCTAAACTGGGATATGTTTAACACCCCGGCCAACCTACAATCTAAACTAGATGCCCTTAATCTCACACAAATTATCAACAAACCTACCAGGTACAACCCTAAATCTGTAAACATGGGCACCCTGTTTTAAATATTTTTGGTCATTTAGCAGACGCTCTTATCCAGAGTGACTGGTCCCCCGTGGGGGGTTATCATCCTGACTAATTTACCCTCTAAATCCACCTCCACTGTCTTCAACCAGGATCTCAGCGATCACTGCCTCATTGCCTGCATCTGTAATGGGTCTGCGGTCAAATGACCACCCCTCATCACTGTCAAACGCTCCTTAAAACACTTCAGCAAGCAGGCCTTTCTAATTGACCTGGCCCGGGTATGCTGGTGGATATTGACCTCATTCCATCAGTAGAGGATGCCTGGTTGTTCTTTAAATGTGCTTTCCTCTCCATCTTAAATAAGCATGCCCCATTCAAAAAATTCAGAACTAAGAACAGATATAGCCCCTGGTTCACCCCAGACTTGACTGCCCTTGACCAGCACAAAAACATCCTGTGGCGTACTGCATTAGCATCGAACAGCGCCCGCGATATGCAACCTTTCAGGGAAGTCAGGAACCAATATACACAATCTGTTAGGACAGTAAAAAAGGCTAACTTTTTCAAACAGAAATGTGCATCCTGTAGCACTAACTCCAAAAGGTTTTGGGACACTGTAAAGTCCATGGAGAATAGGAGCACCTCCTCCCAGCTGCCCACTGCACTGAGGCTAGGAAACACTGTCACCACCGATAAATCTACAATAATCGAACATTTCAACAAGCATTTTGCTACGGCTGGCCATGCTTTCCACCTGGCAACCACTACCCCGGCCACCAGCTCTGCACCCTCTGCTGCAACTTGCCCATGCCCCCCCCCCCCCCCCCGCTTCTCCTTCACCCAAATTCAGACAGCTGATGTTCTGAAAGAGCTGCAAAATCTGGACCCCTACAAATCATCTGGGCTAGACAATCTGGACCCTTTCTTTCTAAAACTAGCCGCCGAAATTGTCGCAACCCCTATTACTAGTCTGTTCAACCTCTCTTTCGTAACGTCTGACATTCCCAGAGATTGGAAAGCTGCCGCGGTCATCCCCCTCTTCAAAGGGGGTGACACTCTAGATCCAAACTGTTACAGACCTATATCCATCCTGCCCTGCCTTTTGAAAGTTTTTGAAAACCAAGTTAACAAACAGATCACCGACCATTTCGAATCCCACCGTACCTTCTCCGCTATGCAATCCGGTTTCCAAGCTGGTCATGGGTGCACCTCAGCCATGCTCAAGGTCCTAAATGATATTATAACCGCAATCGATAATAGACAGTACTGTGCAGCCGTCTTCATCGACCTAACCAAAGGCTTTCGACTCTGTCAACCACCGCATTCTTATTGGCAGACTAAATAGCCTTGGTTTCTCAAATGACTGCCTCGCCTGGTTCACCAACTACTTCTCAGATAGAGTTCAATGTGTCAAATCGGAGGGCCTGTTGTCTGGACCTATTGCAGTCCCTATTGCAGTCTCTATGGGGGTGCCACAGGGTTCAATTCTTGGGCCAACTCTTTTCTCCGTGTATATCAATGATGTCGCTCTTGCTGCTGGTGACTCTCAGATCCACCTCTACGCAGACGACACCATTTTGTATACAGCTGGCCCTTCATTGGACACTGTGTTGTCACCAAAGCCCCATATACTACCCATCACTGTGACCTGTACGCTCTTGTTGGCTGGTCCTCACTACATATTCGTTGCCAAACCCACTGGCTCCAGGTCATCTATAAATCTCTTCTAGGCAAATCCCCGCCTTATCTTAGCTCATTGGTCACCATAGCAACACCCACCCGTAGTATGCGCTCCAGCAGGTATATCTCACTGGTCATCCCCAAAGCCAACATCTCCTTTGGCCGCCATTCCTTCCAGTTCTCTGCTGCCAATGACTGGAACGAACTGCAAAAATCCCTGAAGCTGGAGACTCTTATCTCCCTCACTAACTTTAAGCATCAGTTGTCAGAGCACCTTACCGATCACTGCACCTGTACACAGCCCATCTGAAATTAGCCCACCCAACTACCTCATCCCCATATTGTTATTTATTTTGCTCATTTGCACCCCAGTATCTCTATTTGCACATCATCTCTTGCACATCTATCATTCCAGTGTTAATGCTAAATTGTAATTATTTTGCACTATAGCCTATTTATTGCCTTACCTCCATAACTTGCTACATTTGCACACACTGTATATATATTTTCTGTTGTATTTTTAACTTTATGTTTTGTTTTACCCCATATGTAACTCTGTGTTGTTGTTTTTATCGCACTGCTTTGCTTTATCTTGGCCAGGTCGCAGTTGTAAATGAGAACTTGTTCTCAACTGGCTTACCTGGTTAAATAAAGGTGGGAAAAAAAGAAGAAGAAAAAGATTTGGTTTTGCACCCCATATAAACAGTTGTTTTGGTGATCTATCCATCTGTGAACCCCATTTAAACAGAGTTGTTTTGGTGATCTATCCCAAAATATTTTTAGCAAAGTGGGCATTGAGTTTTCAGTATTGGTCAGGTACTGTATATCAGGAGATCAGCCATTAATGATTAATCAATATTTTGTTTTTAAGCGTATTGTATTAAACTGAAACATGTTCTTGTATTTGTTTGTAAGTGTCTATTTTTAATAAACCCTGTTGGATTGATATGTATCAAGTCTCGTAATACTTTTGCCATTCTATTGCTTATAAGCTTTGATATTATTTTATTGTAACAATTTATTAAACTAATGGGACTCTCCAGATTCTCCTGGTATTAATATCACTGAAATAACTGTTTGATGCATGGAACTAGGAAGGATTGAATTGAGTGACGTGTTGTCATTGGTGTAAATACAGGGGCTACTTTGTCCCAAAATATTAAATATAATTATTTTTGAAAGCCGTCCTTTTTCTCAGCATCCCAAATGATATTGGGGGTTGGCTTTTACATTTACATTTTAGTCATTTAGCAGACGCTCTTATCCAGAGCGACTTACAGTTAGTGAGTGCATACATAATTTTTTGATTTTTCATACTGGCCCCCAGTGGGAATCGAACCCACAACCCTGGCGTTGCAAACGCCATGCTCTACCAACTGAGCTACATCCCTGCCGGCCATTCCCTCCCCTACCCTGGACTTTTCTCTGTCATCTATGTCTACATATGTAATGGTAAAGCTTTACATTTTTCATTTACATATTGAATGCATTTGGTGTCTTGAAGATGCGTTCTGTTCATTCTCCAAATTCCTACCGCTTCTGTTTGCCACAGGAAGTGATGTTGTTGTGCAGTAGATTTCAAACCCAGTGATCATTCTGAGTATGAGCTGGAAGGGGGGTGAAATGTAACCAAGGTGGTTCAATGAACCTTGCTGGAGACTTGAAGACTTGTGTTAGCTTCCTGAACTAATCCCTATGGGCTTTATCTAAGTGGGCTAAAACAGTCTTGTGACATGCAGGAGACCTGGTTTGAACTCAGTCAATCACAAGAGCAAGATTAAATAGGGAGTGGAAAGGCTATCCTTAGAAAGCTAGGACAGGGCATTGCAACTACACTAAACAAAGACATAAACGCAACATGCAACAATTTCAAAGATTTTACTGTTACCGTTCATATTCCCAGTTCACATGACATTTTTTAAAGTAGGGGCGTGGATCAAAAAAACAGTCAGTATCTGTTGTGACCACCATTTCCCTCATGCAGCGTGACACATCTCCTTCGCATAGAGTTGATCAGGCTGTTGGTTGTGGGCTGTGGAATGTTGTCCTACTCCTCTTCAATGGCTGTGCGAAGTTGCTGGATATTGGCGGTAACTGGAACATGCTGTTGTACACGTCGATCCAGGAAGGAGTCGGGGGAGGTGGAGGGAGGTAGGGGGAGGTGGAGGGAGGTAGGTGGAGGGAGGGAGGTGGAGGGAGGTAGGGGAGGTGGAGGGAGGTGGAGGGAGGTAGGGGAGGTGGAGGGAGGTGGAGGGAGGTAGGGGAGAGGTGGAGGGAGGTAGGGAGAGGTGGAGGGAGGTGGAGGGAGGTAGGGAGAGTTGGAGGGAGGTAGGGAGAGGTGGAGGGAGGTAGGGAGAGGTGGAGGGAGGTGGAGGGAGGTAGGGAGAGGTGGAGGGAGGTAGGTGGAGGGAGGGAGGTGGAGGGAGGTAGGGGAGGTGGAGGGAGGTGGAGGGAGGTAGGGGAGAGGTGGAGGGAGGTAGGGAGAGGTGGAGGGAGGTGGAGGGAGGTAGGGAGAGTTGGAGGGAGGTAGGGAGAGGTGGAGGGAGGTGGAGGGAGGTAGGGAGAGGTGGAGGGAGGTAGGGAGAGGTGGAGGGAGGTGTAGGGAGGTAGGGGGGGTGGAGGGAGGTAGGTAGGGGGAGGTGGAGGGAGGTGGAGGTAGGTAGGGGAGAGGTGGAGGGAGGTGGAGGAAGGTAGGGAGAGGTGGAGGGAGGTAGGGAGAGGTGGAGGGAGGTGGAGGGAGGTAGGGAGAGGTGGAGGGAGGTAGGGAGAGGTGGAGGGAGGTGGAGGGAGGTAGGGAGAGGTGGAGGGAGGTGCAGGGAGGTAGGGGAGGTAGGGAGAGGTGGAGGGAGGTAGGGAGAGGTGGAGGGAGGTGGGGGAGGTAGGATAAGGTTTTTCAGGGATCAGGCAAGCCCCCTAGCTTGGCTAGGAAGGAGGAGATGGTTGGGGCTAGGACAGAGGAGAGAGGAGAGGGTTAGGGCAACGAGAGAGGAGAGAGGAGAGGGTTGGGTTAAGAGAGAGGAGAGATTTGGGCAGGGAGAGAGGGGAGAGGAGAGGGTTGGGTTAGGAGAGGGTTAAGGCTAGGAGAGAGGAGAGAATTAGGGCTAGGAAAGAGGAGAGGGGTTAGGGATATGGCTAGGAGAGTGGAGAGAGTTAGGGTTTGGATGGCTAGGTCTAGGAGAAAGGACAGGGTTAGGGATAGGATAGATAAGAGAAGAGAGGAGAGAGTTAGGGCTGAAAGAGAGAGGAGAGAGTTAGGGCTAGGAGAGGGGAGAGGGTTAGGGCTAGGAGAGAGGAGAGGGTTAGGGCTAGGAGAGAGGAGACAGGAGAGGGTTAGGGATAGGAGACAGGAGAGGGTTAGGGCTAGGAGAGAGGAGAGAGTTAGGGCTAGGGCTAGGAGACAGGAGAGGGTTAGGGCTAGGAGACAGGAGAGGGTTAGGGCTAGGAGAGAGGAGAGAGTTAGGGCTAGGAGACAGGAGAGAGTTAGGGCTAGGAGAGAGGAGAGAGTTAGGGCTAGGAGAGAGGAGAGGGTTAGGGCTAGGAGAGAAGAGACAGGAGAGGGTTAGGGCTAGGAGAGAGGAGAGAGTTAGGGCTAGGAGAGAGGAGAGGGTTAGGGCTAGGGAAGAAGAGAGGGTTAGGGCTAGGAGACAGGAGAGAGTTAGGGATAGGAGACAGGAGAGAGTTAGGGCTGGGATAGAGGAGAGGGTTAGGGCTAGGAGAGAGGAGAGGGTTAGGGCTAGGAGAGAGGAAAGGGTTAGGGCTGAAAGAGAGAGGAGAGGGCTAGGAGAGAGGAGAGGGTTAGGGCTAGTAGAGAGGAGAGGGTTAGGGCTAGGAGACAGGAGAGGGTTAGGGCTAGGAGACAGGAGAGGGTTAGGGCAAGGAGAGAGGAGAGAGTTAGGGCTAGGAGACAGGAGAGAATTAGGGCTAGGAGAGAGGAGAGAGTTAGGGCTAGGAGAGAGGAGAGGGTTAGGGCTAGGAGAGAGGAGAGAGTTAGGGCTAGGAGAGAGGAGAGAGGAGAGACTTAGGGCTAGGACAGAGGGGACAGGAGAGGGTTAGGGCTAGGAGAGAGGAGACAGGAGAGAGTTAGGGCTAGGAGAGAGGAGAGAGTTAGGGCTAGGAGAGAGGAGAGAGTTAGGGCTAGGAGAGAGGAGAGGGTTAGGGCTAGGAGAGAGGAGAGTTGGGGCTAGGAGAGAGGAGACAGGAGAGGGTTAGGGCTAGGAAAGAGGAGAGAGTTAGGGCTAGGAGAAAGGAGAAGGTTAGGTCTAGGAGAGAGGAGACAGGAGAGGGTTAGGGCTAGGAGAGAGGCGAGAGTTAGGGCTAGGAGAGAGGAGATGGTTAGGGCTAGGAGAGAGGAGATGGTTAGGGCTAGGAGAGAGGAGACAGGAGAGGGTTAGGGCTAGGAGAGAGGAGACATTAGAGGGTTAGGGCTAGGAGAGAGGAGAGAGTTAGGGCTAGGAGAGAGGAGAGAGTTAGGGCTAGGAGAGAGGAGAAAGTTAGGGCTAGGAGAGGGGAGAGAGTTAGGGCTAGGAGAGAGGAGAGGGTTAGGGCTAGGAGAGAGGAGAGAGGAGAGTTGGGGCTAGGAGAGAGGAGACAGGAGAGGGTTAGGGCTAGGAGTGAGGAGAGAGTTAGGGCTAGGAGAGGGGAGAGAGTTAGGGCTAGGAGAGAGGAGAGGGTTAGGGCTAGGAGAGAGTAGATGGTTAGGGCTGAAAGAGAGAGGAGAGGGTTAGGGCTAGGAGAGAGGAGAGGGTTAGGGCTAGGAGAGAGGAGAAAGTTAGGGCTAGGAGAGAGGAGACAGGAGAGGTTAGGGCTAGGAGAGAGGAGACAGGAGAGGGTTAGGGCTAGGAGAGAGGAGACAGGAGAGGTTAGGGCTAGGAGAGAGGAGACAGGAGAGGGTTAGGGCTAGGAGAGAGGAGACAGGAGAGGGTTAGGGCTAGGAGAGTGGAGAGGGTTAGGGCTAGGAGAGTGGAGAGGGTTAGGGCTAGGAGAGTGGAGAGGGTTAGGGCTAGGAGAGAGGAGAGGGTTAGGGCTAGGAGACAGGAGACAGGAGAGAGTTAAGGCTAGGAGACAGGAGAGGGTTAGGGCTAGGAAAGAGGAGAGGGTTAGGGCTAGGAGAGAGGAGAGGGTTAGGGCTAGGAGAGAGGAGAGAGTTAGGGCTAGGAGAGAGGAGACAGGAGAGGGTTAGGGCTAGGAGAGAGGAGACAGGAGACAGGAGAGAGTTAGTGCAAGGAGAGAGGAGAGAGTTAGGGCTAGGAGAGAGGAGAGAGTTAGGGCTAGGAGAGATGAGACAGGAGAGGGTTAGGGCTAGGAGAGAGGAGAGGGTTAGGGCTAGGAGAGAGGAGAGGGTTAGGGCTAGGAGAGAGGAGAGGGTTGGGGCTAGGAGAGAGGAGAGAGTTAGGGCTAGGAGAGAGGAGACAGGAGAGGGTTAGGGCTAGGAGAGAGGAGACAGGAGAGGGTTAGGGCTAGGAGAGAGGAGACAGGAGAGGTTTTGGGCAAGGAGAGAGAAGAGAGTTAGGGCTATGAGAGAGTTAGGACTAGGAGAGAGGAGAGGGTTAGGGCTAGGAGAGAGGAGACAAGAGAGGGTTAGGGCTAGGAGAGAGGAGAGGGTTAGGGCTAGGAGAGAGGAGAGGGTTAGGGCTAGGAGAGAGGAGAGGGTTAGTGCTAGGAGAGAGGAGAGAGTTAGGGCTAGGAGAGAGGAGAGAGTTAGGGCTAGGAGAGAGGAGAGGTTTAGGTCTAGGAGAGAGGAGAGGGTTAGGGCTAGGAGAGAGGAGAGGGTTAGGGCTAGGAGAGAGGAGAGAGGAGAGACTTAGGGCTAGGAGACAGGAGAGGGTTAGGGCTAGGAAAGAGGAGAGGGTTAGGGCTAAGAGAGAGGAGAGAGTTAGGCCTAGGAGAGAGGAGAGGGATAGGGCTAGGAGAGAGGAGAGAGTTAGGGCTAGGAGAGAGGAGAGAGTTAGGGCTAGGAGAGAGGAGAGGGTTAGGGCTAGGAGAGAGGAGAGGGTTAGGGCTAGGAGAGAGGAGAAAGTTAGGACTAGGAGAGAGGAGACAGGAGAGAGTTAAGGCTAGGAGACAGGAGAGGGTTAGGGCTAGGAAAGAGGAGAGGGTTAGGGCTAGGAGAGAGGAGAGAGTTAGGGCTAGGAGAGAGGAGACAGGAGAGGATTAGGGCTAGGAGAGAGGAGACAGGAGAGAGTTAGGGCAAGGAGAGAGGAGAGAGTTAGGGCTAGGAAAGAGGAGAGAGTTAGGGCTAGGAGAGATGAGACAGGAGAGGGTTAGGGCTAGGAGAGAGGAGACAGGAGAGGGTTAGGGCTAGGAGAGAGGAGAGAGTTAGGGCTAGGAGAGAGGAGAGAGTTAGGGCTAGGAGAGAGGAGAGGGTTAGGGCTAGGAGAGAGGAGAGTTGGGGCTAGGAGAGAGGAGACAGGAGAGGGTTAGGGCTAGGAAAGAGGAGAGAGTTAGGGCTAGGAGAAAGGAGTAGGTTAGGTCTAGGAGAGAGGAGACAGGAGAGGGTTAGGGCTAGGAGAGAGGAGATGGTTAGGGCTAGGAGAGAGGAGAGGGCTAGGAGAGAGGAGACAGTAGAGGGTTAGGGCTAGGAGAGAGGAGAGAGTTAGGGCTAGGAGAGAGGAGAAAGTTAGGGCTAGGAGAGAGGAGAGAGTTAGGGCTAGGAGAGGGGAGAGAGTTAGGGCTAGGAGCGAGGAGACAGGAGAGAGTTAGGGCTAGGAGAGAGGAGACAGGAGAGGGTTAGGGCTAGGAAAGAGGAGAGAGTTAGGGCTAGGAGAGGGGAGAGAGTTAGGGCTAGGAGAGAGGAGAGGGTTAGGGCTAGGAGAGAGGAGAGAGGAGAGTTGGGGCTAGGAGAGAGGAGACAGGAGAGGGTTAGGGCTAGGAGCGAGGAGAGAGTTAGGGCTAGGAGAGGGGAGAGAGTTAGGGCTAGGAGAGAGGAGAGGGTTAGGGCTAGGAGAGAGGAGATGGTTAGGGCTGAAAGAGAGAGGAGAGGGTTAGGGCTAGGAGAGAGGAGAGGGTTAGGGCTAGGAGAGAGGAGAAAGTTAGGGCTAGGAGAGAGGAGACAGGAGAGGTTAGGGCTAGGAGAGAGGAGAAAGGAGAGGGTTAGGGCTAGGAGAGTGGAGAGGTTTAGGGCTAGGAGAGAGGAGAGAGTTAGGTCTAGGAGACAGGAGAGGGTTAGGGCTAGGAGACAGGAGACAGGAGAGAGTTAAGGCTAGGAGACAGGAGAGGGTTAGGGCTAGGAAAGAGGAGAGGGTTAGGGCTAGGAGAGAGGAGAGGGTTAGGGCTAGGAGAGAGGAGAGAGTTAGGGCTAGGAGAGAGGAGACAGGAGAGGGTTAGGGCTAGGAGAGAGGAGACAGGAGACAGGAGAGAGTTAGTGCAAGGAGAGAGGAAAGAGTTAGGGCTAGGAGAGAGTAGAGAGTTAGGGCTAGGAGAGATGAGACAGGAGAGGGTTAGGGCTAGAAGAGAGGAGAGGGTTAGGGCTAGGAGAGAGGAGAGGGTTAGGGCTAGGAGAGAGGAGAGGGTTGGGGCTAGGAGAGAGGAGAGAGTTAGGGCTAGGAGAGAGGAGACAGGAGAGGGTTAGGGCTAGGAGAGAGGAGACAGGAGAGGGTTAGGGCTAGGAGAGAGGAGACAGGAGAGGGTTTGGGCTAGGAGAGAGAAGAGAGTTAGGGCTATGAGAGAGTTAGGACTAGGAGAGAGGAGAGGGTTAGGGCTAGGAGAGAGGAGACAAGAGAGGGTTAGGGCTAGGAGAGAGGAGAGGGTTAGTGCTATGAGAGAGGATAGGGTTAGGGCTAGGAGAGAGGAGAGGGTTAGTGCTAGGAGAGAGGAGAGAGTAAGGGCTAGGAGAGAGGAGAGAGTTAGGGCTAGGAGAGAGGAGAGGTTTAGGTCTAGGAGAGAGGAGAGGGTTAGGGCTAGGAGAGAGGAGAGGGTTAGGGCTAGGAGAGAGGAGAGAGGAGAAACTTAGGGCTAGGAGACAGGAGAGGGTTAGGGCTAGGAAAGAGGAGAGGGTTAGGGCTAAGAGAGAGGAGAGAGTTAGGCCTAGGAGAGAGGAGAGGGTTAGGGCTAGGAGAGTGGAGAAAGTTATGGCTAGGAGAGAGGAGAGGGTTAGGGCTAGGAGAGAGGAGAGGGTTAGGTCTAGGAGAGAGGAGAGGGTTAGGGCTAGGAGAGAGGAGAGGGTTAGGGCTAGGAGACAGGAGACAGGAGAGAGTTAAGGCTAGGAGACAGGAGAGGGTTAGGGCTAGGAGAGAGGAGAGAGTTAGGGCTAGGAGAGAGGAGACAGGAGAGGGTTAGGGCTAGGAGAGAGGAGACTGGAGATAGTTAGGGCAAGGAGAGAGGAGAGAGTTAGGGCTAGGAGAGAGGAGAGAGTTAGGGCTAGGAGAGATGAGACAGGAGAGGGTTAGGGCTAGGAGAGAGGAGAGGGTAAGGGCTAGGAGAGAGGAGAGGGTAAGGGCTAGCAGAGAGGAGAGGGTTAGGGCTAGGAGAGAGGAGAGGGTTGGGGCTAGGAGAGAAGAGAAAGTTAGGGCTAGGAGAGAGGAGACAGGAGAGGGTTAGGGCTAGGAGAGAGGAGACAGGAGAGGGTTAGGGCTAGGAGAGAGGAGACAGGAGAGGGTTTGCGCTAGGAGAGAGAAGAGAGTTAGGGCTATGAGAGAGTTAGGACTAGGAGAGAGGAGAGGGTTAGGGCTAGGAGAGAGGAGACAAGAGAGGGTTAGGGCTAGGAGAGAGGAGAGGGTTAGGGCTATGAGAGAGGATAGGGTTAGGGCTAGGAGAGAGGAGAGGGTTAGTGCTAGGAGAGAGGAGAGAGTAAGGGCTAGGAGAGAGGAGAGAGTTAGGGCTAGGAGAGAGGATAGGTTTAGGTCTAGGAGAGAGGAGAGGGTTAGGGCTAGGAGAGATGAGACAGGAGAGGGTTAGGGCTAGGAGAGAGGAGAGGGTAAGGGCTAGCAGAGAGGAGAGGGTTAGGGCTAGGAGAGAGGAGAGGGTTGGGGCTAGGAGAGAATAGAAAGTTAGGGCTAGGAGAGAGGAGAGAGGAGAGGGTTAGGGCTAGGAGAGAGGAGACAGAAGAGGGTTAGGGCTAGGAGAGAGGAGAGGGTTAGGGCTAGGAGAGAGGAGAGGGTTAGGGCTAGGAGAGAGGAGAGGGTTAGTGCTAGGAGAGAGGAGAGAGTTAGGGCTAGGAGAGAGGAGAGAGTTAGGGCTAGGAGAGAGGATAGGTTTAGGTCTAGGAGAGAGGAGAGGGTTAGTGCTAGGAGAGAGGAGAGGGTTAGGGCTAGGAGAGAGGAGAGAGGAGAGACTTAGGGCTAGGAGACAGGAGAGGGTTAGGGCTAGGAAAGAGGAGAGGGTTAGGGCTAAGAGAGAGGAGAGAGTTAGGGCTAGGAGAGAGGAGAGTTGGGGCTAGGAGAGAGGAGACAGGAGAGGGTTAGGGCTAGGAGAGAGGAGAGAGTTCGGGCTAGGAGAGGGGAGGGAGTTAGGGCTAGGAGAGAGGAGAGGGTTAGGGCTAGGAGAGAGGAGACAGGAGAGGGTTAGGACTAGGAGAGAGGAGAGGGTTAGGGCTAGGAGAGAGGAGAGGGTTAGGGCTAGGAGAGAGGAGACAGGAGAGGGTTAGGACTAGGAGAGAGGAGAGAGGAGAGGGCTAGGAGAGAGAGGAGAGTGTTAGGGCTAGGAGAGAGGAGAGGGTTAGGGCTAGGAGAGAGGAGAGGGTTAGGGCTAGGAGAGAGGAGAGAGAAGAGGGTTAGGGCTAGGAGAGAGGAGAGGGTTAGGGCTAGGAGAGAGGAGAGGGTTAGGGCTAGGAGAGAGGAGACAGGAGAGGGTTAGGGCTAGGAGACAGGAGAGGGTTAGGGCTAGGAGAGAGGAGACAGGAGAGGGTTAGGGCTAGGAGAGAGGAGACAGGAGAGGGTTAGGGCTAGGAGAGAGGAGAGAGTTTGGGCTAGGAGAGAGGAGACAGGAGAGGGTTAGGGCTAGGAGAGAGGAGAGAGTTAGGGCTAGGAGAGAGAAAACAGGAGAGGGTTAGGGGTAGGAGAGAGGAGAGGGTTAGGGCTAGGAGAGAGGAGACAGGAGAGAGTTAGGGCTAGGAGAGAGAAAACAGGAGAGGGTTAGGGGTAGGAGAGAGGAGAGGGTTAGGGCTAGGAGAGAGGAGAGAGTTAGGACTAGGAGACAGGAGAGGGTTAGGAGAGGTATTCTGAAGTCTTCCTCTACCCTCTAACCCAGAACCAGTACTGTAGCTGTCAGTTCATTCTCTCTGGAGTAGGGAGTCAGGCCTGCCCTTCCCTAAAGTGTGTTAGTGAACAGCAGATTATTTAAGGACTTTCAGCCAGTCAGGAAGTCGATACCTCACAGAGCCCTGTCAGTGTGTATGTATCCGTGTGTGCGTGTGTGTGTAAGGCAATACGCCGCTGAGCTCTGGGAGATTTACGACTCCACATCACTTCAGACGCCCATGGCTCCATTAAAACACACTTCCTGTGATGTCATCAGAGATGGAAAGGAGACCAGGAGGAAACTAAAGGACTGCTGTTATGATACAGAGTCCCAAATGGCCTTCTGCCTTGATAGTGCATCACCCATAGGGTTCTGGTCAGAAGTAGCGTTCTATAGTAGGGCTGAAGAGATGATGATGTTGGAAACACCTTCATGTTTTCACTAGGTGAGAAACTATTAACCGTTTCAGACGTAAGATGTGGTATGTTATTTTTATTTTTTTATCAGGCAATGTTTATACAACCCTCTTTCTAACAGCCCCTTAGTTACCACTTATGTCCTTAGTTACCACTTAATGTGCAGGTAGACCCCTTTATACATATTAGTGGGTAACTGGCAAACTGGGAGGGGTGGGGTGGGGGGTGTCGTTAAACCATGGGGGCTGGTTGAAGTTCAAATTAGGGAGGTGTTAAACAATGAAAGTGTTAAAGAATTTTTAAAAAAACCAGACAGCCATTTACCCAGACCTGATAACTGTATTTTGGTTCTGTGAAAAATAGTGCACTACCCACATGAAAAAATGCTATAGTAAACTATAGTGTTTTAGAGGACTTTACTGTCGTATTCACTGTATTTTTTTGCAGACTAAAGTCCTGTAGTATTTATTGTAGTATACTGTAATACTTACAGTTAACTACTGTATAGTATAAATACTATAGTAAAATTAACTGTAGTATATACTATAGTAATGTAGTGTTTATGCAGACTGTAATATACTGTAGTATTTACTGTAGGGTTTTTGCGGACATTACCGTAGTACTTACTACACTGTTTTTGTTGAATTATATTTGACATAGAACTGAAGGCTTTTTTCTTTCAGGAAACCTGCTGGAGAAATACTAAAAGAGAGCTAATTTTCCACAACCTGTAGGTGGGACTGGGGTCTGAACAGACAGACAAGAGCAGAAGCTTTGAACTATGACCTGTAGGGACCACAATATATGGTCTATACTTGGCTAGGTAGGTTTCTCCCTCATGGGTGGCAGAAATTGCGATATGGGGGAGGGAAAAGGGGAGGGTATATGCAAATTAAAACAGTAATTACTATAGTTTAAAATGTGTAGTGTTTTTGCGGACTGTAGTGTTTTTGCAGATTATACTGTAGTATTTGCTATAGTATTCTACAGTATACTACAACATTCTATAGTAAGTACTTCACATGAGGGATACTACAGTGTGTAGTATATTATTCTACAGTATAGTATAGAATTCTATATACAAAAAGCAGGCATGGTAAATTAGTGGGTTTTTGGTCTATTTTTGTATGAAAGGGATATGTCAGTTCAAAGTCATGTTGAGTAGCTTATGCGTTTCACATAGGCCGATATGTATGTGTGTCACAGGAGGCTGGTGGCACCTTAATTTGGGAGGACAGGCTCGTGGTAATGGCTGGAGCGGAATCAGTGGAATGTTATCAGATACATCAAACACATGGTTTCCAGGTCTTTGATGCCATTCCATTTGCTCCATTCCAACCATTATTATGAGCCATCCTCCCATCAGCAGCCTCCACTGTGTGTGTGTGTGTGTGTGTGTGTGTGTGTGTGTGTGTGTGTGTGTGTGTGTGTGTGTGTGTGTGTGTGTGTGTGTGGTTAGTGTGAATTGCAGACCTGCAATAGACCACAAACTTTTGATCCTCACAAGTCTTCTAAAACGGTTTGCTTTTGGAGCTGAGCGATTCTCAACCCCTGCTGGTGTCGATTTGATGTCTGAGTATGATTTAGCTGAGGCCTGGGGCCCTCTAGTGGTGGTCTGAGTAACTACACCACAGAACTGAATAAGTTTTCAATAAATACAGGAAATAGAAGGGGTTTGTCAACAACAACAACAAAGATCACATGGATATAAGACAATTTCTTGGTGACAAATGTCCTCTTAAGAATGACTCCAGAGAGACCTATGCAGCTGTGTCCTCTACAGAATGACTCCAGAGAGACCTATGCAGCTGTGTCCTCTTAAGAATGACTCCAGAGAGACCTATGCAGCTGTGTCCTCTACAGAATGACTCCAGAGAGACCTATGCAGCTGTGTCCTCTACAGAATGACTCCAGAGAGACCTATGCAGCTGTGTCCTCTTAACAATGACTCCAGAGAGACCTATGCAGCTGTGTCCTCTACAGAATGACTCCAGAGAGACCTATGCAGCTGTGTCCTCTTAAGAATGACTCCAGAGAGACCTATGCAGCTGTGTCCTCTACAGAATGACTCCAGAGAGACCTATGCAGCTGTGTCCTCTTAAGAATGACTCCAGAGAGACCTATGCAGCTGTGTCCTCTTAAGAATGACTCCAGAGAGACCTATGCAGCTGTGTCCTCTACAGAATGACTCCAGAGAGACCTATGCAGCTGTGTCCTCTTAAGAATGACTCCAGAGAGACCTATGCAGCTGTGTCCTCTTAAGAATGACTCCAGAGAGACCTATGCAGCTGTGTCCTCTTAACAATGACTCCAGAGAGACCTATGCAGCTGTGTCCTCTTAATAATGACTCACAAGCGTCTTGGGACTCGTCTGAAGTCGGTACCGCCGATCTGCCAACTTCTGTCTGTAGCATCCGAACAGTTTGGGCAACACACAACTATGACCCCTCTGTGGAAAGGGGATAAAGGTGAGACTCTCAGACCTCACAAGACTCTTCTGAAGGTCCCCCGGTACCAGTTGAAATAATTAAATGGAAGAACTGTATATATGGAGACTGTTTAGTGTCAAAAATAAGGGGTTAAATACATGAAAAAAAGGAAAGAATTAAATCCTGATCTTTATTATATCTCTCAGATATAGGACAGACACTTCACAACAAACTATCTGTTGTTCCATGTAGTGAATCTGTTATTCAATGTGTTTGTATGGGCTAATAGCAGTAAGGACTATCTGTTGTTCCATGTAGTGAATCTGTTATTCAATGTGTTTGTATGGGCTAATAGCAGTAAGGACTATCTGTTGTTCCATGTAGTGAATCTGTTATTCAATGTGTTTGTATGGGCTAATAGCAGTAAGGTTAAATACAATTTTTTATCTAATATATATTTTGTTAGTTTGATATTTCAAGGGATCTTAAAATTCAAAATCAAATAGCTAAATGATCCTTGATTTGACCTTTTTAAAACAATTCCATATAGCTTAGTAGAACCTCCTCCCTGGCTTAGACTGGTTTGGGTTAAGAATGACTCCAGAGTGACCTATGCATCTGTGTCCTCTACAGAATGACTCCAGAGTGACCTATGAAGAGGCATTTCAGAAACTGAAAATGGCCGTATGTGTTGTATTCGTCGGATTTCACGAAACCTCTGATTGACAGACAAATGCACCAGACACTGGAATTGGAGCTGTACTCTCGCAGGAAGTGAATGGAGAGGAACATCCTGTGCTGTACATCGGGCTCCCAAGTGGAGCAGCGGTCTAAGGCACTGCATCTCAGTGCTTGAGGCGTCACTACAGACCCTGGTTCGATTTCAGGTTGTATCACAATCCGGCCGTGATTGGGAGTCCCATAGGACAGCGCACAATTGGCCCAGCGTCGTCTGGGTTTGGCCAGGGTTGGCAGGTTTGTTCTTAACAGACTTTCCAAGATAAATAAATGTTAAATATATATTATAATTTTTTGGCCGTAAGTTGATTCCCCGTGAAACCAAATATGCAACAGTGGAAAAAGAGTGTTTGGCAATCAAATGGGCTCTGGAGTCCTTGAAATATTATGTTCTGGGCCGCAAGTTTGTGTTGATGCCAGATCATTCATCACGCTCCCCTCACCTGGAGGAAGCAGAATAAGGACACTAACGGATCACCCGGTGGTTCCTCAGCCTCCAGCCTTTCCACTAACGGATCACCCGGTGGTTCCTCAGCCTCCAGCCTTTCCACTAACGGATCACCCGGTGGTTCCTCAGCCTCCAGCCTTTCCACTAACGGATCACCCGGTGGTTCCTCAGCCTCCAGCCTATCCACTAACGGATCACCCGGTGGTTCCTCAGCCTCCAGCCTTTCCACTAACGGATCACCCGGTGGTTCCTCAGCCTCCAGCCTTTCCACTATCGGATCGTCCACTGTTCGGATTCTAAACATGGTAATGCTGATGCCATGTCTCGTACGCATGCCATGTTTTCTTCGACCGCTCTGACCACAGGGTCAACGCTGAGGGGGAAAGTATGTAGTTTGCTCCGTTCATCTTTCCCTCGATCCTGACTAGTCTCCCAGTCCCTGCCGCTGAAAAACATCCCCACAGCATGATGCTGCCACCACTTTGCTTCACCGTAGGGATGGTGCCAGGTTTCCTCCAGACGTGACGCTTGGCATTCAGGCCAAAGAGTTCAATCTTGATTTCATCAGACCAGAGAATCTTGTTTCTCAGTCTTAAGGTGCCTTTTGGAAAACTCCAAGTGGGCTGTCATGGGCCTTTTACTAGAGGAGTGGATTCCATCTGGCCACTCTACCATAAAGGCTTGATTGGTGGAGGGTTGCAGAGATGGTTGCCCTTCTGGAAGTTTCTTCCATCTCCACAAAAGAACTCTAGCGCTCTGTCAGAGTGACCATCGGGTGCTTGGTCACCTCCCTGACCAAGGCCCGTCTCCCCCGATTGCTCAGTTTGGCCGGGCGGCCAGCTCTAGGAAGAGTCTTGGTGGTTCCAAACTTCTTCCATTTAAGAATGATGGAGGCCACCTTCAATAATGCAGACATTTTTTGGTACCCTTCCCCAGATCTGTACCGCGACACAATCCTGTCTCTGAGCTCTACAGACAATTCCTTCGACCTCATGGCTTGGTTTTTGCTCTGACATGCACTGTCAACGGTGGGACCTTATATACTGTAGACAGTTGTGTGCCTTTCCAAATCATGTCCAATCAATTGAATTCACCACAGGTTGGACTCCATTCAAGTTGTAGAAACATCAAGGATGATCAATTGAAACAAGATGCACCTGAGCTCAATTTCGAGTCTCATTGCAAAGGGTCTGAATACTTAAGTAAATAAGGTATCCGTTT
Organism: Coregonus lavaretus; assembly: GCF_964263955.1. Taxonomy (NCBI): domain Eukaryota; kingdom Metazoa; phylum Chordata; class Actinopteri; order Salmoniformes; family Salmonidae; genus Coregonus; species Coregonus lavaretus. Next base: position 49,058,603 of record NC_140004.1, read on the forward strand.
TTTATTTTCAATACATCTGCAAAAAAAATCTAAAAACCTGTTTTCGATTTGTCATTATTGTCACGATCGTCGAGGAGTGAAGGAGACCAAGGCGCAGCGTGTGAAACGAACATGGTACTTTATTAAGTTAAAGCACGACAAAACAACAAATCAAAGCGACGAATGTGAAGTCCAATAGTGACAAAGACTAAACAGGAACAATAACCCACAATACCCACAGGAAAACATGCAGTATAAATATGGCTCCCAATCAGAGATAACGAGCCGACAGCTGACACTCGTTACCTCCGATTGGGAGTCAATGACCAAACCTAGAAATAAACGTGACAGAAATGCAAACATAGAAAAACACCCAAAACCCAACAAAACACAATACACCCTGGCTCAAATCCAAAAGTCCCGGAGCCAGAGTGTTACAGTACCCCCCCCTAAAGGTGCGCACTCCGGGCGCACCAGCATACAGTCTCGGGGAGGGTCTGGGTGGGCGTCTGTCCACGGTGGCGGCTCTGGCCCTGGTCGTGGTCCCCACCCCACCTTAGTCACCACCCGCTTCCCTAGCCTCCTCCACATGACCACCCCCCAATTAAACCCCACTGGATTAAGGGGCGGCACCGGACTAAGGGGCAGCACCGGACTAAGGGGAAGCACCGGACTAAGGGACAGTACCTGACTAAGGGGCGGATCCTGGCTGGCTGGCTCTGGCGGATCCTGGCTGGACGGCTCATGGCAGGCTGAAGGATCTGGCTGCTCATGGCTGGCTGACGGATCTGGCTGCTCATGGCTGGCTGACGGATCGGGCTGCTCATGGCTGGCCGACGGATCTGGCTGCTCATGGCTGGCCGACGGATCTGGCTGCTCATGGCTGGCCGACGGATCTGGCTGCTCATGGCTGGCGGAAGGCTCTGGCTGATCCTGTCTGGCGGAAGGCTCTGGCTGATCCTGTCTGGCAGAAGGCTCTGGCTGATCCTGTCTGGCAGAAGGCTCTGGCTGATCCTGTCTGGCAGAAGGCTCTGGCTGATCCTGTCTGGCGGAAGGCTCTGGCTGATCCTGTCTGGCGGAAGGCTCTAGCGGCTCTGGTCTGGCGGACGGCTCTGATGGCTCATGGCAGACGGGCGGCTTTGCAGGCTTTAGGCAGACGGGCAGTTCAGGCCCCGTTGGGCAGACGGCAGACTCTGGCCGTCTGAGGCGCACCGTAGACTTAGTGCGGGTGGCCGGAACAGGCCGGACCGGGCTGGCGACGCGCACCGTAGTCTTGGTGCGGGTGGCAGGAACAGGCCGGGTCGGGCTGGCGACGCGCACCGTAGTCTTGGTGCGGGTGGCAGGAACCGGCCGGACCGGGCTGGCGACGCGCACCGTAGTCTTGGTGCGGGTGGCAGGAACAGGCCGGGTCGGGCTGGCGACGCGCACCGTAGTCTTGGTGCGGGTGGCAGGAACAGGCCGGGTCGGGCTGGCGACGCGCACCGTAGTCTTGGTGCGGGTGGCAGGAACAGGCCGGACCGGGCTGGCGACGCGCACCGTAGACTTGGTGCGGGTGGCAGGAACAGGCCGGACCGGGCTGGCGACGCACACCGTAGACCTGGTGCGGGTGGCAGGAACAGGCCGGACCGGGCTGTGGAGACGGATAGGAGGCCTGGAGCGAACAGCGGACACCACCCGTCCTGGCTGAATGCCTACCCTCACACACTCTGTGTGAGGCATCAGCACAGGACGTACAGGGCGGTGTACCCCTGGCCTGGTGGCCTCCTGGATACTCCCCCTTTTCTCCTCCGTCAGCCCCGTCGTCCATGCCGTGTGCCCCCCCCTAAAAATTTTCTGGGGTTGACACACGACCCTCCGACGATGGCCCTGCTGCCGCCGTTGCTCCTCTCTCGCCAGGGCCTTGATCCTTCCCCAAGGTCCCTTGCCTCCGAGCATGTCCTCCCAGGACCACGATGTGCCCACCTGGGCCATCGCCAGCCTCTCTATCTCCTTGCCCGGTGCCTCCTCCCATGTCCAGTCTCCCTGCTCCTGGACACGCTGCTTGGTCTTTCTTTGGTGGGTTATTCTGTCACGATCGTCGAGGAGTGAAGGAGACCAAGGCGCAGCGTGTGAAACGAACATGGTACTTTATTAAGTTAAAGCACGACAAAACAACAAATCAAAGCGACGAATGTGAAGTCCAATAGTGACAAAGACTAAACAGGAACAATAACCCACAATACCCACAGGAAAACATGCAGTATAAATATGGCTCCCAATCAGAGATAACGAGCCGACAGCTGACACTCGTTACCTCCGATTGGGAGTCAATGACCAAACCTAGAAATAAACGTGACAGAAATGCAAACATAGAAAAACACCCAAAACCCAACAAAACACAATACACCCTGGCTCAAATACAAAAGTCCCGGAGCCAGAGTGTTACAATTATGGGGTATCGTGTGTAGATTGCTGAGGATTTGTTTTTGTTTAATCAATTTTAGCATAAGGCTGTAACGTAACAAAATGCGGAAAAAGTCAAGGGGTCTGAATACTTTCCGAAGGCACTGTAATGGTTTGTATAGACAGTATGGACAGTATGTGAATAGAAAGGGTGTGTACGGCAGTAGTTATATAGGATGCGCCTCGTGGGGGCATGCCATCTCTACGGTCTCCTGAAGTCCACAATCAGCGCCTTCATTTTGTTGAGAGGTTATCTTCCTGGCACAACTCAGACAGAGCTCTCACATCCTCCCTGTAGGCTGTCTCGTCGTTGTTGGTATTGAACCACGGAGTCTGGCTCCAAATAATTCATGTTCCTCACCTTTTCCTCCCCAACCCCTCCTCTCCTCTCTTCTCCTCCCCTCCTCTTCCTCTCCCAATCCTGCTTCTGTTTTCCTACTCAATTGCAGTAAGTTTTTCCAAAGTATGTTGGATGTTAGAACTCACTTCATATCTCAAAGTAAGCAGTGTATTCTCAGCAGCTCTATTTCACCAGAAAGCTGCTCTCGCCAGAAAGAGACCTATATTAGAGAAATACCTGTATTAGAGAAATACCTGTATTAGAGTGTATTAGAGAGAGACCTGTGTTAGAGAGAGACCTGTGTTAGAGAAATATGTTTATTATAGAGAGACCTGTATTAGAGAGATCTGTATTACAGAGCCCTGTGTAGCTCAGTTGGTAGAGCATGGCGCTTGCAACGTCAGGGTTGTGGGTTCGATTCCCACGGGGGGCCAGTATGAAAAAATGTATGCACTCACTAACTGTAAGTCGCTCTGGATAAGAGTGTCTGCTAAATGACTAAAAATGTAAAATGTATTAGAGAGATAGACCCGTATTAGAGAGAGAGAGACCCGTATTAGATAGAGAGAGAGAGACCCGTATTAGAGAGAGAGAGAGAGAGAGAGAGACCCGTATTAGAGAGAGAGAGACCCGTATTAGAGAGAGAGAGAGAGAGAGACCCGTATTAGAGAGAGAGAGAGACCCGTATTAGAGAGAGAGAGAGAGAGAGAGAGAGACCCATATTAGAGAGAGAGAGACCCGTATTAGAGAGAGAGAGACCCGTATTAGAGAGAGAGAGAGACCCGTATTAGAGAGAGAGAGACCCGTATTAGAGAGAGAGAGAGACCCGTATTAGAGAGAGAGAGAGAGAGAGAGAGACCCGTATTAGAGAGAGAGAGACCCGTATTAGAGAGAGACACCCGTATCAGAGAGAGACCTGTATCAGAGAGAGACACCTGTATCAGAGTGAAACCTGTGTTAGAGAGAAACCTGTGTTAGAGAGAGCCCTGTATTAGAGCGAGACCTGTATTGAAGAGAGGACTGTATTGAAGAGAGGACTGTATTAAAAGCAAGACCTGTATTAGAGAGAGCCTGTTCTAGAGAGACATGTATTAGAGAGCCCTGTATTAGAGAGACCTGTATTAGAGCAAGAACTGTATTAGAGCGAGACCTGTATTGTGGGTTCGATTCCCACGGGGGGCCAGTATGAAAAAATGTATGCACTCACTAACTGTAAGTCGCTCTGGATAAGAGTGTCTGCTAAATGACTAAAAATGTATTAGAGAGAGACCTGTATTAGAGAGAGAGACCCGTATTAGAGAGAGAGAGACCCCCGTATCAGAGAGAGAGACCCGTATTAGCGAATTAGAGAAAGACCTGTATTAGAGCGAGACCTGTATTAGCGAATTAGAGCGAGACCTGTATTAGAGCGAGACCTGTATTAGCTAGAGAGATGTACTAGAGAGACACCTGTATTAGAGAGAGAGACCCGTATTAGAGAGAGAGAGACCCCCGTATCAGAGAGAGAGACCTGTATTAGCGAATTAGAGAAAGACCTGTATTAGAGCGAGACCTGTATTAGAGCGAGACCTGTTTTAGAGCGAGACCTGTATTAGCGAATTAGAGCGAGACCTGTATTAGAGCGAGACCTGTATTAGAGCGAGACCTGTATTAGAGTAAATTAGAGAGAGACCTGTGTTAGAGAGAAACCTGTGTAAGAGAGAGCCATGTGTTAGAGAGAGATACCTGTATTAGAGAGAGATACCTGTATTAGAGAGAGCCCTGTATTAGAGCAAGACCTTTATTAGAGTGAATTAGAGAGAAACCTGTATTAGAGCGAGAACTGTATTAAAGTGAGACCTGTATTAAAGTGAGACCTGTATTAGAGATAGACCTGCATGAGTGTATTAGAGAGATACCTGTATTAGAGAGACATGTATTAGAGCGAGACCTGTATTGCAGAGAGGAATGTATTAAAAGCAAGACCTGTATTAGAGAGAGCCCTGTTCTAGAAAGACATGTATTAGAGAGCCCTGTATTAGAGAGACCTGTATTAGAGCGAGACCTGTATTAGAGCAGAGACCTGTATTAGAGCGAGACCTGTATTAGAACGAGACCTGTATTAGCGAATTAGAGAAAGACCTGTTTTAGAGCGAGACCTGTATTAGAGTAAATTAGAGGGAGACCTGTGTTAGAGAGAGACCTGTGTTAGAGAGAGACCTGTGTTAGAGACAGGCCTGTATTAGAGACCTGTATTAGAGACAGACCTGTATTAGAGTGAATCCTGTATTAGAGCGAGACCTGTATTAAGGCGAGACCTGTATTAAAGAGAGACCTGCATGAGTGTATTAGAGAGATACCTGTATTAGAGAGATACCTGTATTAGAGAGAGACCTGTATTAGAGAACGACCTGTATTAGAGAGAGACCTGTATTAGAGCGAGACCTGTATTAGAGTAAATTAGAGAGAGACCTGTGTTAGAGAGAGACCTGTGTTAGAGAGAGACCTATGTTAGAGAGAGACCTGTGTTAGAGAGAGACCTGTGTTAGAGACAGGCCTGTATTAGAGACCTGTATTAGAGACAGACCTGTATTAGAGTGAATCCTGTATTAGAGCGAGACCTGTATTAAAGCGAGACCTGTATTAAAGCGAGACCTGTATTAGAGAGAGACCTGCATGAGTATATTAGAGAGATACCTGTATTAGAGAGAGACCTGTATTAGAGAACGACCTGTATTAGAGAATGACCTGTATTAGAGAACAACCTGTATTAGAGAAAGGACTGTATTAGAGAGAGACCTGTATTAGAGAAAGGACTGTATTAGAGAAAGACCTGTATTAGAGAGACCTGCATGAGTGTATTAGAGAGAGACCTGTATTAGAGAAAGACCTGTATTAGAGAGAGACCTGTATTAGAGCGAGACCTGTTTTAGAGCGAGACCTGTATTAGCGAATTAGAGCAAGACCTGTATTAGAGCGAGACCTGTATTAGAGCGAGACCTGTATTAGAGTAAATTAGAGAGAGACCTGTGTTAGAGAGAAACCTGTGTTAGAGAGAGCCTTGTGTAAGAGAGAGCCATGTGTTAGAGAGAGATACCTGTATTAGAGAGAGATACCTGTATTAGAGAGAGCCCTGTATTAGAGCAAGACATTTATTAGAGTGAATTAGAGAGAAACCTGTATTAGAGCGAGAACTGTATTAAAGTGAGACCTGTATTAAAGTGAGACCTGTATTGGAGATAGATCTGCATGAGTGTATTAGAGAGATACCTGTATTAGAGAGACATGTATTAGAGCGAGACCTGTATTGCAGAGAGGAATGTATTAAAAGCAAGACCTGTATTAGAGAGAGCCCTGTTCTAGAAAGACATGTATTAGAGAGCCCTTTATTAGAGAGACCTGTATTAGAGCGAGACCTGTATTAGAGCAGAGACCTGTATTAGAGCGAGACCTGTATTAGAACGAGACCTGTATTAGCGAATTAGAGAAAGACCTGTTTTAGAGCGAGACCTGTATTAGAGTAAATTAGAGGGAGACCTGTGTTAGAGAGAGACCTGTGTTAGAGAGAGACCTGTGTTAGAAAGAGACCTGTGTTAGAGACAGGCCTGTATTAGAGACCTGTATTAGAGACAGACCTGTATTAGAGTGAATCCTGTATTAGAGCGAGACCTGTATTAAAGCGAGACCTGTATTAAAGAGAGACCTGCATGAGTGTATTAGAGAGATACCTGTATTAGAGAGACACCTGTATTAGAGAACGACCTGTATTAGAGAGAGACCTGTATTAGAGCGAGACCTGTATTAGAGCGAGACCTGTATTAGAGTAAATTAGAGAGAGACCTGTGTTAGAGAGAGACCTGTGTTAGAGAGAGACCTATGTTAGAGAGAGACCTGTGTTAGAGAGAGACCTGTGTTAGAGACAGGCCTGTATTAGAGACCTGTATTAGAGACAGACCTGTATTAGAGTGAATCCTGTATTAGAGCGAGACCTGTATTAAAGCGAGACCTGTATTAAAGCGAGACCTGTATTAGAGAGAGACCTGCATGAGTGTATTAGAGAGATACCTGTATTATAGAGACATGTATTAGAGAGAGACCTGTACTAGAGAGAGACCTGAATTAGAGAACGACCTGTATTAGAGAGAGACCTGTATTAGAGAACGACCTATATTAGAGCGAGACCTGTATTAAAGTGAGACCTGTATTAGAGATAGACCTGCATGAGTGTATTAGAGAGATACCTGTATTAGAGAGACATGTATTAGAGCGAGACCTGTATTGCAGAGAGGAATGTATTAAAAGCAAGACCTGTATTAGAGAGAGCCCTGTTCTAGAAAGACATGTATTAGAGAGCCCTTTATTAGAGAGACCTGTATTAGAGCGAGACCTGTATTAGAGCAGAGACCTGTATTAGAGCGAGACCTGTATTAGAACGAGACCTGTATTAGCGAATTAGAGAAAGACCTGTTTTAGAGCGAGACCTGTATTAGAGTAAATTAGAGGGAGACCTGTGTTAGAGAGAGACCTGTGTTAGAGAGAGACCTGTGTTAGAGAGAGACCTGTGTTAGAGACAGGCCTGTATTAGAGACCTGTATTAGAGACAGACCTGTATTAGAGTGAATCCTGTATTAGAGCGAGACCTGTATTAAAGCGAGACCTGTATTAAAGAGAGACCTGCATGAGTGTATTAGAGAGATACCTCTATTAGAGAGAGACCTGTATTAGAGAACGACCTGTATTAGAGAGAGACCTGTATTAGAGCGAGACCTGTATTAGAGCGAGACCTGTATTAGAGTAAATTAGAGAGAGACCTGTGTTAGAGAGAGACCTGTGTTAGAGAGAGACCTATGTTAGAGAGAGACCTGTGTTAGAGACAGGCCTGTATTAGAGACCTGTATTAGAGACAGACCTGTATTAGAGTGAATCCTGTATTAGAGCGAGACCTGTATTAAAGCGAGACCTGTATTAAAGCGAGACCTGTATTAGAGAGAGACCTGCATGAGTGTATTAGAGAGATACCTGTATTATAGAGACATGTATTAGAGAGAGACCTGTACTAGAGAGAGACCTGAATTAGAGAACGACCTGTATTAGAGAGAGACCTGTATTAGAGAACGACCTGTATTAGAGTGAGACCTGTATTAGAGCGAGACCTATATTAGAGCGAGACCTGTATTAGCGAATTAGAGAAAGACCTGTATTAGAGCGAGACCTGTATTAGAGCGAGACCTGTATTAGAGCGAGACCTGTATTAGAGTAAATTAGAGAGAAACCTGTGTTAGAGATACCTGTATTAGAGCGAGACCTGTGTTAGAGAGAGACCTGTGTTAGAGAGAGACCTGTGTTAGAGACAGGCCTGTATTAGAGACCTGTATTAGAGACAGACCTGTATTAGAGTGAATCAGAGAGAAACCTGTATTAGAGCGAGACCTGTATTAAAGCGAGACCTGTATTAAAGCGATACTTGTATTAGAGAGACCTACATGAGTGTATTAGAGAGATATGTATTAGAGAACGACCTGTATTAGAGCGAGACCTGTATTAGAGAGACCTGCATGAGTGTATTAGAGAGATACCTGTATTAGAGAGAGACCTGTATTAGAGAACGACCTGTATTAGAGAATGACCTGTATTAGAGAACGACCTGTATTAGAGAAAGGACTGTATTAGAGAGAGACCTGTATTAGAGAAAGGATTGTATTAGAGAAAGACCTGTATTAGAGAGACCTGCATGAGTGTATTAGAGAGAGACCTGTATTAGAGAAAGACCTGTATTAGAGAGAGACCTGTATTAGAGAAAGACCTGTATTAGAGAGAGACCTGTATTAGAGAAAGACCTGTATTAGAGAGAGACCTGTATTAGAGTTAGACCTGTATCAACCTTCCCAAGTTCTCTCACGTCACCCCGCTCCTCCACACACTCCACTGGCTTCCAGTTGAAGCTCGCATCTGCTACAAGACCATGGTGCTTGCCTACGGAGCTGTGAGGGGAACGGCACGTCTTTACCTTCAGGGTCTGATCAAACCCCTACACCCAAACGAGGGCATTTCGTTCATCCACCTCTGGCCTGCTGGTCCCCCTACCTCTACGGAAGCACAGTTCCCGCTCAGCCCAGTCAAAACTGTTCGCTGCTCTGGCACCCCAATGGTGGAACAAGCTCCCTCACGACGCCAGGACAGCGGAGTCACTGACCACCTTCCGGAGACACTTGAAACCCCACCTCTTTAAGGAATACCTGGGATAGGATAAAAGTAACAATTTTAACCCCCCCCCCCCCCCCCACAAAATATATATATAAAAAAAAAAATGAATAAAAAATGAAATGAAAACAAAAAAAAATGAGTACATATATATATATATAAATAAAACAAATGAAAATAAAAAATACTACATCTAAAAATATATATATATATTTATATTTTTAAAAAAAACATTAAAACATTTTGAAAAAAATGAATGCGTTAAGTGGTTGTCCCTCTGGCTATCATAAGGTGAATGCACCAATTTGTAAGTCGCTCTGGATAAGAGCATCTGCTAAATGACGTAAATGTAATGAGAGAGACCTGTATTAGAGAAATACAGTATCTCACAAAAGTGAGTACACCCCTCACATTTTTGTAAATATTTGAGTATATCTTTTCATGTGACAACACTGAAGAAATGACACTTTGCTACAATGTAAAGTAGTGAGTGTACAGCTTGTATAACAGTGTACATTTTCTGTCCCCTCAAAATAACTCAACACACAGCCATTAATGTCTAAACCGCTGGCAACAAAAGTGAGTACACCCCTAAGTATAAATGTCCAAATTGGGCCCAAAGTGTCAATATTTTGTGTGGCCACCATCATTTTCCAGCACTGCCTTAACCCTCTTGGGCATGGAGTTCACCAGAGCTTCACAGGTTGCCACTGGATTCCTCTTCCACTCCTCCATGACGACATCACGGAGCTGGTGGATGTTAGAGACCACCTTCCGTTTGAGGATGCCCCACAGATGCTCAATAGGGTTTAGGTCTGGAGACATGCTTGGCCAGTCCATCACCACATCACGGAGCTGGTGGATGTTAGAGACCACCTTCCGTTTGAGGATGCCCCACAGATGCTCAATAGGGTTTAGGTCTGGAGACATGCTTGGCCAGTCCATCACCTGTGTGTCGTAGCCTACTGTTATGTCTAGAACTTCGTGGCCGAGTTCCTCCAGCTTTCAGGTTTGATTTGGGTCCGTCTGTCTTGGGGAAATCTTGGAAACGTATTAGGTTCAGGAAAAGGGTGTAGGGTTCAGGAGAAGACGAAATTCACAAGACAGATCATCTGATTTGGAGAGCAGAGACATCTAGAGAGGAGAGGAGTGCTAACATACAGAGATACCTAGAGAGGAGAGGAGAGGAGAGGAGAGGAGAGGAGAGGAGAGGAGAGGAGAGGAGAGGAGAGGAGAGGAGAGGAGAGGAGAGGAGAGGAGAGGAGAGGAGAGGAGAGGAGAGGAGAGGAGAGGAGAGGAGTGCTAACATACAGAGATACCTAGAGAGGAGAGGAGAGGAGAGGAGAGGAGAGGAGAGGAGAGGAGAGGAGAGGAGAGGAGAGGAGAGGAGAGGAGAGGAGAGGAGAGGAGAGGAGAGGAGAGGAGTGCTAACATACAGAGATACCTAGAGAGGAGAGGAGAGGAGAGGAGAGGAGATGAGTGCTAACATACAGAGATATCCGTTTTTTGCATTTGCAAATCTCAGACTGGCCAATAACAAGAAAATATTAAGATGGGCAGTCTGAGATGTGGCTTTTTCTTTGCAACTCTGCCTAGAAAGTCAGCATCCTGGAGTCGCCTCTTCACTGTTGACGTTGAGACTGGTTTTTTGCGGGTACTATTTAATGAAGCTGCCAGTTGAGGACCTGTGAGGCGTCTTTCTCAAACTAGACACTAATTTATTTGTCCTCTTGTTCAGTTGTGCACCAGGGCCTCCCACTCCTCTTTCTATTCTGGTTAGAGCCAGTTTGCGCTGTTCTGTGAAGGGATTAGTACGCAGCGTTGTACGAGATCTTCAGTTTCTTGGCAATTTCTCTCATGGAATAGCCTTCATTTCTCAGAACAAGAATAGACTGACGAGTTTCAGAAGGAAGTTATTTGTTTCTGGCCATTTTGAGCCTGTAATCGAACCCACAATTGCTGATGCTCCAGATACTCAACTAGTCTCAAGAAGGCCAGTTTTATTGCTTCTTTAATCAGCACAACAGTTTTCAGCTATGCTAACATAATTGCAAAAGGGTTTTCTAATGATCAATTAGCCTTTTAAAATGATAAACTTGGATTAGCAAACACAACGTGCCATTGGAACACAGGACTGATGGTTGCTGATTATGGGCCTCTGTACGGCTATGTAGATATTCCATTAAAAATTCTGCCGTTTCCAGCTACAATAGCCATTTACAACATTAACAATGTCTACACTGAATTTCTGATCAATTTGATGTTATTTTTTTTTATGGACATTCTAAAACAAGGACATTTCTAAGTGACCCCAAACTTTTGAACGATATATATATATATACACATATATATTTATACATATACATATACATACATACATACATACATACATACATACATACATACATACATACACAGTGCCTTCGGAAAGTATTCAGACCCCTTGACTTTTCACATTTTGTTACGTTACAGCCATATTCTAAAATGTATTAAATAAAATAAATCATCAATCTACACACAATACCCCATAAGTATTCAGACCCTTTGCTATGAGACTTGAAATTGAGCTCAGGTGCATCCTGTTCCCATTGATCATCCTTGAGATGTTTCTATAACTTGATTGGAGTCCACCTGCGGTAAATTCAATTGATTGGACATGATTTAGAAAAGGCACACACCTGTCTATATAAGGTCCCACAGTTGACAGTGAATGTCAGAGCAAAAACCAAGCCATGAGGTCGAAGGAATTGTCCGTAGAGCGCCGAGACAGGATTGTGTCGAGGCACAGATCTGGGGAAGGTACCAAAACATTTCTGCAGCATTGAAGGTTTTATATTTATATTTTCTATTTATCATAATATATGTTTGTAAATTTACAAACCATATAGCTGTACCATGATATTTGCATTGCTACTAAGTAAACCTCCAATTGTTCCCCACTATTCCGCCCGCTAAAACCCATCCCCATCCCAAGTTGGGTTATCATCCCAGTGACCGTCAGACCACCCCCGGATCCCAAATATAAAATATATTTGATTTGTTTAACACTTTTTTGGTTACTACAAGATTCCATATGCGTTATTTCATAGTTTTAAGGTCTTCACTATTATTCTACAATGTAGAAAATAGTGAAAATAAAGAAAACCCCTTGAATGAGTAGGTGTTCTAAAACTTTTGCCCGGTAGTGTAGCTATTAAAAGTAAAATATATACAGTACATATACATACAGTACATATACATACAGTACATATACATACAGTACATATATATACAGTACATATACATACAGTACATATATATACAGTACATATATATACAGCACATATACATACAGTACATATACATACAGTACATATACATACAGTACATATACATACAGTACATATATATACAGTACATATACATACAGTACATATATATACAGTACATATATATACAGTACATATACATACAGTACATATACATACAGTACATATACATACAGTACATATATATACAGTACATATACATACAGTACATATATATACAGTACATATACATACAGTACATATATATATACAGTACATATATATACAGTACATATACATACAGTACATATATATACAGTACATATATATACAGTACATATACATACAGTACATATATATACAGTACATATACATACAGTACATATACATACAGTACATATACATACAGTACATATATATACAGTACATATATATAAAAAATCCTGCGTATCTTAATTTCCATAATTAACAACTAATATGTGTAATAATGTAAAGGATTGTTACCTCTAACCAGGATTGTTACCTAGAACCAGGATTGTTACCTCTAACCAGGATTGTTACCTATAACCAGGATTGTTACCTCTAACCAGGATTGTTACCTATAACCAGGATTGTTACCTAGAACCAGGATTGTTACCTCTAACCAGGATTGTTACCTAGAACCAGGACTGTTACCTATAACCAGGATTGTTACCTATAACCAGGATTGTTACCTATAACCAGGACTGTTACCTATAACCAGGATTGTTACCTCTAACCAGGACTGTTACCTATAACCCGGACTGTTACCTCTAACCAGGATTGTTACCTATAACCAGGATTGTTACCTCTAACCAGGATTGTTACCTATAACCAGGATTGTTACCTCTAACCAGGATTGTTACCTCTAACCAGGATTGTTACCTAGAACCAGGACTGTTACCTATAACCCGGACTGTTACCTATAACCAGGATTGTTACCTATAACCAGGATTGTTACCTATAACCCGGACTGTTACCTCTAACCAGGATTGTTACCTCTAACCAGGATTGTTACCTAGAACCAGGACTGTTACCTATAACCAGGATTGTTACCTATAACCAGGATTGTTACCTATAACCAGGACTGTTACCTATAACCAGGATTGTTACCTCTAACCAGGACTGTTACCTATAACCCGGACTGTTACCTCTAACCAGGATTGTTACCTATAACCCGGACTGTTACCTATAACCAGGATTGTTACCTATAACCAGGACTGTTACCTCTAACCAGGATTGTTACCTCTAACCAGGATTGTTACCTATAACCAGGATTGTTACCTCTAACCAGGATTGTTACCTATAACCAGGATTGTTACCTATAACCAGGATTGTTACCTATAACCAGGACTGTTACCTATAACCAGGACTGTTACCTCTAACCAGGATTGTTACCTATAACCAGGATTGTTACCTATAACCAGGACTGTTACCTCTAACCAGGATTGTTACCTATAACCAGGATTGTTACCTATAACCCGGACTGTTACCTCTAACCAGGATTGTTACCTCTAACCAGGATTGTTACCTCTAACCAGGACTGTTACCTCTAACCAGGATTGTTACCTATAACCAGGACTGTTACCTATAACCCGGACTGTTACCTCTAACCAGGATTGTTACCTCTAACCAGGATTGTTACCTATAACCCGGACTGTTACCTATAACCAGGATTGTTACCTATAACCAGGATTGTTACCTATAACCCGGACTGTTACCTCTAACCAGGATTGTTACCTCTAACCAGGATTGTTACCTAGAACCAGGACTGTTACCTATAACCCGGACTGTTACCTATAACCAGGATTGTTACCTATAACCAGGATTGTTACCTATAACCCGGACTGTTACCTCTAACCAGGATTGTTACCTCTAACCAGGATTGTTACCTAGAACCAGGACTGTTACCTATAACCAGGATTGTTACCTATAACCAGGATTGTTACCTATAACCAGGACTGTTACCTATAACCAGGATTGTTACCTCTAACCAGGACTGTTACCTATAACCCGGACTGTTACCTCTAACCAGGATTGTTACCTCTAACCAGGACTGTTACCTATAACCCGGACTGTTACCTCTAACCAGGATTGTTACCTATAACCAGGATTGTTACCTCTAACCAGGATTGTTACCTATAACCAGGATTGTTACCTCTAACCAGGATTGTTACCTCTAACCAGGATTGTTACCTAGAACCAGGACTGTTACCTATAACCCGGACTGTTACCTATAACCAGGATTGTTACCTATAACCAGGATTGTTACCTATAACCCGGACTGTTACCTCTAACCAGGATTGTTACCTCTAACCAGGATTGTTACCTAGAACCAGGACTGTTACCTATAACCAGGATTGTTACCTATAACCAGGATTGTTACCTATAACCAGGACTGTTACCTATAACCAGGATTGTTACCTCTAACCAGGACTGTTACCTATAACCCGGACTGTTACCTCTAACCAGGATTGTTACCTATAACCCGGACTGTTACCTATAACCAGGATTGTTACCTATAACCAGGACTGTTACCTCTAACCAGGATTGTTACCTCTAACCAGGATTGTTACCTATAACCAGGATTGTTACCTCTAACCAGGATTGTTACCTATAACCAGGATTGTTACCTATAACCAGGATTGTTACCTATAACCAGGACTGTTACCTCTAACCAGGACTGTTACCTCTAACCAGGATTGTTACCTATAACCAGGATTGTTACCTATAACCAGGACTGTTACCTCTAACCAGGATTGTTACCTATAACCAGGATTGTTACCTATAACCCGGACTGTTACCTCTAACCAGGATTGTTACCTCTAACCAGGATTGTTACCTCTAACCAGGACTGTTACCTCTAACCAGGATTGTTACCTATAACCAGGACTGTTACCTATAACCTGGACTGTTACCTCTAACCAGGATTGTTACCTCTAACCAGGATTGTTACCTATAACCCGGACTGTTACCTATAACCAGGATTGTTACCTATAACCAGGATTGTTACCTATAACCCGGACTGTTACCTCTAACCAGGACTGTTACCTCTAACCAGGATTGTTACCTAGAACCAGGACTGTTACCTATAACCCGGACTGTTACCTATAACCAGGATTGTTACCTATAACCAGGATTGTTACCTATAACCCGGACTGTTACCTCTAACCAGGATTGTTACCTCTAACCAGGATTGTTACCTAGAACCAGGACTGTTACCTATAACCAGGATTGTTACCTATAACCAGGATTGTTACCTATAACCAGGACTGTTACCTATAACCCGGACTGTTACCTCTAACCAGGATTGTTACCTATAACCCGGACTGTTACCTATAACCAGGATTGTTACCTATAACCAGGATTGTTACCTATAACCAGGACTGTTACCTCTAACCAGGATTGTTACCTCTAACCAGGACTGTTACCTATAACCCGGACTGTTACCTCTAACCAGGATTGTTACCTATAACCCGGACTGTTACCTATAACCAGGATTGTTACCTATAACCAGGACTGTTACCTCTAACCAGGATTGTTACCTCTAACCAGGACTGTTACCTATAACCCGGACTGTTACCTCTAACCAGGATTGTTACCTATAACCCGGACTGTTACCTATAACCAGGATTGTTACCTCTAACCAGGATTGTTACCTATAACCAGGATTGTTACCTATAACCCGGACTGTTACCTCTAACCAGGATTGTTACCTATAACCAGGATTGTTACCTAGAACCAGGATTGTTACCTATAACCCGGACTGTTACCTCTAACCAGGATTGTTACCTATAACCCGGACTGTTACCTCTAACCAGGATTGTTACCTCTAACCAGGACTGTTACCTATAACCCGGACTGTTACCTCTAACCAGGATTGTTACCTATAACCCGGACTGTTACCTATAACCAGGATTGTTACCTATAACCAGGACTGTTACCTCTAACCAGGATTGTTACCTCTAACCAGGACTGTTACCTATAACCCGGACTGTTACCTCTAACCAGGATTGTTACCTATAACCCGGACTGTTACCTATAACCAGGATTGTTACCTCTAACCAGGATTGTTACCTAGAACCAGGATTGTTACCTATAACCAGGATTGTTACCTATAACCAGGATTGTTACCTCTAACCAGGATTGTTACCTATAACCAGGATTGTTACCTCTAACCAGGATTGTTACCTATAACCAGGATTGTTACCTATAACCAGGATTGTTACCTCTAACCAGGATTGTTACCTAGAACCAGGATTGTTACCTAGAACCAGGATTGTTACCTATAACCCGGACTGTTACCTCTAACCAGGATTGTTACCTAGAACCAGGATTGTTACCTAGAACCAGGATTGTTACCTATAACCCGGACTGTTACCTCTAACCAGGATTGTTACCTATAACCCGGACTGTTACCTATAACCAGGATTGTTACCTCTAACCAGGATTGTTACCTATAACCAGGATTGTTACCTATAACCCGGACTGTTACCTCTAACCAGGATTGTTACCTATAACCCGGACTGTTACCTATAACCAGGATTGTTACCTCTAACCAGGATTGTTACCTATAACCAGGATTGTTACCTATAACCCGGACTGTTACCTCTAACCAGGATTGTTACCTATAACCAGGATTGTTACCTCTAACCAGGATTGTTACCTATAACCAGGATTGTTACCTATAACCAGGATTGTTACCTATAACCAGGAGTGCCATTACAAAAATTACATTTTTGGCGAGCAATTATTATTTTAGCAAACAATTGTGACTCATCCATATTTTCCCTAACATCATTATCCCCTAGAAACAGATGTGGGACACACACACACACACTCAACCTCTTTCCCCTACAAACAACCAGAAGCGCAGATGCAAAAGCACTTTATTACAGACAGAAATACTCCTCAGTTTCATCAGCTGTCCGGATGGCTGGTCTCATACAATTCCGCAGGTGAAGAAGCCGGATGTGGAGGTCCTGGGCTGGCATGGTTAGACGTGGTCTACGGTTGTAAGGCTGGTTGGACGTACCGCCAAATTCTCTAAAATGAAGTTGGAGGCGTCTTATGGTACAGAAATGAACATTAAATTATCTGGGAAAAGATCTGGTGGACATTCCTGCAGTCAGCATGTCAATTGCACGCTCCCTCAAAACTTGAGACATCTGGCATTGTGTTGTGTGACAAAAACTGCACATTTTAGAGTGGTATTTTTTTTTCTTTTTTTTGTACTTTTACCCCTTCTTCTCCCCAATTTCGTGATTTCCAATTGGTAGTTACAGTCTTGTCCCATCGCTGTAACTCCCCTATGGACTCGGGAGAGGTGAAGGTCGAGAGCCATGCGTCCTCCAAAACACGACCCCGCCAAGCAGCACTGCTTCTTGAAAAAACTGCCCGCTGTCACCCGGAAGCTAGCCGCCCCAATGTGTCGGAGAAAACACCGTCCAGCTGGCGACCGAAGAGCGTGATGGGACAAGGAAATCCCGGCCGGCCAAACCCTGCCCTAACCCGGACGACGCTGGGCCAATTGTGCGTCGCCTCATGGGCTTCCCGGTCACGGCCGGCTGTGACACAGCCTGGGATCTAACCCGGGTCTGTAGACCGCTGCGGCCTTTTATTGTCCCCAGCACAAGGTGCACCTGTGTAATGATCATGCTGTTTAATCAGCTTTTTGATATGCCACGCCTGTCAGGTGGATGGATTATCTTGGCAATGGAGAACTGCACACTAAGATGCATGTAAACAAATGTGTGCACAAAATGAGAGAAATAAGCTTTTTGTGCGTATGGAATATTTCTGGGGAGTTGCGTTTATATTCTTGTTCAGTATATATTATGATCACTACATCCGATGGATACTGCTTTAGAGCTGATTTCTGCAGGATGATTAATAATGTATGGAACAGTATTTTCCTCTACAGCAACAGTCATTTCAGTTAGAGTTGAGCTACTGTACCGACTGCTGTAGTGAACAACCAGTGAAAATGACACAGTTGTGTTTTCAGAAAGGCAGAACTTCTGACACAAATACACAAACAAACAAAGCCAAAGCATAACTAAAGGTTTTTAAATTGCTATGTGTTTAACCATGAGATTACAAGGTAACATAAGTTTATGCAGCTATAAAAGCTGTAATTATGTATTGTGGTTTCATAAATCCTGCGGTCCCCAGAATGAGGTCTTTCTGAGAGATTAAATACCTTTCTGTTAATTTGCTGCCTTTGATTCTGCTGCTGTGGTGAGATAAGCTTTTCTAAATAACGGGGTTGGGGAGAGAGAGACACTTTCCCAAAAGCACTGGAGAGTAACGAGGGAAATGAATTGGGTTTGATTTGGAATATGCCAATAATACAGCGTTGCCAAGGAAACCCGCTGATGGATCCAAGAAATGTAATCAAAGATCTATTTAGTCTTTATTTGATTTAGTTCAATTACAGAATGGGCTTTTATTGATTTGGTTATATATATATACACACTGAAGGCTTTTGATCTGTTTTATGTGTCTATGGTAGACTGAGGGAAAGTATGATGTCACTGCTCGGGCTGAAGGAAAGTGGCTAACTATACGTTCTTACAAGCCCTTAACCAACAATGCACCGTTTTTTAAAAAAGTATTTGCTTTTTTTTTGTTGAGAAAATAAATATATATACAGTATATATATAAATAACATACACTACCGGTTAAAAGTTTTAGAACACCTACTCATTCAAGGGTTTTTCTTTATTTTTACTATTTTCTACATTGTAGAATAATAGTGAAGACATCAAAACTATGAAATAACACATATGGAATCATGTAGTAACCAAAAAAGTGTTAAAACAAATCAAAATCTATTTTATATTTGAGATTCTTCAAAGTAGCCACCCTTTGCCTTGACAGCTTTGCACACTCTTGGCATTCTCTCAACCAGCTTGAGGTAGTCACCTGGAATGCATTTCAATTAACAGGTGTGCATTCTTAAAAGTTAATTTGTGGAATTTCTTTCCTTCTTAATGCGTTTGAGACAATCAGTTGTGTTGTGACAAGGTATTGGGGTTATACAGAAGATAGCCCTATTTGGTAAAAGACCAAGTCCATATTATGGCAAGAACCAGTCCAATTAGCAAAGAGAAACGACAGATCATCATTACTTTAAGACATGAAGGTCAGTCAATATGGAACATTTCAAGAACTTTGAACGTTTCTTTGAGTGCAGTCGAAAAAAACATCAAGCGCTATGATGAAACTGGCTCTCATGAGGACCACCACCACAAGAATGGAAGACCCAGAGTTCCTCTGTTACAGAGGATAAGTTCATTAGAGTTACCAGCTTCAGAAATTGCAGGCCAAATAAATGCTTCACAGAGTTCAAGTAACAGACACATCTCAACATCAACTGTTCAGAAGGGACTGTGTGAATCAGGCCTTCATGGTCGAATTGCTGCAAACAAACCACTACTAAAGGACACCAATAAGAAGAAGAGACTTGCTTGGGCCAAGAAACACGAGCAATGGACATTAGACCGGTGGAAATCTGTCCTTTGGTCTGGAGTCCAAATTGGAGATGTTTGGTTCAAACCGCTGTGTCTTTGTGAGACGCGGTGTGGGTGAACGGATGATCTCCGCATGTGTGCTCCCACCGTAAAGCATGGAGGAGGAGGTGTTATGGTGTGGGGGTGCTTTGCTGGTGACACTGTCAGTGATTTATTTAGAATTCAAGGCACACTTAACCAGCATGGCTACCACAGCATTCTGCAGTGATACGCCATCCCATCTGGTTTGGGCTTAGTGGGACTATCATTTATTTTTCAACAGGACAATGACCCAACACACCTCCAGGCTGTGTAAGGACTATTTGACCAAGAAGGAGAGTGATGGAGTGCTGCATCAGATGACCTGGCCTCCACGATCCCCCGACCAAATTGAGATGGTTTGGGATGAGTCGGACTTAACACTGTGTTATATGGATGGTGTTAAGAGATAGATGGGAGGTGTTGAATGGAGCTGAAGGATGGGACTAATAACAACTAACAACAAACAATAACAAGATAGCTAATAATGTAAAGCATACTGTGTCCATAATAAGTATATAGGTTATAGGTTGGGAGCTTTTGTGAAGGAGCACAGTTAGAAAGATATGGCATATAGAAGCAAACTGGATGGACATCATGAAAATGATCGGAGAGGTTGAGAGTAGAAGAAGTTCAGGAGCAAACAAAATGTAATTACTGTAAAATTGACTGTGTCCATAAAATGTAGATAGTGGGTATGGGCTGGAAGTAGAGGCCTAGGCGTTGTTGTTCACTAGTTTACTCCAAGTAGGGAAAGGATGGCGGGGTTGGAAAGTAATGAAGGGGAATATATATATTTTTAAAGGATATGTATGTGTATATATATATGTATGTGTATATATATATATATATATATATATATGTGTATGTATGTATGAATGTATGTATGAATGTGTATATATATTTTTAAAAAACATGGGGGATTGGAAGTGATGCAGACAATTACATTGATGGAAGTTACAATCTATCTGCAATATTAAAGCTGATCTACCCTCCACCATCAGCACCGGCCTGTACCCTACCTGCCCTAAGCACTCTCCTGGCCCCTTACACTAAGTCTGATCGACCCCCTAAAGAAACACACACACAAAACAACACTGTGTTATAGTCAACAACCATAATGATTTGATTGTTTGTTGCCTGTAAGTTCAATAAATTGGTATAAATATTTTCGAAGTTGTATGGATCATCCTGATTTGGACCATACAGTTTAATGAGCCAAATCTGTTTTTCATCCACCTTCCTTGCGAATCATTCCTGACTATTTGCACATTCAGATCAATATTTGTTAATTAATATCATAATACCTTTTGAGTTCCTTTGTCCATGGCAGAAAATTATTTCATCACCCCTTTCCTTTTTCCACGCAACTTCATCTAACGATGTAGAGTGAGTTTCATGTAAACAGTAGATGTTATATTCCTTTTCTTTTAGCCACGTAAAGACTGATCTTCTTTTTTTATAATCTGCTAAACCGTTACAATTATAACTGGCTATACTTATTTCAACCCTTACCATAACTAGATACTATTCTCAGTCTAAATTGACCATAATTAGTGCTTTAAAGTTAGAGAGGAGAGAGGGAGAGAAGAGATGAGGAGAGCGAGAGGAGAGAGAGATCGTGTGTGTGTGTGTGTGTGTGTCCGTATGTGTAATTGAGTGTGTCCGCATATCAACTTCATAGTGTTCAGATATTTACAGTCCCCATTATTTTTTTCCGTAACCTGCAAAGCTGTCATCGAGGCTATTTGAAGAATCTCAAATATATTTTGATTTATTAAACACTTTTTTGGTTACTACATGATTCCATGTGTTATTTCAGTTGATGTCTTCACTATTATTCTACAATGTAGAAAATTGTAAAAATAAAGAAAAACCCTTGAATGAGTAGGTATTCTGAAACTTTTGACCGGTAGTCACATGATTTCTTAATTTGCAGTATGTTTGCCAATCGATTGGGCTGCCAGATTTATTTGCCATTCCATTTGCCTCATCCCTCTCAACCATAACATTTTTCAATTCCTCATCAATCCAAGGAGATTTAACCGTTTTTACAGTCATTTTCTTAATGACTGCATGCTTGTTATTAACTGGAATAAGCAATTTCATAAATGTGTCACGTGCAGTGTCTGTTTGCTCCTCATTACACACAACGGACCAACAAATATTCTTTACATCAACAACATAGGAATCACTACAAAACGTATTGTATTACCTCTTATACACTATATTAGGCCCAGCCTTTGGAACTTTGGTTTTCCTAGATATGGTTACTCTATTGTGATCACTACAGCTGATGGATCTGGATACTGCTTTAAAACACATTTCTGCAGCATTAGTAAAGATTTGATCAATACGTGTTGATGATTTCATTCCTGTGCTGTTTGTAACTATCCTGGTAGGTTGACTGACAATCTGAACCAGGTTGCAGGCACTTGTTACAGTTTGAAGTTGTTTCTTGAGTGGGCAGCTTGATGAAAAGCCAGTCAATATTTAAATCACCCAGAAAATATACCTCTCTATTGATATCACATACATTATCAAGCTTTTCACACATGTTATCCAGATACTGACTGTTAGCACTTGGTGGTCTATAGCGGCTTCCCACCAGAATGGGCTTTAGATGAGGCAGATGAACCTGTAGCCATATTACTTCAACAGTATTTAACATGAGATCCTCTCTAAGCTTTACAGGAATGTGGTTCTGAATATAGACCGCAACACCTCCACCATTGGCATTTCTGTCTTTTCGGTAGATGTTATAACCACGTATTGCTACCACTGTATCAAAGGTATTATCTAAGTGAGTTTCAGAGATCAGAAGTCAGATTATGAATGTCATCTGTTACAAGAAAGTTATTGACGTCATGAACCTTGTTTCTTAGGCTACAATTACAGCTTAGTGTCGAGCTTTATGGTGTTGAATGCTGAGCTGTAGTCAATGAATAGCATTTTCACGTAGGTGTTCCTCTTGTCCAGGCGGGAAAGGCCAGTGTGGAGTGCAATAGATATTACGTCATCTGTGGATCTGTTGGGGCGGTATGCAAATTGGAGTGGGTCCAGGGTGTCTGGGATGATGGTGTTGATGTGAGCCATGACCAGCCTTTCAAAGCGTTTCATGGCTACAGATGTGAGTGCTACGAGGCGATAGTCATTTTAGACAGGTTACCTTGGTGTTCTTGGGCACGGGGACTATGGTGGTCTGATTGAAACATGCAGGTATTACAGACTGGGTCAGCGAGAGTTTGAAAATGTCTGAAGGCACTTGACAACTGGTCAGCGCATGATCTGAGTACGCATCTCGATAATCCATCTGGCCCTGCGGCCTTGTGAATGTTGACCTGTTTAAAGGTCTTACTTACACATTGGCTACGGAGAGTGAGATCACAGTCGTCCGGAACAGCTGGTGCTCTCAAGCATGGTTCAGTGTTGCTTGCCTCGAAGCGAGCATAGAAGGCATTTAGCTCGTCTGGTAGGCTCACGTCACTGGGCAGCTCATGGCTGGGTTTCCCTTTGAGAGCCGTTAGCAAGCCCTGCCACATCCGACAAGCGTCAGAGTCGGTGTAGTAGGATTCGATCTTAGTCCTGTATTGACGCTTTGCCTGTTTGTTGGTTCGTCTGTCGTAGCGGGATTTCTTAAAAGCTTCCGGATTAGTGTCCCGCTCCTTGAAAGCAGCAGCTCTAGCCTTTAGCTCAGTGCGGATGTTGCCTTTAATCCATGGCTTCTGGTTGGGGTAGGTACGTACGGTCACTGTGGGGATGATGTCATCAATGCACTTATTAATGAAGCCGGTGACTGATGTGGTGTACTCCTCAATGTTATTAGCTGAATCCCAGAACATATTCCAGTCTGTGCTAGCAAAACAGTCCTGTAGCTTAGCTTCCGCTTCATCTTACCACTTCCGTATTGAGCGCGTCAATGATACTTCCTGTGAGTTTTTGCTTGTAAGCAGGAATCAGGTGGATAGAGTTATGGTCAGATTTGCCAAATGGAGGGAGAGGGAGAGCTTTGTATGTGTCTCTGTGTGTGGAGCAAAGATGATCTAGAGTTTTTTCGCGACTAGTTCCACAGGTGACATGCTGGTAGAAATTAGGTAAGACGAATTTCAGTTCTCCTGCATAAGAATCATCGGCCACTAGAAGCGCTGGCCACTAGGAACATCCCTCGAAGAACCCAATCAGTCTGGAGGTCAGTGAGGGTAAGGGAAGTGTCAGATCATATTGATCATGACAGCACGCCACACTGGGTTCTGTAGGAGGAACAGTATGGCATGCTAGCACATAGACTTCCAGCCATTGCGCTAACGATAGTTAGCATTGGCTCACGAAAGTACCTCTAACTTCCTTCATTCTGGACACAAAACGGTAACCACGATAAAAATGGTATCCGCGATTTAATCGGACTCTGGCGAAGTAGATAAAGGGCCTCAATCCCAAAGTATCCCTTTAAATCACACAACACGCATACACAGCTCCACTGGCAGAATGACCCCTGACCTTTAATCCCCAACCAGCCTTGACCTCTCCTTGGAACGTTTAGCTGGTCAGTCAGGGAATTATGTCCGATGCAAAAAACAACAATAGACGAGAGAGAGCTCCCCCTCCTCTGGCCTCTCTCCCCCTCCTCTGGCCTCTCTCCCCCTCCTCTGGCCTCTCTCCCCCTCCTCTGGCCTCTCTCCCCCTCCTCTGGCCACTCTCACCCTCCTCTGGCCACTCTCACCCTCCTCTGGCCTCTCTCACCCTCCTCTGGCCTCTCTCCCCCTCCTCTGGCCTCTCTCCCCCTCCTCTGGCCTCTCTCCCCCTCCTCTGGCCTCTCTCCCCCTCCTCTGGCCACTCTCACCCTCCTCTGGCCTCTCTCACCCTCCTCTGGCCACTCTCCCCCCCTCTGGCCTCTCTCCCCCTCCTCTGGCCTCTCTCCCCCTCCTCTGGCCTCTCTCCCCCTCCTCTGGCCACTCTCCTCCTCTTCTGGCCTCTCTCCCCCTCCTCTGGCCTCTCTCCCCCTCCTCTGGCCTCTCTCCCCCTCCTCTGGCCTCTCTCACCCTCCTCTGGCCACTCTCACCCTCCTCTGGCCTCTCTCACCCTCCTCTGGCCTCTCTCCCCCTCCTCTGGCCTCTCTCCCCCTCCTCTGGCCTCTCTCCCCCTCCTCTGGCCACTCTCACCCTCCTCTGGCCTCTCTAACCCTCCTCTGGCCACTCTCCCCCCTCTGGCCTCTCTCCCCCTCCTCTGGCCTCTCTCCCCCTCCTCTGGCCTCTCTCCCCCTCTTCTGGCCTCTCTCCCCCTCCTCTGGCCACTCTCCCCCTCCTCTGGCCTCTCTCCCCCTCCTCTGGTCTCTCTCCCCCTCCTTTGGCCACTCTCCCCCTCCTCTGGCCTCTCTCCCCCTCCTCTGGTCTCTCTCCCCCTCCTCTGGCCACTCTCCCCCTCTTCTGGCCTCTCTCCCCCTCCTCTGGCGTCTCTCCCCCTCCTCTGGCCTCTCTCCCCCTTCTCTGGCCTCTCTCCCCCTCTCTGGCCTCTCTCCCCCTGTTCAGCCCTATAACATATATAGTCCCGCATAGCTCAGTTGGTAGAGCATGGCGCTTGCAACGCCAGGGTTGTGGGTTCGTTTCCCACGGGGGCCCAGTATGAAAATGTATGCACTCACTAACTGTAAGTCGCTCTGGATAAGAGTGTCTGCTAAATGACTAAAATGTAAAATAACAAAGAACAAACAGAAAAAACATACCTGATCAATTAAATATCTTAGTCTACCAGAACCCACTGGATTCTCCAATTACATTGTAGTTTGTCATGTAGTTCATTCAAACCCCAAAAGGCCTGTGTTGTTGATGGTATCCTAGATAAAATATTCAGACCACAAATTCCAATTGTCTATACTTAAACTCTTTAACAATATCTTAGTTGTTTCTATAGACGAGTTGGTTATTAAGCAACAAAAACGATGCACGAGCAACCATGGGGAAAAACAGATGAGGTTGGATTAGATTGTTGACAACATGTAAGCTATATGTCGTCTCCAATGTTTATTTAAAACTTAAATGCATTTGCATAATTTTGTCTCAAATACATCGTTAGAGATGTTGGTTAGGTAACTAGCGAATTTTTGCCATATTAGCATTGACATAAAATCACAGGAGGTTGTTAGCACCTTAATTGGGGAGGGCGGGATCGTGGTAATGACTGGAGCGGACTGAGGACGGGCTCGTGGTAATGACTGGAGCGGAATGAGGACGGGCTCGTGGTAATGTCTGGAGCGGACTAAGGACGGGCTCGTGGTAATGTCTGGAGCGGACTGAGGACGGGCTCGTGGTAATGACTGGAGCGGAATGAGGACGGGCTCGTGGTAATGTCTGGAGCGGACTGAGGACGGGCTCGTGGTAATGTCTGGAGCGGACTGAGGACGGGCTCGTGGTAATGTCTGGAGCGGAATGAGGACGGGCTCGTGGTAATGTCTGGAGCGGAATGAGGACGGGCTCGTGGTAATGTCTGGAGCGGACTGAGGACGGGCTCGTGGTAATGTCTGGAGCGGAATGAGGACGGGCTCGTGGTAATGTCTGGAGCGGACTGAGGACGGGCTCGTGGTAATGTCTGGAGCGGACTAGGGACGGGCTCGTGGTAATGACTGGAGCGGACTGAGGACGGGCTCGTGGTAATGTCTGGAGCGGAATGAGGACGGGCTCGTGGTAATGTCTGGAGCGGACTGAGGACGGGCTCGTGGTAATGTCTGGAGCGGACTGAGGACGGGCTCGTGGTAATGTCTGGAGCGGACTAAGGACGGGCTCGTGGTAATGTCTGGAGCGGACTGAGGACGGGCTCGTGGTAATGTCTGGAGCGGAATCAGGACGGGCTCGTGGTAATGACTGGAGCGGACTGAGGACGGGCTCGTGGTAATGACTGGAGCGGACTCGGTGGAATGGCATCAAACACCTGTTGGCTCCGTTCCAGTCATTATTATGAGCCGTCCTCCCCTCAGCAGCCTGGTCTCAACATCCTGTAGTCCCACCAAACACTGGGGTGTTTTCATTGGCCGCAGTTTATTCCAACGCCACAAGATGGCAGAATTGTTCTTGCATTGAAACCACAACACCTAACTCCACACAGTAACCTGTGGTAACCTGTGGTCCTCTGTAGCTCAGCTACGCCAGGGTAGTGGGTTCGATCCCCGGGACCACCCATACACAAAAATGTATGCACACATGACTGTAAGTCGCTTTGGATAAAAGCGTCTGCTAAATGGCATATTATTATTATTATTATTATAATAACCTTCCACTGCAACTTCCACAGTAGGCAGACCTACATACCCAACCACACCACAACCAGTACAGGGCAGACCCTACTGCACACCCCTAGACCAGTTGCCTACCACAACGCCAACTCACACGGCCTACTGCAGCACACGGCCTACTGCAGCACATGGCCTACTGCAGCACATGGCCTACTGCAGCACACGGCCTACTGCAGCACATGGCCTACTGCAGCACATGTCCTACTGCAGCACACGGCCTACTGCAGCACATGGCCTACTGCAGCACATGTCCTACTGCAACACATGGCCTACTGCAACACATGGCCTACTGCAACACATGTCCTACTGCAACACATGACCTACTGCAGCACATGGCCTACCGCAGGCCTAATCTGAATATACATGGCCTCCCGCAGGCCTAATCTGAATATACATGGCCTACCGCAGGCCTAATCTGAATATACATGGCCTACCGCAGGCCTAATCTGAATATACATGGCCTACCGCAGGCCTAATCTGAATATACATGGCCTACCGCAGGCCTAATCTGAATATACATGGCCTACCGCAGGCCTAATCTGAATATACATGGCCTACCGCAGGCCTAATCTGAATATACATGGCCTACCGCAGGCCTAATCTGAATATACATGGCCTACCGCAGGCCTAATCTGAATATACATGGCCTACCGCAGGCCTAATCTGAATATACATGGCCTACCGCAGGCCTAATCTGAATATACATGGCCTACCGCAGGCCTAATCTGAAAATTGGGCTTTAACAGAATATTAAAGGACCACTAAAAACATCACCAACCCCAACTTGACTGATTGATTAAACCCACAGAGGGTATCAATACAAGTGGAGCTCGCTGCCTCTGTCTGGTGCACTGGCCAATCACAGCCATCAATATCTGTCTGGTGCACTGGCCAATCACAGCCATCAATATCTGTCTGGTACACTGGCCAATTACAGCAATCAATATCTGTCTGGTACACTGGCCAATCACAGAGCTGAAAATCTTTCCATTGCAGTCTATCCAACAGAACCAGAGTGCTGACTCAGTGTCTCAGGTCATATCATATAATATAGTGCTGCTTTATGACAGTCAGGTCATATAATATAATGCTGCTTTATGACAGTCAGGTCATATCATATAATATAGTGCTGCTTTATGACAGTCAGGTCATATAATATAATGCTGCTTTATGACAGTCAGGTCATATCATATAATATAGTGCTGCTTTATGACAGTCAGGTCATATAATATAGTGCTGCTTTATGACAGTCAGGTCATATCATATAATATAGTGCTGCTTTATGACAGTCAGGTCATATAATATAGTGCTGCTTTATGACAGTCAGGTCATATAATATAATATAGTGCTGCTTTATGACAGTCAGGTCATATCATATAATATAGTGCTGCTTTATGACAGTCAGGTCATATAATATAATGCTGCTTTATGACAGTCAGGTCATATCATATAATATAGTGCTGCTTTATGACAGTCAGGTCATATAATATAATGCTGCTTTATGACAGTCAGGTCATATAATATAGTGCTGCTTTATGACAGTCAGGTCATATAATATAATATAGTGCTGCTTTATGACAGTCAGGTCATATAATATAATGCTGCTTTATGACAGTCAGGTCATATAATATAGTGCTGCTTTATGACAGTCAGGTCATATAATATAATATAGTGCTGCTTTATGACAGTCAGGTCATATCATATAATATAGTGCTGCTTTATGACAGTCAGGTCATATAATATAATGCTGCTTTATGACAGTCAGGTCATATCATATAATATAGTGCTGCTTTATGACAGTCAGGTCATATAATATAGTGCTGCTTTATGACAGTCAGGTCATATCATATAATGCTGCTTTATGACAGTCAGGTCATATCATATAATATAGTGCTGCTTTATGACAGTCAGGTCATATAATATAGTGCTGCTTTATGACAGTCAGGTCATATAATATAATGCTGCTTTATGACAGTCAGGTCATATCATATAATATAGTGCTGCTTTATGACAGTCAGGTCATATAATATAGTGCTGCTTTATGACAGTCAGGTCATATAATATAGTGCTGCTTTATGACAGTCAGGTCATATCATATAATATAGTGCTGCTTTATGACAGTCAGGTCATATCATATAATATAGTGCTGCTTTATGACAGTCAGGTCATATCATATAATATAGTGCTGCTTTATGACAGTCAGGTCATATCATATAATATAGTGCTGCTTTATGACAGTCAGGTCATATCATATAATATAGTGCTGCTTTATGACAGTCAGGTCATATCATATAATATAGTGCTGCTTTATGACAGTCAGGTCATATCATATAATATAGTGCTGCTTTATGACAGTCAGGTCATATAATATAGTGCTGCTTTATGACAGTCAGGTCATATAATATAGTGCTGCTTTATGACAGTCAGGTCATATCATATAATATAGTGCTGCTTTATGACAGTCAGGTCATATCATATAATATAGTGCTGCTTTATGACAGTCAGGTCATATAATATAGTGCTGCTTTATGACAGTCAGGTCATATAATATAGTGCTGCTTTATGACAGTCAGGTCATATAATATAATGCTGCTTTATGACAGTCAGGTCATATCATATAATATAGTGCTGCTTTATGACAGTCAGGTCATATAATATAGTGCTGCTTTATGACAGTCAGGTCATATAATATAATATAGTGCTGCTTTATGACAGTCAGGTCATATAATATAGTGCTGCTTTATGACAGTCAGGTCATATAATATAGTGCTGCTTTATGACAGTCAGGTCATATAATATAATGCTGCTTTATGACAGTCAGGTCATATCATATAATATAGTGCTGCTTTATGACAGTCAGGTCATATAATATAGTGCTGCTTTATGACAGTCAGGTCATATCATATAATATAGTGCTGCTTTATGACAGTCAGGTCATATAATATAGTGCTGCTTTATGACAGTCAGGTCATATAATATAGTGCTGCTTTATGACAGTCAGGTCATATCATATAATATAGTGCTGCTTTATGACAGTCAGGTCATATAATATAGTGCTGCTTTATGACAGTCAGGTCATATCATATAATATAGTGCTGCTTTATGACAGTCAGGTCATATAATATAGTGCTGCTTTATGACAGTCAGGTCATATCATATAATATAGTGCTGCTTTATGACAGTCAGGTCATATCATATAATATAGTGCTGCTTTATGACAGTCAGGTCATATAATATAGTGCTGCTTTATGACAGTCAGGTCATATAATATAGTGCTGCTTTATGACAGTCAGGTCATATCATATAATATAGTGCTGCTTTATGACAGTCAGGTCATATCATATAATATAATGCTGCTTTATGACAGTCAGGTCATATCATATAATATAGTGCTGCTTTATGACAGTCAGGTCATATAATATAGTGCTGCTTTATGACAGTCAGGTCATATCATATAATATAGTGCTGCTTTATGACAGTCAGGTCATATAATATAATATAGTGCTGCTTTATGACAGTCAGGTCATATAATATAATATAGTGCTGCTTTATGACAGTCAGGTCATATAATATAATATAGTGCTGCTTTATGACAGTCAGGTCATATAATATAATATAATGCTGCTTTATGACAGTCAGGTCATATCATATAATATAGTGCTGCTTTATGACAGTCAGGTCATATAATATAGTGCTGCTTTATGACAGTCAGGTCATATCATATAATATAGTGCTGCTTTATGACAGTCAGGTCATATAATATAGTGCTGCTTTATGACAGTCAGGTCATATCATATAATATAGTGCTGCTTTATGACAGTCAGGTCATATAATATAGTGCTGCTTTATGACAGTCAGGTCATATAATATAGTGCTGCTTTATGACAGTCAAGTCATATAATATAGTGCTGCTTTATGACAGTCAGGTCATATAATATAGTGCTGCTTTATGACAGTCAGGTCATATCATATAATATAATGCTGCTTTATGACAGTCATATCATATAATATAATGCTGCTTTATGACAGTCAGGTCATATCATATAATATAATGCTGCTTTATGACAGTCAGGTCATATCATATAATATAATGCTGCTTTATGACAGTCAGGTCATATCATATAATATAATGCTGCTTTATGACAGTCAGGTCATATAATATAGTGCTGCTTTATGACAGTCAGGTCATATCATATAATATAATGCTGCTTTATGACAGTCAGGTCATATCATATAATATAATGCTGCTTTATGACAGTCAGGTCATATAATATAGTGCTGCTTTATGACAGTCAGGTCATATCATATAATATAGTGCTGCTTTATGACAGTCAGGTCATATCATATAATATAGTGCTGCTTTATGACAGTCAGGTCATATAATATAGTGCTGCTTTATGACAGTCAGGTCATATAATATAATGCTGCTTTATGACAGTCAGGTCATATCATATAATATAGTGCTGCTTTATGACAGTCAGGTCATATCATATAATATAATGCTGCTTTATGACAGTCAGGTCATATCATATAATATAGTGCTGCTTTATGACAGTCAGGTCATATAATATAGTGCTGCTTTATGACAGTCAGGTCATATCATATAATATAGTGCTGCTTTATGACAGTCAGGTCATATAATATAGTGCTGCTTTATGACAGTCAGGTCATATCATATAATATAGTGCTGCTTTATGACAGTCAGGTCATATAATATAATGCTGCTTTATGACAGTCAGGTCATATAATATAGTGCTGCTTTATGACAGTCAGGTCATATAATATAGTGCTGCTTTATGACAGTCAGGTCATATAATATAGTGCTGCTTTATGACAGTCAGGTCATATCATATAATATAATGCTGCTTTATGACAGTCAGGTCATATCATATAATATAGTGCTGCTTTATGACAGTCAGGTCATATAATATAGTGCTGCTTTATGACAGTCAGGTCATATCATATAATATAGTGCTGCTTTATGACAGTCAGGTCATATAATATAGTGCTGCTTTATGACAGTCAGGTCATATCATATAATATAATGCTGCTTTATGACAGTCAGGTCATATCATATAATATAGTGCTGCTTTATGACAGTCAGGTCATATAATATAGTGCTGCTTTATGACAGTCAGGTCATATCATATAATATAATGCTGCTTTATGACAGTCAGGTCATATCATATAATATAATGCTGCTTTATGACAGTCAGGTCATATAATATAGTGCTGCTTTATGACAGTCAGGTCATATCATATAGTGCTGCTTTATGACAGTCAGGTCATATCATATAATATAGTGCTGCTTTATGACAGTCAGGTCATATCATATAATATAGTGCTGCTTTATGACAGTCAGGTCATATCATATAATATAGTGCTGCTTTATGACAGTCAGGTCATATAATATAGTGCTGCTTTATGACAGTCAGGTCATATAATATAGTGCTGCTTTATGACAGTCAGGTCATATAATATAGTGCTGCTTTATGACAGTCAGGTCATATCATATAATATAGTGCTGCTTTATGACAGTCAGGTCATATCATATAATATAGTGCTGCTTTATGACAGTCAGGTCATATAATATAATGCTGCTTTATGACAGTCAGGTCATATCATATAATATAGTGCTGCTTTATGACAGTCAGGTCATATCATATAGTGCTGCTTTATGACAGTCAGGTCATATCATATAATATAGTGCTGCTTTATGACAGTCAGGTCATATAATATAGTGCTGCTTTATGACAGTCAGGTCATATCATATAGTGCTGCTTTATGACAGTCAGGTCATATAATATAGTGCTGCTTTATGACAGTCAGGTCATATCATATAATATAATGCTGCTTTATGACAGTCAGGTCATATAATATAGTGCTGCTTTATGACAGTCAGGTCATATCATATAATATAATGCTGCTTTATGACAGTCAGGTCATATAATATAGTGCTGCTTTATGACAGTCAGGTCATATCATATAATATAGTGCTGCTTTATGACAGTCAGGTCATATCATATAATATAGTGCTGCTTTATGACAGTCAGGTCATATCATATAATATAATGCTGCTTTATGACAGTCAGGTCATATCATATAATATAGTGCTGCTTTATGACAGTCAGGTCATATCATATAGTGCTGCTTTATGACAGTCAGGTCATATAATATAGTGCTGCTTTATGACAGTCAGGTCATATCATATAATATAATGCTGCTTTATGACAGTCAGGTCATATCATATAGTGCTGCTTTATGACAGTCAGGTCATATCATATAATATAGTGCTGCTTTATGACAGTCAGGTCATATCATATAATATAGTGCTGCTTTATGACAGTCAGGTCATATCATATAATATAGTGCTGCTTTATGACAGTCAGGTCATATAATATAGTGCTGCTTTATGACAGTCAGGTCATATAATATAATGCTGCTTTATGACAGTCAGGTCATATCATATAATATAGTGCTGCTTTATGACAGTCAGGTCATATCATATAATATAATGCTGCTTTATGACAGTCAGGTCATATCATATAATATAGTGCTGCTTTATGACAGTCAGGTCATATCATATAGTGCTGCTTTATGACAGTCAGGTCATATAATATAGTGCTGCTTTATGACAGTCAGGTCATATCATATAATATAGTGCTGCTTTATGACAGTCAGGTCATATAATATAGTGCTGCTTTATGACAGTCAGGTCATATCATATAATATAATGCTGCTTTATGACAGTCAGGTCATATCATATAGTGCTGCTTTATGACAGTCAGGTCATATAATATAGTGCTGCTTTATGACAGTCAGGTCATATAATATAATATAGTGCTGCTTTATGACAGTGTTTCAGGTCAAATCATATAATACCAACCATCATTCATAACAATAGACTGGATTTATCGTTGAATTTGACTAGACAATCAGTGTAGTCTACTATAGTGAGTGTTAACTTCTAATCAGTGTAGGGAGGTCAGAGACTTAGTGTGGCGACAGGACAACCTCCCTCGACGTTAGAAAGACCAAGGAGTTGATCGTGGACTATAGGAGAAAGAGGGGAGAGCATGCCTCCAGCCACATCGACAGGGCTGTAGTGGCACGGGTTGAGAGCTTCAGGTTCCTTGGCGTCCGCATCACTAAATACTTAACATCTTCCACACACACACCGCACAGTCGTGATGAGGGCATGACAGCGCCTCTTCCCCCTCCGGAGGCTGAAAAGATTTGGCATGGGCCTCAAAAAGTTATACAGCTGCACCATCGAGAGTATTTCGACTGGCTGAATCACCGCTTGGTACGGCAAATGCACCACTCTCGACCGCAAAGCGCTACAGAGGTGTGGTGCGGACAGTCCAGGACATAACTGGGGTCAAGCTCCCTGCCATCCAGGACCTCTATATCAAGCGGTGTCAGAGGAAGGCCTGAAAAATTGCCAAAGACTCCAGCCATAGACTGTTCTATCTGCTACTGTCCTGCAAACTTTACCGAAGCATCGGCTCCCGGACCAACAGGTTCTGAGACAGCTTCTACCACCAAGCCATAACACTGCTAAATAGTTAATACAATTGTTATCTGAGAGTCCATGCGAGACCCAAGTCTGCTTAATACGTGTGGACAGATATTGGACTTTGGCTCCACTCACCACTGCTGTTGAAGTCAAACTGGTTTCCCAGGTGAGTGCGTGCCAGTCACGTGAATCCTTTATCCACAGATTTAGCGCTTCTTGTTAATTGGTTTCTCCCGTTTCGGGGGTGCTTTCAGAAACGCTCATGTTTATGGAAATTATTAGCCTTTGTTTTCATTAACGAGTGAAGTATTA
Source organism: Coregonus lavaretus (assembly GCF_964263955.1). Lineage (NCBI taxonomy): Eukaryota > Metazoa > Chordata > Actinopteri > Salmoniformes > Salmonidae > Coregonus > Coregonus lavaretus. The sequence goes on from NC_140004.1 coordinate 49,093,515, forward strand.
ACCATTGTAATGTAAAGTGTGTAATAGTATTTCCACTAAAGTGTATCACTGTTTATTACATAATTGACCTGTTTAAAGGTATGAATGGTTCATGCCAGTTCTCCCCATTCTGTAAGAACTGCGCTAGAGCAAAGATCATATTATATTGACAAGATAGTCAAGTGACCGCTCTAACAATAGAAATACATGTCGTCAAAGATGGATGGTAGGCGGGAGGAAGCGAGATCGGGGTGGGACTATTCTAGCCAATGAGAAGGCAGATACGTGTGTGAACAACAGGCCTGTTTTCATAGAGATAGATAGAGGACTCATAACTTTCTTCTTCTTCATTGGCTGATTGCTCCCAACTCATAGGAAACCCCACCCAGATGACTACTTTAAAATGGTGGAAGCCCTCAATGCAATGGCAAGTATTCTATCTATCTCTATGAAATAAGGCAAATCTCCGATATAAAGTCGTTTTTTTTTCAAAGTTACCGAAATGCCATGTAAAGCCTACATGATGAGATTATTATGGACAAAAGAGCAAGATCATTTGCATTTGTCAAATGGCAGCCAAGCATCGATGATCATGTCACCAGAATAAGACCCTCGATAAAAAAATGTATTTATTTAACCTTTATTTAACCAGGTAAGCCAGTTGAGAACAAGTTCTCATTTACAACTGCGACCTGGCCAAGGTAAAGCAAAGCAGTGCGATAAAAACAACAACACAGAGTTACATATGGGGTAAAACAAAACATAAAGTCAATAACACAATAGAAAATCTATATACAGTGTGTGCAAATGTTATGGAGGTAAGGCAATAAATAGGCCATAGTGCATCAAGCTCATCACCTTGCACTTTCACCAGCCTGTGAAATTCATCATAATTAATTTAATCTGTAGCCTAATAAACTGATCCCCAATCGTAGTGGGAGGATCACACACCATGTCATCGCGTGACTCCAAGTCTACTTCCATATGATGGTTATTATATCAATATTTGCGCATAAAATAGTTTCCACCGCCATTTCTTGCATAATAAATTTGACCGATACAAAAAGATCCCACCATGTGGAACGAACAAACTGTACCGAAACTTCCTGTTTCCATCACAGGGGTTGTGATTTTTTTTTAGGACGGTATGACTTTACTTGCATAAAAAGTGTGGATGGAGACCTCCATATAACAATTCCTCAGTTCGTTGGCAGATTTTGGGCGGAGTAAATAAAACCTCTTGCTTTGCCTCTCTGGCTAGAGGTAGGATGGTGTTAAAGAGCTCTACCAGATTATACTCAACTGTGCGAGTTTTCATTGATGCTCTGTCAATTAGCCTACTAGGTTACCATGTGTACCTGCGTCGGGTTAATATGCCTACTATTTTGGCCAAATAAATTGATTGTTTAAAAAGTGATATCTATATATTTTGTCAACTATTTTCATAATTTTTGCCATCTGTACATTTTGTAAATGCTTAACTCTGGATCCATTCTTCTCAACTTCAGTGTTAAATTCCGAAATGTTTGCACCTGCATCTATGGCAGAGGCAGTACAACGCTCACATTCCACTATTTAATAGGAATGTAATTAGTGTAAGTTTCCAGTTACATGAGTAAAGTCATTCTCTGGCGCCCCTTGCGGCCCAGGACCCTACTACATGCAGTGGAACACACTGCCCACACACCATTAGGAGCCCGCTACAGTGTTACAATCCTTCCTTCCATTTCCTGCAACATTCCGTTTTTATGTTCTTTGAAAGGATACGCCACTTTGTTTCAGCGCCTCGGATAAGACTTTAGCCTGTCTTCTACATTGACACGGACGGCTGGGAGATGGTAAGACGCTTTCTTCTATTATCGATACGTTTACATTTTCCAACGAATGTGAGAAGCCTAGTCGGGGGGCAACTATCCAAATTATTGGGTAATAAGAAGGGCCAAAATCAATTTGAGTTGATTACCAATCAAGCTATATGAAATAAAGCAGCTGTATTTGTTTACTAGGGCTTTTATCCGCTGTTGAAACGGCTAAACACCTGCTCTGGGGTAGAAAATGAAGATTTGACTTAGCAAGAACAATATAGTCATATTTCTTTCACTGGCAGCGAGAGCTACTCCCGAACACATACCAGTCGTTTCCTTGGCTATTCCAAGCCTTTCAGTCGGCTATCTATGCTTCACCTGTAGCCGACGGCTGTGGAGTGTACTCCATTTTCTGAAAGGTAGACGTGCTTCATGGAAAACTAGAGAGAGAAAAGCGAGACCAGTGAGTGAAAGTCGTGACGTCTCACAAAGCAAGGTGCAGCTTTTTTCCCCCAAGTGAGACATCTCTTTGTTGAAGAATGTGTTTATGCCAACTCGGTGCACCGTAGAAACGTTACACAACAATATGTACACTAACCATCTTGCATTTCACCTCTAGAATTAAAGGAGCCGATATGAGGAGGGTCCGTGGCCAGGTACTATTGGGTCGGTTAACTGGGACAGGGATGAAAGGCTGCTGAAAGAAGAAGAAGGAGGAGGTGGAGGTGGTGGTGTGTATGCTGCTGTGTTGAATCCTCTGCTTGGGAGCAAGAAGCGCCTTCCAACATGACTGGGTTCAACCAGCAGAATGTTGAGGAATATTATGAGATGGGAGATGAGCTGGGGAGGTAAGTTATATGCTGTAAATTAACACTACCAACAGTATCTAAGGCTGTACTGTGGTGGTCTGTCTGGTGGAGTGCTTCCTGTGCAACCACAAGATCATAATATTACGTGTGTGTGTTAGATTATGGACCATTGATTATGGTCAGTTATATTATCCAAAGACTGACTGCAACCCCTCTATAGGCTCTCTCTGTCACAATCTCTTAGTTATGCAAAGCATCATTAGTATTATCCTGTCATCTCTGATTGGGGGGTAGATGTTGCAACCAGAGTGATATAATACTGATTATGGGCAGAAAGACGGCAACCTTTCCTTTCATTTCTCTCACAGAATCTCAGAGTTACAAATCCTTATGAAGTTTAATCTGATGGCTAGATGTTCTGGCTGGTTATCGTGTGTAATTCTATGATAAGGCCCACAGAGATCATATTACATTAATAGGGATTCTATATGTAATTCTATGATAAGGCCCACAGAGATCATACTGCATTAATAGGGATTCTATATGTAATTCTATGATAAGGCCCACAGAGATCATACTACATTAATAGTCCAGTGTAGCTCAGTTGGTAGAGCATGGTGCTTGCAACACCAGGGTTGTGGGTTCGATTCCCGCGGGGGAGCAGTATGAAAATATATGCACTCACTAACTGTAAGTCACTCTGGATAAGAGCGTCTGCTAAATGACTAAACTGTAAATGGAATTTATAGGGATTCTATATGTAATTCTATGGTTAGCGTGATTAGACCATAAAAAACTAGGTCCCATACCGGTAAGATATTACATCTACTTTCACCCCTGATTATATCTCACGCCTCCACTCCATATAATGTTATCTGACTGTACTCTCATGATGCCAGCATGCTGCAGGGGCTGAGAGGATGTCATAGAGAGAATGATTCCTGATGCATTACTGGGGTGTGTAGCCTACATTATGTGGGTAGGTAAGGCTACATTTAAGCTTGACTTGGCTTTATCCTTCTCACCATGCTAAGCAAAGAAAGCACCTCCCTGCCTCCGGTCTCCCTGCCTCCGGTCTCCCTGCCTCTCGGTCTCCCTGCCTCCCGGTCTCCCTGCCTCCCGGTCTCCCTGCCTCTCGGTCTCCCCGGTCTCCCTGCCTCCCCGTCTCCCTGCCTCCCCGTCTCCCTGCCTCCCCGTCTCCCTGCCTCCCCGCCTCCCGGTCTCCCTGCCTCCCCGTCTCCCTGCCTCCCTGTCTCCCTGCCTCCCCGTCTCCCTGCCTCCCCGTCTCCCTGCCTCCCGGTCTCCCTGCCTCCCAGTCTCCCTGCCTCCTGATCCCCCAAGTGTCTGGTTGGAATGAGGCCCGTTTGGAGATTGGGGAAATGATCTAAGCAGAGTGGAGTCAGTGGTGCTAGAGTAGCCATGCATGACAAGACCAGTCACCTCACTGTAATGAATGAGTTAGCTTAGCTATCTATGCCCACTCCCAGCCCTGATTTAACCATAGACACTGTAATGAATGAGTTAGCTTGGCTATCTATGCCCACTCCCAGCCCTGATTTAACCATAGACACTGTAATGAATGAGTTAGCTTGGCTATCTATGCCCACTCCCAGCCCTGATTTAACCATAGACACTGTAATGAATGAGTTAGCTTGGCTATCTATGCCCACTCTCAGCCCTGATTTAACCATAGACACTGTAATGAATGAGTTAGCTTGGCTATCTATGCCCACTCCCAGCCCTGATTTAACCATAGACACTGTAATGAATGAGTTAGCTTGGCTATCTATGCCCACTCCCAGCCCTGATTTAACCATAGACACTGTAATGAATGAGTTAGCTTGGCTATCTATGCACTCCCAGCCCTGATTTAACCATAGACACTGTAATGAATGAGTTAGCTTGGCTATCTATGCCCACTCCCAGCCCTGATTTAACCATAGACACTGTAATGAATGAGTTAGCTTGGCTATCTATGCCCACTCCCAGCCCTGATTTAACCATAGACACTGTAATGAATGAGTTAGCTTGGCTATCTATGCCCACTCTCAGCCCTGATTTAACCATAGACACTGTAATGAATGAGTTAGCTTGGCTATCTATGCCCACTCCCAGCCCTGATTTAACCATAGACACTGTAATGAATGAGTTAGCTTGGCTATCTATGCCCACTCCCAGCCCTGATTTAACCATAGACACTGTAATGAATGAGTTAGCTTGGCTATCTATGCACTCCCAGCCCTGATTTAACCATAGACACTGTAATGAATGAGTTAGCTTGGTAATCTATGCCCACTCCCAGCCCTGATTTAACCATAGACACTGTAATGAATGAGTTAGCTTGGCTATCTATGCCCACTCCCAGCCCTGATTTAACCATAGACACTGTAATGAATGAGTTAGCTTAGCTATCTATGCCCACTCCCAGCCCTGATTTAACCATAGACACTGTAATGAATGAGTTAGCTTGGCTATCTATGCCCACTCCCAGCCCTGATTTAACCATAGACACTGTAATGAATGAGTTAGCTTGGCTATCTATGCCCACTCCCAGCCCTGATTTAACCATAGACACTGTAATGAATGAGTTAGCTTGGCTATCTATGCCCACTCCCAGCCCTGATTTAACCATAGACACTGTAATGAATGAGTTAGCTTGGCTATCTATGCCCACTCCCAGCCCTGATTTAACCATAGACACTGTGCCGAAGGTTCTATACATTTTGTGAAAGCTGGTACGTAGACGTTTCCACTTCACAATCACAGCACTTACAGTTGACCGGGGGCAGCTCTAGCAGGGCAGACATTTTACGAAATGACTTGTTGGAAAGGTGGCATCCTATGACGGTGCCACATTGAAAGTCACTGAGCTCTTTAGTACAGGCCATTCTACTGTCAATGTTTGTCTATGGAGATTGCATGGCTGTGTGCTCGATTTTATACACCTGTCAGCAAAGGGTGTGGCTGAAGTAGCCGAATCCACTAATTTGAAGGGGTGTGTATATATAGTGTACTTCTAGTGGCTACTGGGTTAATCTCAGATACAGTCCGTAACAGAGTGGGGCTGAAGTTTGGTGCGAAGTGATTCACAACATGTGTTGACAAAACCAACATGGAAATTATTTTAAAAAAAATTGTAACAACCTAAGAAGTGTAGGTTAGCAACAACAGCCGTGAAGTGGTAGGCCACACAAGCTCACAGAACGGGACCGCCGAGTGCTGTAGCGCATGAAAATGGTCTGTCCTCAGTTGCAACACTCACTACCGAGTTTCAAACTGCCTCTGGAAGCAACGTCAGCACAATAACTGTTCGTTGGGAGCTTCATGAACTGGGTTTTCATGGCTGAGCAGCCGCACACAAGCCTGAGATCACCATGCGCAATGCCAAGCGTCAGCTGGAGTGGTGTAAAGCTCACCTCCATTGCACTCTGGAGCAGTGGAAATCCGTTCCCTGGAGTGATTAATCACGTTTTACCTTATGGTAGTCCGACGGACGAATCCGGGTTAGGCGGATGCCAGGAGAACGCTACCTGCCCCAATGCATAGTGCCAACTGTAAAGTTTGGTGGAGGAGGAATAATGGTCTGGGGCTGTTTTTCATGGTTCGGGCTAGTTCCCTTAGTTCCAGTGAAGGGAAATATTAACGCTACAGCATACAATGACATTCTAGATGATTCTGTGCTTCCAACTTTGTGGCAACAGTTTGGGGAAGGCCCTTTCCTGTTTCAGCATGACAATGCCCCCGTGCACAAAGTGAGGTCCATACAGAAATGCTTGGTCGAGATCAATGTGGAAGAACTTGACTGGCCTGCAAAGAGCCCTGACCTCGACCCCATTAAACACCTTTGGGATGAATTGGAACGCCGACTGCGAGCCAGGCCTAATCGCCAAACATCAGGTCCCGACCTCGCTAATGCTCTTGTGGCTGAATGGAAGCAAGTCCCCCGCAGCAATGTTCCAACATCTAGTGGAAAGCCTTCCCAGAAGAGTGGAGGCTGTTATAGCAGCAAAGGGGGGACCAACTCCATATTAATGCCCATGATTTTGGAATGAGATGTTTGACGAGCAGGTGTCCACATACTTTTGGTCATGTAGTGTATCTCTGCTGTCTGTACTGATAAAAAGTTGTTGATGTTCCAGAAGTCTGCAAGGCTGCTAAAACCCTGAAAAGACCCGAACTGACTAGCTGAGGCCTTGGCTAATTACTTATCAGAGGGTTTCAAGGTTCTTGTTGGTTCTCTGAGTCTAGGGAGTTCTAGCAGTCAGTTACACATCCTCCTGCTCTGGGGCTGCATCTCAATTATTGCTTCCTCTTCCCAAGGTGTTCACTTGTTCCCTTCTCCGATTTGAAAGGAAATGACTGGTATAAATCATAAATATGGTGGAAACTCCCACAAGCCCATGCCTCAACCAATCCAGTACTGAACGCAGCCCATGCCTCAACCAATCCAGTACTGAACGCAGCCCATGCCTCAACCAATCCAGTACTGAACGCAGCCCATGCCTCAACCAATCCAGTACTGAACGCAGCCCATGCCTCAACCAATCCAGTACTGAACGCAGCCCATGCCTCAACCAATCCAGTACTGAACGCAGCCCATGCCTCAACCAATCCAGTACTGAACGCAGCCCATGCCTCAACCAATCCAGTACTGAACGCAGCCCATGCCTCAACCAATCCAGTACTGAACGCAGCCCATGCCTCAACCAATCCAGTACTGAACGCAGCCCATGCCTCAACCAATCCAGTACTGAACGCAGCCCATGCCTCAACCAATCCAGTACTGAACGCAGCCCATGCCTCAACCAATCCAGTACTGAACGCAGCCCATGCCTCAACCAATCCAGTACTGAACGCAGCCCATGCCTCAACCAATCCAGTACTGAACGAGAGATTATTGGGATGCAGCCCATGCCTCATAAGAACGGTTGTGTAGGAGGGGCCAGATCTTTTGTTCTGCCCCTTTTAGTGGCGTTGAAGCGTTTAATAGCCCCGCGGCGGTGGCGTGCTGCTTGGACCATGTGGTTAAACAGACACACCCACCTTTGAATCCCTGGGTAGGTGGGCAGGGTGGACATGAGGGGGCACTGCCCATTCTCCCAGCTTCTGGACATCAGAACAGAGATCACTAACCTCCCATTTGGATGAAGATTTTCTACTTCAATGAGTTGACAGCTGTTGATGTTGAAGTGGTCGGATGACGCGGATGCTAATCTACAGGTCTGTTTTGCTAGCACAGGCTGGAATATGTTCCGGGATTCATCCAATGGCATTGAGGAGATCCGTCACCAGCTGCTGCTACTCTGTCTATTATCTATGCATAGTCACTTCACCCCTACCTACATGTACAAATTACCTCGACTAACCTGTACCCCCGCATTTTGACTCGGTACCGGTACCCCCTGTATATAGCCTCGTTATTGTTATTTTATTGTGTTACTTTTTTTACTTTAGTTATTTAGTAAATATTTTCTTAACTCTATTTTTCGGCTCCCTGGCGAGTAAATAAACCGTCTTTACCCTCCGTTCTATTGGCCAATCAATGAGCTCCGTTCTATTGGCCAATCAATCACTAGAGAACAAACTGGATGAGCTCCGTTCCAGACTATCCTATCAATCAGTAGAGAACAAACTGGATGAGCTCCGTTCCAGACTATCCTATCAATCAGTAGAGAACAAACTGGATGAGCTCCGTTCCAGACTATCCTATCAATCAGTAGAGAACAAACTGGATGAGCTCCGTTCCAGACTATCCTATCAATCAGTAGAGAACAAACTGGATGAGCTCCGTTCCAGACTATCCTATCAATCAGTAGAGAATAAACTGGATGAGCTCCGTTCCAGACTATCCTATCAATCAGTAGAGAACAAACTGGATGAGCTCCGTTCCAGACTATCCTATCAACGGGACCGGAAGAACTGTAATATTCTATGTTTCTCGGTGTGTGTCTCTTTGTTAATAACAGCTGGTCCGTAATCTCTGTTAAAGTCTCTAGGTTTTCCTCCCCTGAGTTAGAATACCTCATGACCCCACTATCTACCAAGAGACTTCATCTATATTTTTCATAGCTGTCTCTTTACCACCTCAAACCGATGCTGGCACTAAGACCGTACTCAACAAGCTGAATAGGGCCATAAGCAAACAAGAAAATGCACATTGTGTTTCTCGTAGCCAGTGATTTTAACGCAGGAAAACTGAAATCCATCTTACCTAATTTTTACCAGCATGTCACCTGTGTAACTAGAGGTGAAAAAAAAACTCTAGATCACCTTTACTCCACACACAGAGACGCATACAAAGCTTTCCCTCACCCTCCATTTGGCAAATCGGACCATAACTCTATCCTCCTGATTCCTGTTTACAAGCAAAAACTCAAACAGGAAGTACCAGTGACTCGCTCAATACAGAAGTGGTCAGATGAAGCGGAAGCTAAGCTACAGGACTGTTTCTCTACCACAGACTGGAATATGTTCAGGATTCATCTGATGACATTGAGGAGTTTACCGCATCAGTCACAGGCTTCATTAATAAGTGCATCGACGACGTCGTCCCCACAGTGACCGTACGTACCTACCCCAACCAGAAGCCATGGATTACAGGCAACATCCGCACTGAGCTAAAGGGTAGAGCTGCCGCTTTCAAGGAGCGGGACACTAATCTGGACGCTTATAAGAAATCTCTCTATGCCCTCCGACGAACCATCAAACAGTCAAAACATCAATACAGGACTAAGATTGAATCCTACTAAGCTGGGTCTGACACTCGTCGGATGTTGCAGGGCTTGCAAACTATCACCGATTACAAACATTCACAAGGCTGCAAGGCCACGGGGCCAGACTGATTACCAGGGACCTCTCCCTGACCCAGTCTGATTACCAGGGACCTGATTACCAGGGACCTCTCCCTGACCCAGTCTGATTACCAGGGACCTGATTACCAGGGACCTCTCCCCGACCCAGTCTGATTACCAGGGACCTCTCCCTGACCCAGTCTGATTACCAGGGACCTCTCCCTGACCCAGTCTGATTACCAGGGACCTGATTACCAGGGACCTCTCCCTGACCCGGACCTCTCCCTGACCCGGACCTCTCCCCGACCCAGACTGATTACCAGGGACCTCTCCCCGACCCAGTCTGATTACCAGGGACCTGATTACCAGGGACCTCTCCCCGACCCAGTCTGATTACCAGGGACCTCTCCCTGACCCAGTCTGATTACCAGGGACCTCTCCCCGACCCAGTCTGATTACCAGGGACCTCTCCCCGACCCAGTCTGATTACCAGGGACCTCTCCCTGACCCAGTCTGATTACCAGGGACCTCTCCCTGACCCAGTCTGATTACCAGGGACCTCTCCCCGACCCAGTCTGATTACCAGGGACCTCTCCCCGACCCGGACCTCTCCCCGACCCAGTCTGATTACCAGGGACCTCTCCCCGACCCAGTCTGATTACCAGGGACCTCTCCCCGACCCAGTCTGATTACCAGGGACCTCTCCCTGACCCAGTCTGATTACCAGGGACCTGATTACCAGGGACCTCTCCCCGACCCAGTCTGATTACCAGGGACCTCTCCCTGACCCAGTCTGATTACCAGGGACCTCTCCCCGACCCAGTCTGATTACCAGGGACCTCTCCCTGACCCAGTCTGATTACCAGGGACCTCTCCCCGACCCAGTCTGATTACCAGGGACCTCTCCCCGACCCAGTCTGATTACCAGGGACCTCTCCCCGACCCAGTCTGATTACCAGGGACCTCTCCCTGACCCAGTCTGATTACCAGGGACCTCTCCCTGACCCGGACCTCTCCCCGACCCAGTCTGATTACCAGGGACCTGATTACCAGGGACCTCTCCCTGACCCGGACCTCTCCCTGACCCAGTCTGATTACCAGGGACCTCTCCCCGACCCAGTCTGATTACCAGGGACCTCTCCCCGACCCAGTCTGATTACCAGGGACCTGATTACCAGGGACCTCTCCCCGACCCAGTCTGATTACCAGGGACCTCTCCCCGACCCAGTCTGATTACCAGGGACCTCTCCCCGACCCAGTCTGATTACCAGGGACCTCTCCCCGACCCAGTCTGATTACCAGGGACCTCTCCCTGACCCAGTCTGATTACCAGGGACCTCTCCCCGACCCAGTCTGATTACCAGGGACCTGATTACCAGGGACCTCTCCCCGACCCAGTCTGATTACCAGGGACCTCTCCCCGACCCAGTCTGATTACCAGGGACCTCTCCCTGACCCAGTCTGATTACCAGGGACCTCTCCCTGACCCAGTCTGATTACCAGGGACCTCTCCCCGACCCAGTCTGATTACCAGGGACCTCTCCCCGACCCAGTCTGATTACCAGGGACCTCTCCCCGACCCAGTCTGATTACCAGGGACCTCTCCCTGACCCAGTCTGATTACCAGGGACCTCTCCCTGACCCGGACCTCTCCCTGACCCAGTCTGATTACCAGGGACCTCTCCCCGACCCAGTCTGATTACCAGGGACCTGATTACCAGGGACCTCTCCCCGACCCAGTCTGATTACCAGGGACCTCTCCCCGACCCAGTCTGATTACCAGGGACCTCTCCCTGACCCGGACCTCTCCCCGACCCGGACCTCTCCCCGACCCAGTCTGATTACCAGGGACCTCTCCCTGACCCAGTCTGATTACCAGGGACCTCTCCCCGACCCAGTCTGATTACCAGGGACCTGATTACCAGGGACCTCTCCCCGACCCAGTCTGATTACCAGGGACCTCTCCCCGACCCAGTCTGATTACCAGGGACCTCTCCCCGACCCAGTCTGATTACCAGGGACCTCTCCCCGACCCGGACCTCTCCCTGACCCAGTCTGTCATAGCTGCCTTCAGAATGTTTTCACACTCCTTTACTTTTTCAAAGTTTTGTGTTTCAAAGTGGGATTAAAATGGATTGAATTGTTATTTTTGAATAAACGATCTACACAAAATACTCTGTCAAAGTGGAATAATTCTTTTTGTTTTTGTTTTTATCTTTCTTGATTAGAATTATTATTCAACCCCCTGAGTCAATATGAATCACCTTTGGCAGCTGTGAGTCTTATTTCTTAAAGAAGTTCTTCAAGCTCTGTCAAGTTGGTTGTTGATCATTGCTAGACTGCAAATTTCTTGCCATAGATTTTCAAGCAGATTTAAGTCAAAACTGTAACTGGGCCACTCAGGAACATTCACTGTCTTCTTGGTAAGCAACTCCAGTGTAGATTTGGCCTTGTTTTGTAGGTTATTGTCCTGCCGAAAGGTGAATTTGCCTCCCAGTGTCAGTTGGAAGCAGACTGGACCAAGTTGTCCTCAGCTTTGCTCTATTCCGTTTCATTTTATCCACCGATAACATGATGCTTGGAAATATGAAGAGTACAAACACAAGCCTTTGTGTTCAGGCCAAAGTTAATTTCTTTACTACATTGTTTTGCAGTTTTACTTTAGTGCCTTGTTGCAAACAGGATGCATGTTCTGGAAATTGTTTATTCTGTACAGGCTTCCTTCTTTTCACTCTGTCATTTAGGTTAGTATTGTGGAGTAACTACAATGTTGTTGATCCATCCTCAGTTTTCTCCTATCACAGCCATTAAACTCTGTAACTGTTTTAAAGTCCCCATTGGTCTCCTGGTGAAATCCCTGAGTAGTTTCCTTCCTCTCTGGCAAATGAGTTAGGAAGAAGGCTTGTATCTTTGTAGTAACTGGGTGTATTGATACACCATCCAAAGTGTAATTAATAACTTCACCGTGCTCAAAAGGTTATTCAATGTCTGCTTTTAATTTGTACCCATCTACCAATAGGTGCCCTTCTTTGTGAGGCATTGGAAAACCTCCCTGGTCTTTGTGGTTGAATCTGTGTTTGAAATTCACTGCTCGACTGAGGGACCTTACAGATAATTGAATGTGTGGGGTACAGAGATGAGGTAGTCATTCTAAAATCATGTTAAACACTATTATTACACACAGAGTGAGTCCATGCAACTTATTAAGTGACTTGTTAAGCACATTTTTACTCCTGAACTTATTTAGGCTTGCCATAACAAAAGGGTTGAATACTTATTGACTCAAGACATTTCAGCTTTTAATTGTTTATTAATTTGTAAACATTTTTGGAAACGTAATTCCACTTTGACATTATGGGGTATTGTGTGTAGGCCAGTGACAAAATGTGGAAAACGTCAAGGGGTGTGAATACTTTCTGAAGGCACTGTATATGTGTATTAAAGTAGTCAAAAGTTGAGTATTTAGTCCCATATTGCACGCAATGATTACATCAAGCTTGGGACTGTACAAAGTTGTTGGATGCATTTGTTGTTTGCTTTGGATAAGCCTGTATCTTTGTAGTGACTGGGTGTATTGATACACCATCCAAAGTGTAATTAATAACTTCACCGTGCTCAAAGGGATATTCAATGTCTGATTCTTTATTTATTTTTATCCATCTACATTTACAGTTTAGTCATTTAGCAGACACTCTTATCCAGAGCGACTTACAGTTAGTGAGTGCATACATTTTCATACTGCCCCCCCGTGGGAATCTACCAATCAGTGCCCTTCTTTGTGAGGCATTGGAAAACCTCCCTGGTCTTTATGGTTGAATCTGTGTTTGAAATTCACTGCTCGACTGCGACACCTTACAATTATCTGTATGTGTGGGGTACAGAGATGAGGTAGTCATTCAAATCATGTTAAACACTTATTGCACACACATTTGTACTCCTGATCTTACACTGAACAAAAATATAAACACAACATGCAACAATTTCAAAGATTTTACTGAGTTACAGTTCATATAAGGAAATCAGTCAATTGAAATAAATGATTTAGGCCCTAATCTATGGATTTCACCTGACTTGGAATACAGATATGCATCTGTTAGCGAGTAGGGCGTGGATCAGAAAACCAGTCAGTATCTGGTGTGACCACCATTTGCCTCATGCAGCGTGACACATCTCCTTCACATAGAGTTGATCAGGCTGTTGATTGTGGCCCGTGAAATGTTGTCCCACTCCTCTTCAATGGCTGTGAGAAGTTGCTGGATATTGGCGGGAACTGGAACATGCTGTCGTACACGTCGATCCAGAGCATCCCAAACATGCTCAATGGGTGATATGTCTGGTGAATATGCAGGACATGTAAGATTTTTTAAAATGTCAGCTTCCAGGAATTGTGTACAGATCCTTGCGACATGGGTCCGTGCGTTATCATGAGGTGGTGGCGGCTGATGAATGACACGACAACGGGCCTCAGGATCTCATCACGGTATCTCTGTGCATTCAAATTGCTATCGATAAAATGCAATTGTGTTCGTTGTCCGTAGCTTATGCCTGCCCATACCATAACCCCACCGCCACTACGGGGCACTCTGTTCACAACGTTGATATCAGCAAACCGCTCGCACACACGCTGTCTGCCATCTGCCCGGTACAGTTGAAACTGGAATTCATCCGTGAAGAGCACACTTCTCCAGCGTGCCAGTGGCCATCGAAGGTGAGCATTTGTCCACTGAAGTCGGTTACGACGGCGAACTTCAGTCAGGTCAAGACCTTCTTTGGTTGTGCAAACCCACCATTTCATCAGAAGATCCCACAGGTGAAGAAGCTGGATGTGGAGGTCCTGGGCTGGCGTGGTTACATGTGGCCTGCGGTTGTGTGGCCGGTTGGATGTACTGCCAAATTCTCTAAAATGACGTTGGAGGCAGATTTTGGTAGAGAAATAAACATTAAATTATCTGGCAACAGCTCTGGTGGGCATTCCTGCGGTCAGCATGCCAATTGCATCTGTGGCATTGAGTTGTCACAAAACTGCACATTTTATTGGCCTTCCCCAGGTGCACCTTTAATGATTATGCTGTTTAATCAGCTTCTTGATATGCCACAACTGTCAAGTTGCAATGGAGAAGTGCTCACTAACAGGGATATGCAAAACATTTTAGAGAAGTAAGCTTTTTGTATATGTAACATTTCTGGGATCTTTTATTTCAGCTCATGAAACCAACTTTACATGTTGCGTTTTATATTTTTGTTCAGTATATTTAGGCTTGCCATAACAAAGGTGTTGAATACTTATTGACTGAAGACATTTCAGCTTTATTATGAGGTATTGTGTTTAGGGAAGTAATGACAAATCTCAATGTAATCCATTTTCACAACATCATGTGGGAAACAGTCAAGGGGTGTGGCTACTTTCTGAAGGCACGGTTTCAAGCAGACTACCCATAGTTCCTCAAGAACGCCAAGGTAACCTGTCTAAATGACTACTGACCCGTAGCACTCACGTCTGTAGCCATAACATGCTTTGAAAGCCTGGTCATGGCTCACATCAACACCATCATCCCAGACATCCTGGACCCACTCCAATTTGCATACAACAGAGAGGGGGGGGGGGAAGGGGGAGGGGGGAGGGGGGGGACAGTACATTCAGAAAGTATTCAATTAGTTTTTCCCCTCATCAATCTACACACAACACCCCATAATGACAAAGCAAAAACAGGTTTTTAGAAAATATTTTCATTCTTCTTTTAAAAAATCACATTTACATAAGTATTCAGACCCTTTACTCAGTACTTTGTTGAAGCACCTTTGGCAGCGATTACAACCTCGAGTCTTCTTGGATATGACGCTACAATCTTGGCACACCTGTATTTGGGGAGTTTCTCCCATTCTTCTCTGCAGATCCTCTCAAGCTCTGTTAGGTTGGATGGGGAGCGTCGCTGCACAGCTATTTTCAGGTCTCTCCAGAGATGTTTGATCGGGTTCAAGTCTGGGCTCGGGCTGGGCCACTCAAGGACATTCAGAGACTTGTCCCGAAGCCACTCCTGCATTGTCTTGGCTGTCTGCTTAGGGTCGTTGTCCTGTTGGAAGGTGAACCTTCACCCCAGTCTGAGGTCCTGAGAGCTCTGGAGCAGGTTTTCATCAAGGATCTCTCTGTACTTTCCTCCATTTAATATTTCCATCGATCCTGACTAGTCTCCCAGTCCCTGCCGCTGAAAAACATCCCCACAGCATGATGCTGCCACCACCATGCTTCACCATAGGGATGGTGCCAGGTTTCCTCCATACGTGACGCTTGGCATTCAAGCCAAAGAGTTCAATCTTGGTTTCATCAGGCCAGAAAATCTTGTTTCTCATGGTCTGAGAGTCCTTTAGGTGCCTTTTGGCAAACTCCAAGCCGGCTGTCATGTGCCTTTTACTGACGAGTGGCTTCCGTCTGGCCACTCTACCATAAAGGCCTGATTGGTGGAGTGCTGCAGAGATGGTTGTCCTTCTGGAAGGTTCTCCACAGAGGAACTCTGGAGCTCTGTCAGAGTGACCATCGGGTTCTTGGTCACCTCCCTGACCAAGGCCCTTCTCCCTCAATTGCTCAGTCTGGCTGGGTGGCCAGCTCTAGGAAGAGTCTTGGTGGTTCCAAACTTCTTCCATTTAAGAATGATGGAGGCCACTGTGTTCTTGGGGACCTTCAATGCTGCATAAATGTTTTGGTACCCTTCCCAAGATCTGTGTCTCTACACAATCCTGTCTCGGAGCTCTACGGACAATTTATTTTACCTCATGGCTTGGTTTTTGCTCTGACATGCACTGTCAACTGTGTGCCTTTCCAAATGATGTCCAATCAATTGAATTTACAGCAGGTGGACTCCAATCAAGTTGTAGAAACATCTCAAGGATGATCAATGGAGACAGGATTCCCCTGAGCTCAATTTCGAGTCTCATAGCAAAGGGTCTGTATACTTGTGTAAATAAGGTATTTGTTTTTTATTTTAATACATTTGCAAACATTTGTAAAAACAAGTTTTCATTTTGTCATTATGGGGTAGTGTGTGTAGATTTAGGATTATTATAATTTTTTTAACCATTTTTGAATAAGGCTGTAACGTAACAAAATGTGGAAAAAGGGAAGGGGTCTGAATACTTTCCGAATGCACTCTATATTGATAAATGTCACCTTGTCTTGGAGATTTATACAGTTATCAAAACGTCACGTCAAGCCTACACGAAACAGATTTCTAAAATCCCCTATGGGAAAAATGAATGGTGGAAAAACGATTGGAACCATTTCAATGTTTTAACCGCTAGGTTTTATGGGTATTATGACTCATACTGTAGCACTCTATAGTGCCCTCCAAGCTCATCACTAAGCTAAGGACCCTGGGACTGAACACCTCCCTCTACTACTGGATCCTGGACTTCCTGACGGGCCGCCCCCAGGTGGTGAGGGGGCGGCCATATTCTGGTCATAGTGTTGGTCATAGTCCCTGGTCATAGTTTTGGTCATAGTCCCTGGTCATAGTGTTGGTCATAGTCCCTGTCATAGTGTTGGCCATAGTCCCTGGCCATAGTTTTGGTCATAGTCCCTGGTCATAGTGTTGGTCATAGTCCCTGTCATAGTGTTGGCCATAGTCCCTGGCCATAGTCCCTGGTCATAGTGTTGGTGATAGTCCCTGGTCATAGTTTTGGTCATAGTCCCTGGTCATAGTGTTGGTCATAGTCCCTGGTCATAGTGTTGGTCATAGTCCCTGGTCATAGTGTTGGCCATAGTCCCTGGTCATAGTGTTGGTCATAGTGTTGGTCATAGTCCCTGGTCATAGTTTTGGTCATAGTTTTGGTCATAGTCCCTGGCCATAGTCCCTGGTCATAGTCCCTGGTCATAGTTTTGGTCATAGTCCCTGGCCATAGTCCCTGGTCATAGTCCCTGGTCATAGTGTTGGTCATAGTCCCTGGTCATAGTTTTGGTCATAGTTTTGGTCATAGTTTTGGCCATAGTCCCTGGCCATAGTCCCTGGCCATAGTCCCTGGCCATAGTCCCTGGTCATAGTTCCTGGTCATAGTTTCTGGCCATAGTCCCTGGTCATAGGGAATGTGGTGCCATTTGTTATACTGCACTGGTCTGACCATGGTCTGTGTAGAAAGCTGGTATGGCAGTTACTGGCATCGGTACATTAGAGTTGGTATCTATCCACTTTGATTCTAAATAATCGAATGGATTGATCAGAGGAGCTCTTTGTATAAAAGATATTGATGAGTCTGCTCTGTGGGGAGATCACTGCAGCGTCCTCATCAGTCAGCCTATAGCGTCACCATTTAGTATTAACATGATCTCAGTGGTGTGTGTTGGTCTCTGTATTAACATGATCTCAGTGGTGTGTGTTGGTCTCTGTATTAACATGATCTCAGTGGTGTGTGTTGGTCTCTGTATTAACATGATCTCAGTGGTGTGTGTTGGTCTCTGTATTAACATGATCTCAGTGGTGTGTGTTGGTCTCTGTATTAACATGATCTCAGTGGTGTGTGTTGGTCTCTGTATTAACATGATCTCAGTGGTGTGTGTTGGTCTCTGTATTAACATGATCTCAGTGGTGTGTGTTTGCGTTAGCATGTCGCTGTAATATGCTGCGTCAGATCTGCAGCTAGACTGACTGCCTCCGTCTGACTAGCACTAATTGGGCTCCGTGTGTGTGTGTGTGTGTGTGTAAGGGCCCTCCACAGGGTGGTGGTGTACTCGAAGGCCCTTACTGAGCTGAATCTTAAACCCTGAGGGTTTACTGTACTGTACTATACACAGAGATGGACTTCAATGGCAGTGAGTTGGATGGACTTCAATGCTAGAGTGAGTTGGATGGACTTCAATGCTAGAGTGAGTAGGATGTACTTCAGAGTGAGTAGGATGTACTTCAGAGTGAGTAGGATGTACTTCAGAGTGAGTTGGATGTACTGCAGAGTGAGTAGGATGTACTTCAGAGACAGTTAGTTGGATGTACTTCAGTGGCAGAGTGAGTATGATGTACTTCAGAGTGAGTTGGATGTACTTCAGTGGCAGAGTGAGTTGGATGTACTTCAGTGGCAGAGTGAGTAGGATGTACTTCAGTGGCAGAGTGAGTAGGATGTACTTCAGTGGCAGAGTGAGTAGGATGTACTTCAGAGTGAGTAGGATGTACTTTAGAGTGAGTAGGATGTACTTCAGTGGCAGAGTGAGTTGGATGTACTTCAGTGGCAGAGTGAGTAGGATGTACTTCAGTGGCAGAGTGAGTAGGATGTACTTCAGTGGCAGAGTGAGTAGGATGTACTTCAGAGTGAGTTGGATGTACTTCAGTGGCAGAGTGAGTATGATGTACTTCAGAGTGAGTAGGATGTACTTCAGAGTGAGTAGGATGTACTTCAGAGTGAGTAGGATGTACTTCAGAGTGAGTAGGATGTACTTCAGAGTGAGTAGGATGTACTTCAGAGTGAGTAGGATGTACTTCAGAGTGAGTTGGATGTACTGCAGAGTGAGTAGGATGTACTGCAGAGTGAGTTGGATGTACTTCAGTGGCAGAGTGAGTTGGATGTACTTCAGTGGCAGAGTGAGTAGGATGTACTTTAGAGTGAGTAGGATGTACTGCAGAGTGAGTAGGATGTACTGCAGAGTGAGTAGGATGTACTGCAGAGTGAGTAGGATGTACTGCAGAGTGAGTAGGATGTACTTTAGAGTGAGTAGGATGTACTGCAGAGTGAGTTGGATGTACTGCAGAGTGAGTAGGATGTACTTCAGAGTGAGTAGGATGTACTTCAGAGTGAGTAGGATGTACTTCAGAGTGAGTAGGATGTACTGCAGAGTGAGTTGGATGTACTGCAGAGTGAGTAGGATGTACTTCAGAGTGAGTAGGATGTACTTCAGAGTGAGTAGGATGTACTTCAGAGTGAGTAGGATGTACTTCAGAGTGAGTAGGATGTACTTCAGAGTGAGTAGGATGTACTGCAGAGTGAGTAGGATGTACTGCAGAGTGAGTAGGATGTACTGCAGAGTGAGTAGGATGTACTGCAGAGTGAGTAGGATGTACTTCAGAGTGAGTAGGATGTACTTCAGAGTGAGTAGGATGTACTTCAGAGTGAGTAGGATGTACTTCAGAGTGAGTAGGATGTACTTTAGAGTGAGTAGGATGTACTTCAGAGTGAGTAGGCTGTACTGCAGAGTGAGTAGGATGTACTGCAGAGTGAGTAGGATGTACTTTAGAGTGAGTAGGATGTACTTTAGAGTGAGTAGGATGTACTGCAGAGTGAGTTGGATGTACTGCAGAGTGAGTAGGATGTACTTCAGAGTGAGTAGGATGTACTGCAGAGTGAGTAGGATGTACTGCAGAGTGAGTAGGATGTACTTTAGAGTGAGTAGGATGTACTGCAGAGTGAGTTGGATGTACTGCAGAGTGAGTAGGATGTACTTCAGAGTGAGTAGGATGTACTTCAGAGTGAGTAGGATGTACTTCAGAGTGAGTAGGATGTACTTCAGAGTGAGTAGGATGTACTGCAGAGTGAGTTGGATGTACTTCAGAGTGAGTTGGATGTACTGCAGAGTGAGTTGGATGTACTGCAGAGTGAGTTGGATGTACTTCAGTGGCAGAGTGAGTTGGATGTACTTCAGTGGCAGAGTGAGTTGGATGTACTTCAGTGGCAGAGTGAGTTGGATGTACTGCAGAGTGAGTTGGATGTACTTCAGTGGCAGAGTGAGTTGGATGTACTTCAGTGGCAGAGTGAGTTGGATGTACTGCAGAGTGAGTTGGATGTACTTCAGTGGCAGAGTGAGTTGGATGTACTTCAGTGGCAGAGTGAGTAGGATGTACTTCAGAGTGAGTAGGATGTACTTCAGAGTGAGTTGGATGTACTGCAGAGTGAGTAGGATGTACTGCAGAGGCAGAGTGAGTAGGATGTACTTCAGTGGCAGAGTGAGTTGGATGTACTGCAGAGTGAGTTGGATGTACTTCAGTGGCAGAGTGAGTTGGATGTACTTCAGTGGCAGAGTGAGTAGGATGTACTGCAGAGTGAGTTGGATGTACTGCAGAGTGAGTAGGATGTACTTTAGAGTGAGTAGGATGTACTGCAGAGTGAGTAGGATGTACTTCAGTGGCAGAGTGAGTAGGATGTACTTCAGAGTGAGTTGGATGTACTGCAGAGTGAGTAGGATGTACTGCAGAGTGAGTAGGATGTACTGCAGAGTGAGTAGGATGTACTTCAGTGGCAGAGTGAGTAGGATGTACTTCAGAGTGAGTTGGATGTACTGCAGAGTGAGTAGGATGTACTGCAGAGTGAGTAGGATGTACTTCAGAGTGAGTTGGATGTACTTCAGAGTGAGTAGGATGTACTTCAGAGTGAGTAGGATGTACTTCAGAGTGAGTAGGATGTACTGCAGAGTGAGTTGGATGTACTTCAGAGTGAGTTGGATGTACTTCAGTGGCAGAGTGAGTTGGATGTACTTCAGAGTGAGTAGGATGTACTGCAGAGTGAGTTGGATGTACTGCAGAGTGAGTAGGATGTACTTCAGAGTGAGTTGGATGTACTTCAGTGGCAGAGTGAGTTGGATGTACTTCAGTGGCAGAGTGAGTTGGATGTACTTCAGAGTGAGTTGGATGTACTGCAGAGTGAGTAGGATGTACTGCAGAGTGAGTAGGATGTACTGCAGAGTGAGTAGGATGTACTGCAGAGTGAGTTGGATGTACTGCAGAGTGAGTAGGATGTACTTCAGAGTGAGTAGGATGTACTTCAGAGTGAGTTGGATGTACTTCAGAGTGAGTAGGATGTACTGCAGAGTGAGTTGGATGTACTGCAGAGTGAGTTGGATGTACTTCAGAGTGAGTAGGATGTACTTCAGTGGCAGAGTGAGTAGGATGTACTTCAGAGTGAGTAGGATGTACTTCAGAGTGAGTTGGATGTACTTCAGAGTGAGTAGGATGTACTGCAGAGTGAGTAGGATGTACTTCAGAGGCAGAGTGAGTTGGATGTACTTCAGTGGCAGAGTGAGTTGGATGTACTTCAGTGGCAGAGTGAGTTGGATGTACTGCAGAGTGAGTTGGATGTACTTCAGAGTGAGTTGGATGTACTGCAGAGTGAGTTGGATGTACTGCAGAGTGAGTAGGATGTACTTCAGAGTGAGTAGGATGTACTTCAGAGTGAGTAGGATGTACTTCAGTGGCAGAGTGAGTAGGATGTACTTCAGAGTGAGTTGGATGTACTGCAGAGTGAGTTGGATGTACTGCAGAGTGAGTAGGATGTACTTCAGAGTGAGTAGGATGTACTTCAGAGTGAGTTGGATGTACTGCAGAGTGAGTAGGATGTACTGCAGAGTGAGTTGGATGTACTGCAGAGTGAGTAGGATGTACTGCAGAGTGAGTTGGATGTACTGCAGAGTGAGTTGGATGTACTTCAGTGGCAGAGTGAGTAGGATGTACTTCAGAGTGAGTAGGATGTACTGCAGAGTGAGTTGGATGTACTGCAGAGTGAGTAGGATGTACTTCAGAGTGAGTTGGATGTACTTCAGTGGCAGAGTGAGTTGGATGTACTTCAGTGGCAGAGTGAGTTGGATGTACTTCAGAGTGAGTTGGATGTACTGCAGAGTGAGTAGGATGTACTGCAGAGTGAGTAGGATGTACTGCAGAGTGAGTAGGATGTACTGCAGAGTGAGTTGGATGTACTTCAGAGTGAGTAGGATGTACTTCAGTGGCAGAGTGAGTAGGATGTACTTCAGAGTGAGTAGGATGTACTTCAGAGTGAGTTGGATGTACTTCAGAGTGAGTAGGATGTACTGCAGAGTGAGTAGGATGTACTTCAGAGGCAGAGTGAGTTGGATGTACTTCAGTGGCAGAGTGAGTTGGATGTACTTCAGTGGCAGAGTGAGTTGGATGTACTTCAGTGGCAGAGTGAGTTGGATGTACTTCAGTGGCAGAGTGAGTTGGATGTACTTCAGTGGCAGAGTGAGTAGGATGTACTGCAGAGTGAGTTGGATGTACTGCAGAGTGAGTTGGATGTACTTCAGAGTGAGTAGGATGTACTTCAGAGTGAGTTGGATGTACTTCAGAGTGAGTTGGATGTACTGCAGAGTGAGTAGGATGTACTTCAGAGTGAGTAGGATGTACTTCAGAGTGAGTTGGATGTACTGCAGAGTGAGTAGGATGTACTGCAGAGTGAGTAGGATGTACTTCAGAGTGAGTAGGATGTACTGCAGAGTGAGTAGGATGTACTGCAGAGTGAGTTGGATGTACTGCAGAGTGAGTAGGATGTACTGCAGAGTGAGTTGGATGTACTTCAGTGGCAGAGTGAGTTGGATGTACTGCAGAGTGAGTTGGATGTACTGCAGAGTGAGTTGGATGTACTTCAGTGGCAGAGTGAGTTGGATGTACTGCAGAGTGAGTTGGATGTACTGCAGAGTGAGTTGGATGTACTTCAGTGGCAGAGTGAGTTGGATGTACTTCAGTGGCAGAGTGAGTTGGATGTACTTCAGTGGCAGAGTGAGTTGCTGAACTGAACCTTCCAAATGACCCCCAGCGCCCCTTAAAGCAGATGGAGAGGAGGGACCGAGACATGCAGGGTGTTTCCCACCCACTGACCCAGTTTCCCCTGACATGACAATGCCCAATGTGATGCCACAGCTCGTCATAGTCTGGGACTGAGAGATGCACTGCTGTTCAGGGATACAGCGTGGAAGCTGGAGGGTGGGATCCATTGTAGTGGTGGTAGTACCTGCAGTCTGTCTCCAGACGTGATGGAGCCTTCTAGAAGGAGCAGTCAGGCTTTACATGCACTTTGAAGGATTCATCTCTACATTGAGTGGAGGAGAATTGGAGCTCTGGCATCTGTGCTAAGTGTGTGTGTGTGTGTGTGTGTGTGTGTGTGTGTGTGTGTGTGTGAGCTAACAGTAGAATGGGTCTGTCTGTTAACATCCCAATAACAGAGGTCATCTGATCCTCCACCTTTAACACCTGCCTTGTCCGTCTGACTCCTGACTGTGATCCAAAGGATTAACAAATATTCTAAATGATGATTTCTTAACTAAATATACAAATTAACATTATTTATAAACATTTTATTTGTGGTTTACATGATAACCACCAAAATACAACTATATCCTCTATAAAAGTCATGTAAAGAAACACTTTATGACGATGAGAGCTTGTTATGATGCTAGCTAAACATTTTCTTACTAAAACCATAATGTGAATTACACAGTTACTCAAAATACAAAATGTGCAATTTAATTTACCGGTTTCTTCATCTGCGGGATCATCTGAGACCAGCCACCCGGACAGCTGATGAAACTGTAGGTTTGCACAACCGAAGAATTTCTGCACAAACTGTCAGAAACCGTCTCAGGGAAGCTCATCTGCGTGCTCGTCGTCCTCACCAGGGTCTTGACCTGACTGCAGTTCGTAACCGACTTCAGTGGGCAAATGCTCGCCGTCGATGGCCACTGGCATGCTGGAGAATCCCCGTTTCAACTGTACCGGGCAGATGGCAGACAGCATGTGGGCAAGCGGTTTGCTGATATCAACGTTGTGAACAGAGTGCCCCACGGTGGCGGTGGGGTAATGGTATGGGCAGGCAGGCATAAGCTACGGACAACGAACACAATTGCATTTTATTGATGGTAATTTGAATGCACAGAGATACCGTGATGAGATCCTGAGGCCCATTGTTGTGCCATTCATCCACCGCCATCACCCCATGTTTCAGCATGATAATGCACGGCCCCATGTCGCAAGGATCTGTACACAATTCCTGGAAGCTGAAAATGCCCCAGTTCTTCCATGGCCTGCATACTCACCAGACATGTCACCCATTGAGCATGTTTGGGATGCTCTGGACCGACGTGTACGACAGCGTGTTCCAGTTCCCGCCAATATCTAGCAACTTCACACAGCCATTGAAGAGGAGTGGGACAACATTCCACAGGCCACAATCAACAGCCTGATCAACTCTATGCGAAGGAGATGTGTCGCGCTGCGTGAGGCAAATAGTGAAATACTGACTGGTTTTCTGATCCATGCGCCAACATCTTTTTTAAGGTATCTGTGACCAACAGATGCATATCTGTATTCCCAGTCGTGAAATCCATAATTAATTTATTTCAATTGACTGATTTCCTTTATATGAACTGTAACTTTTTGAAATTATAGCATGTTGCATTAATATTGTAGCCATTTCATCTGCAAATGGCATGCTCTGGTGACTGGAAATTTTCATGCAGGAAAATGCTTGCCAGAATGCTTTTAGTCACACGCATGTTCTAATTTAGCTAGCTAGTAAACGGTCTTATCCCATGAATGCAAGCAAGCACATGGCCTGAATGATAGATCTTCCCCAACTGTCTTACTGTTTGCAGATTGCATACATAGAAAACTAACATAATAGATCAAGACAGTAACAGTGTTATTTCTGTATAAGGATGAGTCAGAGTTCAGTGAGATGAGTTCACTTTGACGCCAGTCTAGTGTTCGCACATAAGTAGTACAGACACTATGTGACACATGGCTAGCTAGGCTAACTTCCTCTCTGGCTAGCTAGGCTAACTTCCTCTCTGGCTAGCTAGGCTAACTTCCTCTCTGGCTAGCTAGGCTAACTTCCTCTCTGGCTAGCTAGGCTAACTTCCTCTCTGGCTAGCTAGGCTAACTTCCTCTCTGGCTAGCTAGGCTAACTTCCTCTCTGGCTAGCTAGGCTAACTTCCTCTCTGGCTAGCTAGGCTAACTTCCTCTCTGGCTAGCTAGGCTAACTTCCTCTCTGGCTAGCTAGGCTAACTTCCTCTCTGGCTAGCTAGGCTAACTTACTCTCTGGCTAGCTAGCCAGCTAACGTTAACTAAGTGAGCATGTGATGAGGACAGGGCTGCTTGCTTGGTGAAGTGTACTTTTGTATATTTACTTACACTGTGGCTGGCTGTGGCGAGCTACTCACCGTCAAACAACCATGCCCACTCTCTCACGTCGTGACCTACAGGCTGAATGATGTTCAATGAGCAGCTCGTAGAGCGCCCTCTTAAGGCAATCATTGAACATTTATAAACATGACCTAAACGAGCAGATGCATTTCTTCATTCTATGTGTATAATATCGGCGCTTTTTCAGTGGAATAAAGACCGATACAAACATTTTTGTGAAAGGTTAATATCTGCGATAATATCGGTAAAAATTGGATGTGAGACATGGACGGCCGACCCTTAAAACAACTGTTGTCCTTTCACATAAAATGCATACAACGCATTTTGAAAGTGACCTAGCAGGACCGTGTTCCACACTAAGAAATCCTCCAGAGAAGCAACTGCAGGAGCACTGAGGCGTCCATCACACCACCAGCTTAGATGGCTCGGCCGTCCGGATGCCAGAGGATGGCCTGCCGTGAAAGCTGCTGTACAAACAGCTACAACTGGGCTGTCACTCTGCAGGTGGGCAGGAAAAGCGGAAAGAGCTGATGACTATAGAAGTGTGGGATAAACCCTGATGACTATAGAAGTGTGGGATAAACCCTGATGACTATAGAAGGGTGGGATAAACCCTGATGACTATAGAATGGTGGGATGAACCCTGATGACTATAGAAGGGTGGGATAAACCCTGATGACTACAGAAGGGTGGGATAAACCCTGATGACTATAGAAGGGTGGGATAAACCCTGATGACTATAGAAGGGTGGGATAAACCCTGATGACTATAGAAGGGTGGGATGAACCCTGATGACTATAGAAGGGTGGGATAAACCCTGATGACTATAGAAGGGTGGGATAAACCCTGATGACTATAGAAGGGTGGGATAAACCCTGATGACTACAGAAGTGTGGGATAAACCCTGATGACTATAGAAGGGTGGGATAAACCCTGATGACTATAGAAGGGTGGGATAAACCCTGATGACTATAGAAGGGTGGGATAAACCCTGATGACTATAGAAGTGTGGGATAAACCCTGATGACTATAGAAGTGTGGGATAAACCCTGCCTCCCTTGAGACTGTTGCTGCGTACCGACCGTTCCACCTGGCGCGGCCTCTGCCATCAAGGAGACAGTTGTGGTAGCAGTGAGGAGAGAGGTGTGTGTGTGTGTGTGTGGTAGCAGTGAGGAGAGAGGTGTGTGTGTGTGTGTGTGTGTGTGTGTGTGTGTGTGTGTGTGTGTGTGTGTGTGTGTGTGTGTGTGTGTGTGTGTGTGTGGTAGCAGTGAGGAGAGAGGTGTGTGTGTGTGTGTGGTAGCAGTGAGGAGAGAGGTGTGTGTGTGTGTGTGGTAGCAGTGAGGAAAGAGGTGTGTGTGTGTGTGTGGTAGCAGTGAGGAAAGAGGTGTGTGTGTGTGTGTGTGTGTGTGTGTGTGTGTGTGTGTGTGGTAGCAGTGAGAAAAGGTGTGTGTGGTAGCAGTGAGGAAAGAGGTGTGTGTGTGTGTGTGTGTGTGTGTGTGTGGTAGCAGTGAGGAAAGAGGTGTGTGTGGTAGCAGTGAGGAAAGAGGTGTGTGTGTGTGTGTGTGTGTGTGTGTGTGTGGTAGCAGTGAGGAAAGGTGTGTGTGGTAGCAGTGAGGAAAGAGGTGTGTGTGTGTGTGTGTGTGTGTGTGTGTGGTAGCAGTGAGGAAAGAGGTGTGTGTGGTCTAAGGCAGGCTGGATTGTTTTGTTGTTGTTATTCTGTCTCTCACTGTTCAAATAAACCTACCATGAAAATTATAGACTGATCATGTCTTTGTCAGTGGGCAAACGTACAAAATCAGCAGGGGATCAAATACTTTTTTTCCCTCACTGTATATATCCCCTTAAATGCTGCCTGGCCAATGCAGATGTCGGATTGCCCCAGATGCACAATGCACTTCACTCTCCAGAATGCACGTCTCTCTCCAGAATGCGCTCTTTCGCGCCAATTTGTGCACATTCACTGTTTTATAACTTCATTGTGTGAATTGTTTGCGTTTGATTGTTAGTGTATATCCATTCCCCATTACATATATCACCAGTAGTACATTTACCGTTCATTCCTATCATTTCTGATCTACAATGTTTGTTACTTTGGTTACGGTAATTTATTTTTAATGCATTCAATATTATTATTCCAGTCTTCCCGTTCTCATTGTCGGAGTGGACACATTGTTTGCAGAGCGCACAACTCCGTATTTCTGATTGGCTTAATGCACCACCACTAATGACCTGTGGAGCTTCTCAAAGTAATGTTTTCTTCACCTCAAACAGCAAGCAAACAAAGTCTGTTTTTACGTCCATTGATAATGACAATAGTTCCTCAATGTATTTGAAAAATATTTCCAGCTCTCTCCCTTTGGATAACCACTCAGTGTGAAAGGGAAAAATGTCATGCTCTGATCCAGTGGAAACGTCATAAAATAGGCCTACCTGATTACTTCTTATCAGTGTTCCGGTACTCATTTTGGGTGCTGGTACTGTTTATATTTCGGTGCAGGAGCTCCACAATACTTTTGAGCTAATATTCTATAAGAGGAACAGGAGCTCAAGCAGTAGAACATTTGAGGTGCCGATACTCCGCTCCGGTGAGCTCCTGCCCAAGTCAAGCACTGCTTCTTATCCCTTGTGCAAACAGCCTACAGCTGTGTCTGTCCCGAGCTCACTGACGGGGAAACTCTGAGGGCCAATAATATTTTACACAATGTCGCTAGGGAAAGCTTCGGGCCTGACCCACGTTTAAAGTTGATACAATGTTTGTTGCAGACAGGCCATGTGTAGCCAATGTGATTTATAGAATAATTATTTTTATCAGGATATTTTCTACCTGCAGGCTGCAATGTTTTTATTTGTTTGCTTTATGTAGACTATTTTTACACAGTTGGCAATAGAAGTTACTTTTAGATTTGTATCATTTTCATTTAGATTTGGATATAATTTGGATTAACCACATTACAATGATTTTGAGATATGAAGACATTATTATAAGTTAAATGAAACTGTTTCACGAAAATGTGCATATGAAAACCATAACTGGCACACAGATCGGTAGAAGTGGTAAGATAAATTGGCATTCCATATGAGAAAGGTTGCCGACTCCTCGTGTAGCCTATTACCGGCAACTTCAGGAGAGTAATGGCAGAATCTGAGAAAGCCAGCTGGAGTGGGAGGAGAATAGTTGGTTAAGGTTAAGTTCAGGTTAAGTTTTTTTTAAATATTTTTTTGGGTTATCTAGATCTCTGGCGCCCTCTTGAGGCAGTTGTCATATTTCATCAAACCGTAAACTTTAAGCATCAGACAAGCTCAATGCATATAGGGGATTTTTATAAAAAATATGTGTTTAAAGATTTCGAACAGACAACTTTCGGTCGACCTACGTTAAATACACATTAAGATACAAAACACAGTCAATTAAAACAAACACATTCTTCATTATAAAAATCCTCTGTCAGCTGTCTGAATTGCCCTAGGGACACCAACGCATCCAATCGAAAAGTATTTTGGAGATTATTCCAAACATAGGGTGCAAGGAAGTTAAAGGCTGATTTACCTAAATCAAAGGAGTCTCCAGAGTTAACCAACCATGTGAACACCAAAGGAGTCTCCAGCGTTAACCAACCCTGTGAACACCAAAGGAGTCTCCAGAGTTAACCAACCCTGTGAACACCAAAGGAGTCTCCAGAGTTAACCAACCCTGTGAACACCAAAGGAGTCTCCAGAGTTAACCAACCCTGTGAACACCAAAGGAGTCTCCAGAGTTAACCAACCCTGTGAACACCAAAGGAGTCTCCAGAGTTAACCAACCCTGTGTATGGGTGTGATAACTAGTCATTTTAAATCTTAACAGTGATGTTAAGTAAATTGGAAGCTTATGGAGCAGGGCTTTGTAAACAAAAAGAGTGTAATGATGTGATCTACGTGTCTTAAAGAGGTCCAGCCAACCTTTCGGTAAAGAATGCAGTGATGAGTAATAGAACTGTCTCCTGTGATAAAACGAAGGGCGCTGTGATAAAACGAAGGGCGCTATGAACAACGGCCTACAGGGGTTTAAGAGGAGAGGCAGCTGCTCTTTGATGGACACTATATCATAGCGCACTTCGTTTTTGCACGAATGACTGTAAGTCGCTTTGGATAAAAGCGTCTGCTAAATGGCATATTATTATTATTATTATAACATCTGAAAGTTTTGACACTCACCACTGCATCCTTTATCATAAAGTTGGTTGGACCTCGCTAAAAACACGTAGGTCACTTCATTATTCTGTTTTTGTTTATAAAGCCTGACTCAATAAACTACCAATTTACTTAACATCATTGTTGAAATATAGAAACTCTGATTACAACCTTAGATAACAGGGTTGGTTAATGCTGGAGACTCCACGTGTATCCACAGAGATGGGTAAATCTGCCTTTTCCTACCAGGCCCCGATCATGTGGAATAATCTCCAAGTAACGTTTCATTTGGATGTGTTGTAGTCTCTGGGTCAGTTTAGGAGAAAGTCTAGGGATTTTTATATTGATGAATGTGTTTTGTTTTGTTTGATTGTTTATTGTGCATATCATATTTGCTATTTATTTAAATGTTGTTTTTTAAATTGTGTATCATTTTCTTGTCTGCATTGTTCCCAGGGCACATTTACAAATGAGACTTAGGTCTCAATGTGTTTTTCCCTGGTTAAATAAAAGTTAAATCATTAGTCCCACTAGCCTAGCCTAGCCACACAGTGTTGACTCATCATTAGTCCCACTAGCCTAGCCACATAGTGTTGATTCATCATTAGTCCCACTAGCCTAGCCTAGCCACATAGTGTTGACTCATCATTAGTCCCACTAGCCTAGCCTAGCCACATAGTGTTGATTCATCATTAGTCCCACTAGCCTAGCCACATAGTGTTGATTCATCATTAGTCCCACTAGCCTAGCCTAGCCACATAGTGTTGATTCATCATTAGTCCCACTAGCCTAGCCTAGCCACATAGTGTTGATTCATCATTAGTCCCACTAGCCTAGCCTAGCCACATAGTGTTGATTCATCATTAGTCCCACTAGCCTAGCCTAGACACATAGTCGACTCATCATTAGTCCCACTAGCCTAGCCTAGCCACATAGTGTTGATTCATCATTAGTCCCACTAGCCTAGCCTAGCCACATAGTGTTGATTCATCATTAGTCCCACTAGCCTAGCCTAGCCACATAGTGTTGATTCATCATTAGTCCCACTAGCCTAGCCACATAGTGTTGATTCATCATTAGTCCCACTAGCCTAGCCACATAGTGTCGATTCATCATTAGTCCCACTAGCCTAGCCTAGCCACATAGTGTTGATTCATCATTAGTCCCACTAGCCTAGCCTAGCCACATAGTGTTGATTCATCATTAGTCCCAATAGCCTAGCCTAGCCACATAGTGTTGACTCATCATTAGTCCCACTAGCCTAGCCTAGCCACATAGTGTTGACTCATCATTAGTCCCACTAGCCTAGCCTAGCCACATAGTGTTGATTCATCATTAGTCCCAATAGCCTAGCCTAGCCACATAGTGTTGACTCATCATTAGTCCCACTAGCCTAGCCTAGCCACATAGTGTTGATTCATCATTAGTCCCACTAGCCTAGCCACATAGTGTTGATTCATCATTAGTCCCACTAGCCTAGCCACATAGTGTTGATTCATCATTAGTCCCACTAGCCTAGCCTAGCCACATAGTGTTGATTCATCATTAGTCCCACTAGCCTAGCCTAGCCACATAGTGTTGATTCATCATTAGTCCCACTAGCCTAGCCACATAGTGTTGATTCATCATTAGTCCCACTAGCCTAGCCACATAGTGTTGATTCATCATTAGTCCCACTAGCCTAGCCTAGCCACATAGTGTTGATTCATCATTAGTCCCACTAGCCTAGCCACATAGTGTTGATTCATCATTAGTCCCACTAGCCTAGCCACATAGTGTTGATTCATCATTAGTCCCACTAGCCTAGCCACATAGTGTTGATTAATCATTAGTCCCACTAGCCTAGCCTAGCCACATAGTGTTGATTCATCATTAGTCCCACTAGCCTAGCCACATAGTGTTGATTCATCATTAGTCCCACTAGCCTAGCCACATAGTGTTGATTCATCATTAGTCCCACTAGCCTAGCCTAGCCACATAGTGTTGATTCATCATTAGTCCCACTAGCCTAGCCTAGCCACATAGTGTTGATTCATCATTAGTCCCACTAGCCTAGCCACATAGTGTTGACTCATCATTAGTCCCACTAGCCTAGCCACATAGTGTTGACTCATCATTAGTCCTACTAGCCTAGCCTAGCCACATAGTGTTGATTCATCATTAGTCCCACTAGCCTAGCCTAGCCACATAGTGTTGATTCATCATTAGTCCCACTAGCCTAGCCTAGCCACATAGTGTTGATTCATCATTAGTCCCACTAGCCTAGCCTAGCCACATAGTGTTGATTCATCATTAGTCCCACTAGCCTAGCCACATAGTGTTGATTCATCATTAGTCCCACTAGCCTAGCCTAACCTAGCCACATAGTGTTGATTCATCATTAGTCCCACTAGCCTAGCCTAGCCACATAGTGTTGATTCATCATTAGTCCCACTAGCCTAGCCTAGCCACATAGTGTTGATTCATCATTAGTCCCACTAGCCTAGCCTAGCCACATAGTGTTGATTCATCATTAGTCCCACTAGCCTAGCCACATAGTGTTGATTCATCATTAGTCCTACTAGCCTAGCCTAGCCACATAGTGTTGATTCATCATTAGTCCCACTAGCCTAGCCTAGCCACATAGTGTTGATTCATCATTAGTCCCACTAGCCTAGCCTAGCCACATAGTGTTGATTCATCATTAGTCCCATTAGCCTAGCCACATAGTGTTGATTCATCATTAGTCCTACTAGCCTAGCCTAGCCACATAGTGTTGATTCATCATTAGTCCCACTAGCCTAGCCTAGCCACATAGTGTTGACTCATCATTAGTCCCACTAGCCTAGCCACATAGTGTTGATTCATCATTAGTCCCACTAGCCTAGCCTAGCCACATAGTGTTGATTCATCATTAGTCCCACTAGCCTAGCCACATAGTGTTGATTCATCATTAGTCCCACTAGCCTAGCCTAGCCACATAGTGTTGATTCATCATTAGTCCCACTAGCCTAGCCACATAGTGTTGATTCATCATTAGTCCCACTAGCCTAGCCTAGCCACATAGTGTTGATTCATCATTAGTCCCACTAGCCTAGCCACATAGTGTTGATTAATCATTAGTCCCACTAGCCTAGCCACATAGTGTTGATTCATCATTAGTCCCACTAGCCTAGCCACATAGTGTTGACTCATCATTAGTCCCACTAGCCTAGCCACATAGTGTTGACTCATCATTAGTCCCACTAGCCTAGCCTAGCCACATAGTGTTGACTCATCATTAGTCCCACTAGCCTAGCCTAGCCACATAGTGTTGATTCATCATTAGTCCCACTAGCCTAGCCACATAGTGTTGATTCATCATTAGTCCCACTAGCCTAGCCTAGCCACATAGTGTTGATTCATCATTAGTCCCACTAGCCTAGCCTAGCCACATAGTGTTGATTAATCATTAGTCTCACTAGCCTAGCCTAGACACATAGTGTTGATTCATCATTAGTCCCACTAGCCTAGCCACATAGTGTTGATTCATCATTAGTTCCACTAGCCTAGCCACATAGTGTTGATTCATCATTATTCCCACTAGCCTAGCCTAGCCACATAGTGTTGATTCATCATTAGTCCCACTAGCCTAGCCTAGCCACATAGTGTTGATTCATCATTAGTCCCACTAGCCTAGCCTAGCCACATAGTGTTGACTCATCATTAGTCCCACTAGCCTAGCCTAGCCACATAGTGTTGATTCATCATTAGTCCCACTAGCCTAGCCTAGCCTAGCCACATAGTGTTGATTCATCATTAGTCCCACTAGCCTAGCCTAGCCACATAGTGTTGATTCATCATTAGTCCCACTAGCCTAGCCACATAGTGTTGATTCATCATTAGTCCCACTAGCCTAGCCTAGCCACATAGTGTTGATTCATCATTAGTCCCACTAGCCTAGCCACATAGTGTTGATTCATCATTAGTCCCACTAGCCTAGCCTAGCCACATAGTGTTGACTCATCATTAGTCCCACTAGCCTAGCCTAGCCTAGCCACATAGTGTTGATTCATCATTAGTCCCACTAGCCTAGCCTAGCCACATAGTGTTGACTCATCATTAGTCCCACTAGCCTAGCCTAGCCACATAGTGTTGACTCATCATTAGTCCCACTAGCCTAGCCACATAGTGTTGATTCATCATTAGTCCCACTAGCCTAGCCACATAGTGTTGATTCATCATTAGTCCCACTAGCCTAGCCTAGACACATAGTGTTGACTCATCATTAGTCCCACTAGCCTAGCCTAGCCACATAGTGTTGATTCATCATTAGTCCCACTAGCCTAGCCTAGCCACATAGTGTTGATTCATCATTAGTCCCACTAGCCTAGCCACATAGTGTTGATTCATCATTAGTCCCACTAGCCTAGCCTAGACACATAGTGTTGACTCATCATTAGTCCCACTAGCCTAGCCTAGCCACATAGTGTTGATTCATCATTAGTCCCACTAGCCTAGCCTAGCCACATAGTGTTGATTAATCATTAGTCCCACTAGCCTAGCCTAGCCAAATAGTGTTGATTCATCATTAGTCCCACTAGCCTAGCCACATAGTGTTGATTCATCATTAGTCCCACTAGCCTAGCCACATAGTGTTGATTCATCATTAGTCCCACTAGCCTAGCCTAGCCACATAGTGTTGATTCATCATTAGTCCCACTAGCCTAGCCTAGCCACATAGTGTTGATTCATCATTAGTCCCACTAGCCTAGCCTAGCCACATAGTGTTGATTCATCATTAGTCCCACTAGCCTAGCCTAGCCACATAGTGTTGATTCATCATTAGTCCCACTAGCCTAGCCTAGACACATAGTGTTGACTCATCATTAGTCCCACTAGCCTAGCCTAGCCACATAGTGTTGATTCATCATTAGTCCCACTAGCCTAGCCACATAGTGTTGATTCATCATTAGTCCCACTAGCCTAGCCTAGCCACATAGTGTTGATTCATCATTAGTCCCACTAGCCTAGCCTAGCCACATAGTGTTGATTCATCATTAGTCCCACTAGCCTAGCCACATAGTGTTGATTCATCATTAGTCCCACTAGCCTAGCCTAGCCACATAGTGTTGACTCATCATTAGTCCCACTAGCCTAGCCTAGCCACATAGTGTTGATTAATCATTAGTCCCACTAGCCTAGCCTAGCCACATAGTGTTGATTAATCATTAGTCCCACTAGCCTAGCCTAGCCACATAGTGTTGATTAATCATTAGTCCCACTAGCCTAGCCTAGCCACATAGTGTTGATTAATCATTAGTCCCACTAGCCTAGCCTAGCCACATAGTGTTGACTCATCATTAGTCCCCCTAGCCTAGCCTAGCCACATAGTGTTGATTCATCATTAGTCCCACTAGCCTAGCCACATAGTGTTGATTCATCATTAGTCCCACTAGCCTAGCCTAGCCACATAGTGTTGACTCATCATTAGTCCCACTAGCCTAGCCTAGCCACATAGTGTTGATTCATCATTAGTCCCACTAGCCTAGCCTAGCCACATAGTGTTGATTCATCATTAGTCCCACTAGCCTAGCCTAGCCACATAGTGTTGATTCATCATTAGTCCCACTAGCCTAGCCTAGCCACATAGTGTTGATTCATCATTAGTCCCACTAGCCTAGCCACATAGTGTTGATTCATCATTAGTCCCACTAGCCTAGCCACATAGTGTTGATTCATCATTAGTCCCACTAGCCTAGCCACATAGTGTTGATTCATCATTAGTCCCACTAGCCTAGCCTAGCCACATTGTGTTGATTCATCATTAGTCCCAATAGCCTAGCCTAGCCACATAGTGTCGACTCATCATTAGTCCCACTAGCCTAGCCTAGCCACATAGTGTTGATTCATCATTAGTCCCACTAGCCTAGCCTAGCCACATAGTGTTGATTCATCATTAGTCCCACTAGCCTAGCCTAGCCACATAGTGTTGATTCATCATTAGTCCCACTAGCCTAGCCACATAGTGTTGATTCATCATTAGTCCCACTAGCCTAGCCACATAGTGTTGATTCATCATTAGTCCCACTAGCCTAGCCTAGCCTAGCCACATTGTGTTGATTCATCATTAGTCCCAATAGCCTAGCCTAGCCACATAGTGTCGACTCATCATTAGTCCCACTAGCCTAGCCTAGCCACATAGTGTTGATTCATCATTAGTCCCACTAGCCTAGCCTAGCCACATAGTGTTGATTCATCATTAGTCCCACTAGCCTAGCCTAGCCACATAGTGTTGATTCATCATTAGTCCCACTAGCCTAGCCTAGACACATAGTGTTGATTCATCATTAGTCCCACTAGCCACTTCCTGTCTTAGGCTCCATGTTCCTCCTGAAACATTGTGTTCTTTGTTGCCTTAAGTCCAGTTGATCAGACTAGGAGACATTGATATGTTGAATATCTCGGTCATTAAAGACGAGCACTGACTGGCTCCAAGTAGAGTGACTTGGTCAAATACATCACTTTAATTAGTCATACATACAGTAACTAACTACATAACCTTCATCTGAACAGAATGAACTGCTGGTCAGGCCGCTCAAGTTCACAGATGACTGTGGGTATGAACTGTCCTTCAGTGTGTGGCTAGTAAACATGTAAATGTGTGTAAGCAGTTTCTTGTCATGCCATGATTGTTTGGTTTGGTTTGGCTGCTGAGGGTCGGTTGTGAAAGCAGGGCCTGTCTCCATGACTCAATCTTTGCTGGAACTTTCCACTAAAACACAACTACACACAACTAGACTTTCCATCAAAACACTACTAGACAGGCTGCACCTAGAAATAACACTAAAACAAAACTATAACCTTTACCCTACTCTCAGTTGTCCCGTGTGTTGACCTTTACCCTACCCTCAGTGGTCCCGTGTGTTGACCTTTACCCTACTCTCAGTGGTCCCGTGTGTTGACCTTTACCCTACTCTCAGTGGTCCCGTGTGTTGACCTTTACCCTACTCTCAGTGGTCCCGTGTGTTGACCTTTACCCTACTCTCAGTGGTCCCGTGTGTTGACCTTTACCCTACTCTCAGTGGTCCCGTGTGTTGACCTTTACCCTACTCTCAGTGGTCCTGTGTGTTGACCTTTACCCTACTCTCAGTGGTCCTGTGTGTTGACCTTTACCCTACTCTCAGTGGTCCCGTGTGTTGACCTTTACCCTACTCTCAGTGGTCCTGTGTGTTGACCTTTACCCTACTCTCAGTGGTCCCGTGTGTTGACCTTTACCCTACTCTCAGTGGTCCCGTGTGTTGACCTTTACCCGACTCTCAGTGGTCCCGTGTGTTGACCTTTACCCTACTCTCAGTGGTCCCGTGTGTTGACCTTTACCCTACTCTCAGTGGTCCCGTGTGTTGACCTTTACCCTACTCTCAGTGGTCCCGTGTGTTGACCTTTACCCTACTCTCAGTGGTCCCGTGTGTTGACCTTTACCCTACTCTCAGTGGTCCCGTGTGTTGACCTTTACCCTACTCTCAGTGGTCCCGTGTGTTGACCTTTACCCTACTCTCAGTGGTCCCGTGTGTTGACCTTTACCCTACTCTCAGTGGTCCCGTGTGTTGACCTTTACCCTACTCTCAGTGGTCCCGTGTGTTGACCTTTACCCTACTCTCAGTGGTCCCGTGTGTTGACCTTTACCCTACTCTCAGTGGTCCCGTGTGTTGACCTTTACCCTACTCTCAGTGGTCCCGTGTGTTGACCTTTACCCTACTCTCAGTGGTCCCGTGTGTTGACCTTTACCCTACTCTCAGTGGTCCCGTGTGTTGACCTTTACCCTACTCTCAGTGGTCTAGGTGGTGTGGTAATGGTATAGTGGCAGGAAGTGTGCTGGCTAGCTGTATTTGTATTTATTATGGATCCCCATTAGTTCCTGCCAAGGCAGCAGCTACTCTTCCTGGGGTTTATTATGGATCCCCATTAGTTCCTGCCAAGGCAGCAGCTTCTCTTCCTGGGGTTTATTATGGATCCCCATTAGTTCCTGCCAAAGCAGCAGCTACTCTTCCTGGGGTTTATTATGGATCCCCATTAGTTCCTGCCAAGGCAGCAGCTACTCTTCCTGGGGTTTATTATGGATCCCCATTAGTTCCTGCCAAGGCAGCAGCTTCTCTTCCTGGGGTTTATTATGGATCCCCATTAGTTCCTGCCAAAGCAGCAGCTTCTCTTCCTGGGGTCCAGCAACATAAGACAGTTACATGCAGTTTAGAATACTACATGACCTTCTCTCAGGCCTCCACTCCACCACCACATATTTACAATACAACATCCATGTGCACGTGTGTGTGGAGTTCATGTCTTATCATGTGTCTGTGCCTGTGTGTGTGTTTCTTCACAGTCCCCGCTGTTCCATAAGGTGTATTTCTATCTGTTTTTAATCTGATTTTACTACTTGCATCAGTTACTTGATGTGGAATAGAGTTCCATGTAGTCATGGCTCTATGGAGTACTGTGCGCCTCCCATAGTCTGTTCTGGACTTGGGGGCTGTGAAGAGACCTCTGGTGGCATGTCTTGTGGGGTATGCATGGGTGTCCGAGCTGTGTGCTAGTAGTTTAAACAGACAGCTGGGTGCTTTCAACATGTCAATACTTCTTACAAAAACAAGTAATGAGGAAGTCAATCTCTCCTCCACTTTGAGCCATGAGAGATTTACATTTATATTATTAATATTAGCTCTCCGTGTACATCCAAGGGCCAGCCGTGCTGCCCTGTTCTGAGACAACTTCAAAATTCCCAAGTCCCTCTTTGTGGCACCTGACCACACAACTGAACAGTAGTCCAGGTGCAACAAAACTAGGGCCTGTAGGACCTGCCTTGTTGATAGTGTTGTTAAGAAGGTAGAGCAGCGCTTTATTATGGACAGACTTCTCCCCATCTTAGCTACTGTTGTATCAATATGTTTTGACCATGACAGTTTACAATCCAGGGTTACTCCAAGCAGTTTAGTCTCCTCAACTTGCTCAATTTCCACATGATGTATTACAAGATTTAGTTGAGGTTTAGGGTTTAGTGAATGATTTGTCCCAAAAACAATGCTTTTAGGTTTGAAATATTGAGGACTAACTTATTTCATGCCACCCATTCAGAAACTAACTGCAGCTCTTTGTTAAGTGTTGCAGTGACTTCACTCACTGTAGTAGCTGACGTGTATAGTGTTGAGTCATCCGCATACATAGACACTCTGGCTTTATTCATTAGTAAAGATTGAAAAAAGCAAGGGGCATAGACAGCTGCCCTGGGAAATTCCTGATTCTACCTGGGTTATGTTGGAGAGGCTTCCATTAAAGGACACCCTCTGTGTTCTGTTAGACGGGTAACTCTCTATCCACAACATATCAGGGGGTGTAAAGCCATAACACATACGTTTTACCAGCAACAGACTATAATCGATAATGTCAAAAGCCGCACTGAAGTCTAACAAAACAGCTCCCACAATCTTTTTATCATCAATTTCTCTCAGCCAATCATCAGTCATTTGTGTAAGTGCTTTGCTTGTTGAATGTCCTTCCCTATAAGCATGCTGAAAGTTTGTTGTCAATTTGTTTACTGTAAAATAGCATTGTATCTGGTCGAACACCATTTTCCCCAATAGTTTACTAAGGGTTGGTAACAGGCTGATTGGTTGACTATTTGAGCCAGTAAAGGGGGCTTTACTATTTTTAGGTAGCAGAATGACTTTTGCTTCCCTTCAGGCCTGAGGACACACACTTTCTAGTAGGCTTAAATTGAAGATAAGTCAAATAGGAGTGGCAATACCGTCCGCTATTATCCTCAGTAATTTTCTATCCAAGTTGTCAGACCCCGGTGGCTTGTCATTGTTGATAGACAACAATACTTGTTTCACTTGTTCCACACTCACTTTACGGAATTAAAAATTACAAATCTTGTCTTTCATTATTTGATCAGTTATACTTGGATGTATATTGTCAGCGTTTTGTTGCTGGCATGTCATGCCTAAGTGTGCTAATCTTGCCAATGAAAAAAATCATTAAATATCAGTGGGTTTTGTGATGACTGAGCCATCTGATTCAATGAATGTTGGAGCTGAGTTTGCCTTTTTGCCCATAATTTCATTTAAGGTGCGCCAAAGCTTTTGTCATTTGTCTGTTTGTCTGTTTCTTCTTGTTTTTATTCAGTTTAGTCACATGATTTCTCAATTTGCAGTACGTTTACCATTCCTTTTGCCTCATCCCTCTCAACCATATATATTTTTTAATATTCCTTATCAATCCATGGGGATTTTACAGTTTTTAGTCATTTTCTTAATGGATGCATGCTTATTAGTAACTAGATAAGCAATTTCATGAATGTGTCAATGTGTTAACATTTTCTTCTCTAAGCTTTACAGGAATGTGGTTCTGAATATAAACGGCAACACCTCCACCTTTGGCATTTCTGTATTTTCTGTAGATGTTATAACCATGTTCCAATTGAAGTTTTCCTCATACATTTGGCAGAACTGTGATTTCATTGCAAAGCCAACTAATTCCTGTAATCCTCCGCTAGCAAACAATTGCCGCATTGGAACTCCAGATTGTCAATATTG
The DNA here is from genome assembly GCF_964263955.1 of Coregonus lavaretus. Lineage (NCBI taxonomy): Eukaryota > Metazoa > Chordata > Actinopteri > Salmoniformes > Salmonidae > Coregonus > Coregonus lavaretus. The sequence goes on from NC_140004.1 coordinate 49,133,506, forward strand.
TCCCGGACAAAAGCGTAATAAACACAGCTTCTACAGCGCTATTCCAGGAGAAGCGGGCTCCATTATAACCTGGTTAGCTAGCCTTCTACAGCGCTGGAAACGTTTGTTCGCTATTCCAGGAGAAGCGGGCTCCATTATAACCTGGTTAGCTAGCCTTCTACAGCGCTGGAGACGTTTGTTAGCTATTCCAGGCAAAGCGGGCTCCATGATAACCTGGTTAGCTAGCCTTCTACAGCGCTGGAAACGTTTGTTCGCTATTCCAGGCGAAGCGGGCTCCATTATAACCTGGTTAGCTAGCCTTCTACAGCGCTGGAAACGTTTGTTAGCTATTCCAGGAGAAGCGGGCTCCATTATAACCTGGTTAGCTAGCCTTCTACAGCGCTGGAAACGTTTGTTCGCTATTCCAGGCGAAGCGGGCTCCATTATAACCTGGCTAGCTAGCTGGCTAGTTGGTAGCAGGTGTTGACACAAACACACTTATGAACAAAATAAAAATAAAACAAAGTAAATCTTCGGAAACAACAGGCTGAAGCAACAGTTCGAGGCGCAGGAGGTATCTGAGTTTGTGACAGAAAATACCTACAGTTCTTCAATCTACAGTAGCAGAATCAATACCAAACCAGTCCAGCCTGACCTACAGTTTGCAACCTTTACCCTGCTCTCAGTTTCACTTCCTCAAAAGGCTTCAGCTGTAACAGGGGAAGTGTGTCTTCAGCCTTCAGACCTACTAACTCATCTTAGATCTGTTTACTAATGTTGAAGTTACTTCTGTGTTCTTAGCAACAGAGAAGACCACACACACACACATTTGCAGTTTAGAAGTATTAGTTGTGTTTAGGATGTACAATAGTGTTCCTCCCACCCCAGACACACACCAGTCTTTCACTTTCAGTCATGTCTCCCTCCCTCCCTCTCTCGCTCTCTCCTTCCCTCCCTCCCTCCCTCTCTCGCTCTCTCCCTCTCTCGCTCTCTCCTTCCCTCCCTCCCTCCCTCTCTCGCTCTCTCCTTCCCTCCCTCTCTCGCTCTCTCCTTCCCTCCCTCTCTCGCTCTCTCCTTCCCTCCCTCCCTCCCTCTCTCGCTCTCTCCTTCCCTCCCTCCCTCCCTCTCTCGCTCTCTCCTTCCCTCCCTCCCTCCCTCTCTCGCTCTCTCCTTCCCTCCCTCCCTCCCTCTCTCGCTCTCTCCTTCCCTCCCTCCCTCCCTCTCTCGCTCTCTCCTTCCCTCCCTCTCTCGCTCTCTCCTTCCCTCCCTCCCTCCCTCTCTCGCTCTCTCCTTCCCTCCCTCTCTCGCTCTCTCCCTCGCTCGCTCGCTCTCTCCCTCCCTCCCTCCCTCGCTCGCTCTCTCCCTCCCTCCCTCCCTCCCTCCCTCTCCCGCTCTCTCCTTCCCTCCCTCTCTCGCTCTCTCCTTCCCTCCCTCCCTCCCTCTCTCGCTCTCTCCTTCCCTCCCTCCCTCCCTCCCTCTCTCCTTCCCTCCATCTCTCCCTCCTTCTGTCATTTCAGTTGAAAAGGCTTTATTGGCGTGGGAAACATGTTTACATTGCCAAAGCAAATGGAATAGACAATAAACAAAAAGGAAATAAACAAGGGAAACATTAGTAAACAATATATACGTTTTAAAAGAATATGGACATTTTCAAGTTGTATATTATTGGTTATGTACAGTGTTGTAACAATGTGCAAGTAGTTGAAGTATGAAAGGGAAAATAAATAAACATAAATATAGGTTGTATTTACAATGTTGTTTGTGCTCCACTGGTTGACCTTTTCTCATGGGAACGGGCCACAACTCTTGCTGCTGTGATTGCCTAACAGATATGGGAGTTAGATTTTTTTAAAAACATTTTAGTCATTTAGCAGACGCTCTTATCCAGAGCGACTTACAGTTAGTGAGTGCATACATTTTTCATACTGGCCCCCCGTGGGAAACGAACCCACAACCCTGGCGTTGCAAACGCCATGCTCTACCAACTGGGTCTGTGTGATCTGTGGGAAATATGTATCTCTAATGTGGTGATACATTTGGCAGGAGGTTAGGAAGTGCAGCTCAGTTTCCACCTCGTTTTGTGGGCAGTGTGCACATAGCCTGTCTTCTCTCGAGAGCCAGGTCTGCCTACGGCGGCCTTTCTCAATAGCAAGGCTATGCTCACTGAGTCTGTACATAGTCAAGGATCTTCTTAATTTGGGGTCAGGCACAGTGGCTATGTGTTATACCACATAACCAGCTGGCTGAGGGGACTCTTCTCTAGGTTCATCTCTCTGTAGGTGAGGGCTTTGTGATGGAATGTGTGGGCATCGCTTCCTTTTAGGTGGTTGTAGAATTTAACAGGTCTTTTCTGGAGTTTGATAACTAGCGGAGATAGTCTTAATTCTGCTCTGCATGCATGTTTGGGGTTTTGTGTTGTACGCAAAGTATATTTTTGCAGAATTCTGCATGCGGAGTCTTTTGGGTGTTTGTCCCATTTTATGAATTCTTGGTTGGTGAGCGGACCCCAGACCTCACAACGATAGAGGGAAATGGGTTCGATAACTGATTGAACTATTTTTAGCCAGATCCTAATTGGGATGTTGAGTTTTATGTCCCTTTTGATGGCATAGAAGGCACTTCTTGCCTTGTCTGTTAGATCGTTCACAATCTTGTGGAAGTTACCTGTGGTGTTGATGTTTAGGCTGAGGTAGGTATAATTATTTGTGTGCTGTAGGGCAACGGTGTATACAGTGGCTTGCGAAAGTATTCACCCCCCTTGGCATTTTTCCTATTTTGTTGCCTTACAACCTGGAATTAAAATAGATTTTTGGGGGGTTTGTATCATTTGATTTACACAACATGCCTACCCATTTGATGATGCAAAATATGTTTTATTGTGAAACAAACAAGAAATACTATTTATAAAAACAGAACTTGAGCGTGCATAACTAGTCACCCCCACAAAGTTAATACTTTGTAGAGCCACCTTTTGCAGCAATTACAGTTGCAAGTCTCTTGGGGTATGTCCTTATAAGCTTGGCACATCTAGCTTATAGGAAAAACTGAAAAGCTGCTCCAGCTCCTTCAAGTTGGATGGGTTCCGCTGGTATACAGCAATCTTTAAGTCATACCATAGATTCTCAATTGGATTGAGGTCTGGGCTTTGACTAGGCCATTCCAAGACATTTAAATGTTTCCCCTTAAACCACTCAAGTGTTGCTTTAGCAGTATGCTTAGGGTCATTGTCCTGCTGGAAGGTGAACCTCCGTCCCAGTCTCAAATCTGTCGGAGGTAGAAGCACAAGAATTTTGCTACACCCGCAATAACATCTGCTAAACACGTATGTGAGAAATAACATTTGATTTGATTTGAAATCTCTGGAAGACTGAAACAGGTTTCCCTCAAGAATTTCCCTGTATTTAGCGCCATCCATCATTCCTTCAATTCTGACCAGTTTCCCAGTCCCTGCCGATGGAAAAACATCAACCACCATGCTTCACTGTGGGGATGGTGTTCTCGGGGTGATGAGAGGTGTTGGGTTTGCGCCAGACATAGCGTTTTCCTTGATGGCCAAAAAGCTAAATTTTAGTCTCATCTGACCAGAGTACCTTCTTCCATATGTTTGGGGAGTCTCCCACATGCCTTTTGGCAAACACCTAACGTTTGTTTGCTTATTTTTTTCTTTAAGCAATGGCTTTTTTCTGGCCACTCTTCCGTAAAGCCCAGCTCTGTGGAGTGTACGGCTTAAAGTGGTCCTATGGACAGATACTCCAATCTCCGCTGTGGAGCTTTGCAGCTCCTTCAGGGTTATCTTTGGTCTCTTTGTTGCCTCTCTGATTAATGCCCTCCTTGCCTGGTCTGTGAGTTTTGGTGGGCGGCCCTCTCTTGGCAGGTTTGTTGTGGTGCCATATTCTTTCCATTTTCTAATGGATTTAATGGTGCTCCATGGGTTCAAAGTTTCGTATATTTTTTTATAACCCAACCCTGATCTGTACTTCTCCACAACTGTGTCCCTGACCTGTTTGGAGAGCTCCTTGGTCTTCATGGTGCCGCTTGCTTGGTGGTTCCCCTTACTTAGTGGTGTTGCAGACTCTGGGGCCTTTCAGAACAGGTGTATATATACTGAGATCATGTGACGGATCATGTGACACTTAGATTGCACACAGGTGGACTTTATTTAACTAATTATGTGACTTCTGAAGGTAATTGGTTGCACCATGTCTTATTTAGGGGCTTCATAGCAAAGGGGGTGAATACATATGCACGCACCACTTGTACGTTATTTATTTTGTATAATTTTTATAAATCCAAATAAAAATCCATTTAAATTACAGGTTGTAATGCAACAAAATAGGAAAAACGCCAAGGGGGATGAATACTTTTGCAAGGCACTGTAGATAAACATTTTAGTTGTTGTTTTGGCTACTGGACATTTTTTGGAACACCATTATTTTTTAGATTCACTGTCAGGGGCCAAGTCTGACAGAATCTGTGCAGAAGATCTAGGTGCTGCTGGAGGCCCTCTTTCGTTGGGGACAGAAGCACCAGATCATCCGCAAACAGTAGACATTTGAGTCCAGTATGGTGAGGCCGGGTGCTGCAGACTGTTCTAGTGCCCTCATCAATTCGTTGATATATATGTTGAAGAGGGTGGGGCTTAAACTGCATTCCTGTCTCACCCTACGGCCCTGAGGAAAGAAATATGTGTGTTTATTGCCAATTTTAACTGCACACTTGTTGTTTGTGTACAATTTGAATAGCCAACCCCTCATTCCAAGTTGAGTCAAAGCTTGAGAATCAATCACATTTATTTATAAAGCCATTTTTACATCAGCAGATGTCACAAAGTTCTATACAGAAACCCAGCCTAAAACCCCAAACAGCAATGCAGATGTAGAAGCACAGTGGCTAGGAAAAACTCCCTAGAAAGGCAGGAACCTAGGAAGAAACCTAGAGAAGGGAACCAGGCTCTGAGGGTTGGCCAGTCCTCTTCTGGCTGTGCCGGGTGGAGATTATAAGAGGACATGGCCATTAAGGCCAGATCGTTCTTCAAGATGTTCACAGATGACCAGCAGGGTCAAATAATAATCACAGTGGTTGTAGAGGGTGCAACAGGTCAGTACCTCAGGAGTAAATGTCAGTTGGCTTTCATAGCCGGGCATTTAGAGGTTGAAATAGCAGGTGAGACATTAGGTAGGGTAGAAGGAGAGAGAGAAGGTCTGAGACAAGGTAGCACGTGAGGAAACCGGAGCAGCAGCACGACCATGTGGATTGGGGACAGCCAGGAGTCATCAGGCCAGGCCTAGGGCTCAGGTCCTCTGGAAGGGGAGGGAGAGAGATGAATTAGAGGGCGCAGACTTACATTCACACAGGACACCAGATAAGACAGGAGAATTACACCAGATATATCAGACTGACCCTAGCCCCCCGGCACATTGACTATTGCAGCATAGATACTGGAGACTGAGACAGGGGTGGGTCGGGGGACACTGTGTCCCCGTCCAATGATACCCCCGGACAGGGCCAACCAGGCAGGATATAACCCCACCCACTTTGCCAAAGCACAGCCCCCACACCACCAGAGGGATATCAACAGACCACCAACTTACTATCCTGAGACAAAGCTGAGTACAGCCCACAAAGATCTCCTCCACCGCACGAGCCCGAGGAGAAGCAAAACCGGACAGGAAGATCACGTCTGTGACTCAACCCACTCAAGTGATGCACCCTCCTAGGGACGCCATGGAAGAGCACCAGTAAGCCAGTGACTCAGCCCCCGTAATAGGGTCAGAGGCAGAGAATCCCAGTGGAGAGAGGGGAGCCGGCCAGGCAGAGACAGCAAGGGCGGTTCGTCACTCCAGTGCCTTGCTGTTCACCTTCGCACCCCTGGGCCAGACTACACTCAATCATAGGACCTACTGAAGAGATGAGTCTTCAGTAAATACGTAAAGGTCGAGACCGAGTCTGCGTCTCTCACATGGATAGGCAGACCAGTCCATTAAAATTGAGCTCTATAGGAGAAAGCCTGCCTCAAGCTATTTGCTTAGAAATTCTAGGAACAATAAGGAGTCCTGCGTCTTGTGACCGTAGTGTACGTGTAGGTAGGTACGGCAGGACCAAATCGGAGAGGTAGGTAGGAGCAAGCTCATGTAATGCTTTGTAGGTTAGCAGTAAAACCTTGAAATCAGCCCTAGCCTTAACAGGAAGAGGCTAGCACTGGAGTAATATGATCAAATTTGTTGATTCTAGTCAGGATTCTAGCAGCCGTGTTTAGCGCTAACTGAAGTTTATTTAGTGCTTTATCCGGGTAGCCGGAGAGTAGAGCATTGCAGTAGTCTCATCTAGAAGTGACAAAAGCATGGATTAGCTTTTCTGCATAATTTTTGTTCAAAAGGTTTCTGATTTATGCAATGTTATGAAGATGGGAAAAAAGCTGTCCATTAAATATTCTTGATATGTTCGTCAAAAGAGAGATCAGGGTCCAGAGTAACGCTGATGTCCTTCACAGTTTTATTTGAGATGACTGTACAGCCATCAATATTAATTTTCAGATCCAACATCAGATCTCTTTGTTTCTTTGGACCTAGAACTAGCATCTCTGTTTTGTCTGGGTTTTTGCCGCCATCCACTTCCTTATGTCTGAAACACAGGCTTCCAGGGTAGGACATTTTGGGACATCACCATGTTTCATCTAAATGTACAGCTGTGTGTCGTCCGCATAGCAGTGAAAGTTGACATTTTGTTTCCAAATGACATCACCAAGAGGTAGAATATATAGTGAAAACAATAGTGGTCCTAAAACAGAACCTTGAGGAACGCCGAAACTTACAATTGATTTGTCAGAGGACAAACCATCCACAGAGACGAACTGATATCTTTCCGACAGATAAGATCTAAACCAGACAAACGTGTCCGTGTCGACCAATTAGGGTTTCTAATCTCTCCAAAAGAATGTGGTGATTGATGGTGTCAAAAGCAGCACTAAGGTCTAGGAGCACGAGGACAGATGCAGAGCCTTGGTCTGACGCCATTAAAAGGTAATTTACCACCTTCATGAGTGCGGTCTCAGTACTATCATGGGGTCTAAAACCAGACTGAAGCATTTTGTATACATTATTTGTCTTCAGGAAGGCAGTGAGTTGTTGCGCAACAGCTTTTTCAAAAAAATTGAGAGGAATTGGAGATTCGATATAGGCCGATAGTTTTTTTTTATATTTTCCCGTTCAAGGTTTGCCTTTTTCAAGAGAGGGTTTATTACTGCCACTTTTAGTGAGTTTGGTACACATCCGGTGGATAGGGAGCCATTTACAGTGAGGGGAAAAAAGTATTTGATCCCCTGCTTATTTTGTATGTTTGCCCACTGACAAAGAAATGATCGGTCTATAATTTTAATGGTAGGTTTATTTGAACAGTGAGAGACAGAATAACAACAACAAAATCCAGAAAAACGCATGTCAATTTTTTTTATAAATTGATTTGCATTTTAATGAGGGAAATAAGTATTTGACCCCCTCTCAATCAGAAAGATTTCTGCCTCCCAGGTGTCTTTTATACAAGTAACAAGCTGAGATTAGGAGCACACTCTTAAAGGGAGTGCTCCTAATCTCATCTTGTTACCTGTATAAAAGACACCTGTCCACAGAAACAATCAATCAATCAGATTCCAAACTCTCCACCATGGCCAAGACCAAAGAGCTCTCCAAGGATGTCAGGGACAAGATTGTAGACCTACACAAGGCTGGAATGGGCTACAAGACCATCACTAAGCAGCTTGGTGAGAAGGTGACAACAGTTGGTGCGATTATTCGCAAATGGAAGAAACACAAAAGACCTGTCAATCTCCCTCGGCCTGGGGCTCCATGCAAGATCTCACCTCGTGGAGTTGCAATGATCATGAGAACGGTGAGGAATCAGCCCAGAACTACACGGGAGGATCTTGTCAATGATCTCAAGGCAGCTGGGACCATAGTCACCAAGAAAACAATCGGTAACACACTACGCCGTGAAGGACTGAAATCCTGCAGCGCCCGCAAGGTTCCCCTGCTCAAGAAAGCACATATACAGGCCCGTCTGAATTTTGCCAATGAACATCTGAATGATTCAGAGACCCCAAGAACACCATCCCCACCGTCAAACATGGGGGTGGAAACATTATGCTCTGGGGGTGTTTTTCTGGACAGGGACAGGACAACTTCACCGCATCAAAGGGACGATGGACAGGGCCATGTACCGTCAAATCTTGGGTGAGAACCTCCTTCCCTCAGCCGGGGCATTGAAAATGGGTCATGGATGGGTACTCCAGCATGACAATGACCCAAAACACACGGCCAAGGCAACAAAGGAGTGGCTCAAGAACAAGCACATTAAGGTCCTGGAGTGGCCTAGCCAGTCTCCAGACCTTAATCCCATAGAAAATCTGTGGTGGGAGCTGAAGGTTCAAGTTGCCAAACGTCAGGCTTGAAACCTTAATTACTTGGAGAAGATCTGCAAAGAGGAGTGGGACAAAATTCCTCCTGAGATGTGTGCAAACCTTGTGGCCAACTACAAAAAACGTTGACCTCTGTGATTGCCAACAAGGGTTTTGCCACCAAGTACTAAGTCATGTTTTGCAGAGGGGTCAAATACTTATTTCCCTCATTAAAATCCAAATCAATTCATACATATTTGACATGTGTTTTTCTGGATTTTTTTGTTGTTATTCTGTCTCTCACTGTTCAATTAAACCTACCATTTAAAATTATAGACTGATCATGTCTTTGTCAGTGGGCAAACGTACAAAATCAGCAGGGGATCAGATACTTTTTTCCCTCACTGTATTATGTTCAACAGAGGATGGCCAAGCACAGGAAGTAGCTCTTTCAGTAGTTTAGTTGGAATAGGGTCCAGAATGCAGCTTGAAAAACCATGACTATTTTCATGAATGTGTTGAGATACATTTACATTTTAGTCATTTAGCAGACGCTCTTATCCAGAGCGACTTACAGTTAGTGAGTGCATACATTATAAAAAAAATAAAATTCTTACTGCCCCCCCGTGGGAAACAAACCCACAACCCTGCAAGCCATTCCCTCCCCTTGTGGTCCTCTGTAGCTCAGCTGGTAGAGCACGGCGCTTGTAACGCCAAGGTAGTGGGTTCGATCCCCGGGACCACCCATACACAAAAATGTATGCACGCATGACTGTAAGTCGCTTTGGATAAAAGCGTCTGCTAAATGGCATATATTACCCTGGACGACGCTGGGCCAATTGTGCGCCGCCCCATGGGTCTCCCGGTCACGGCCGGCTACGACAGAGCCTGGGTTCGAACCAGGATCTCTAGTGGCACAGCTAGCACTGTGATGCAGTGCCTTAGACCACTGCGCCACTCGGGAGATACAGGATTAAGAAACGTGAGTGTCTCCATTGATCCTAGGTCCTGGCAGGTCTGTGTGTCTCCATTGATCCTAGGTCCTGGCAGGTCTGTGTGTCTCCATTGATCCTAGGTCCTGGCAGTTCTGTGCAGACTCAGGACAACTGAGAAATACGCAGATTCAAAGTGGAGTCCCTCGTTTGCTTTCTAATGATTATGATCTTTTCATCAAAGAAGTTCATGAATTTATCACTGCTGAAGTGAAAGCTATCCTCTCTTGTTGAATGCTGCTTTTTAATTAGCTTTGCGACCGTAAACAAAATACATTTGGGGTTGTTCTTATTCTCCTCAATTAGGTTGAAAAAATAGGATGATCGAGCAGCAGTGAGGGCTCTTCGATATTGCACGGTACCGTCTTTCCAAGCTAGTTGGAAGACTTCCAGTTTGGTGGAGCGCCATTTCCGTTCCAATTTTCTGGAAGCCTGCTTCAGGGCTCGGGTATTTTCTGTATACCAGGGAGCAATTTTCTTGTGACAAATGTTTTTTTGCTTTTAGGGGTGCGACTGCATCTAGGGTATTACGCAAGGTTAAATTAAAGATCCTCGGTTATGTCGTTAACTGATTTTTGTACTCCGACATCCTTGGGTAGGTGGAAGGAGTCTGGAAGGGCCTCTAGGAATCTTTGTGTTGTCCGAGAATTTATAGCACAGCTTTTGATGATCCTTGGTTGGGGTCTGAGCAGATTATTTATTGAGATTGCAAATGTAATAAAATGGTGGTCCGATAGTCCAGGATTATGAGGAAAAACATTTAGATCCACAATATTTATTCCACGGGACAAAACTAGATCCAGGGTATGACTGTGGCAATGAGTAGGTCCGGAGACATGTTGGACAAAACCCCCTGAGTCGATGATGGCTCCGAAAGCCTTTTGGAGTGGGTCTGTGGACTTTTCCATGTGAATATTAAAGTCACCAAAAATTAGAATATTATCTGCCATGACTACAAGGTCCGATTGGAATTCAGGGAACTCAGTGAGGAACTCTGTATACGGCCCAGGAGGCCTGTAAACAGTAGCTATAAAAAGTGATTGAGTAGGCTGCATAGATTTCATGACTAGAAGCTCATTGACGAAAACTCATTTTTTTGGGTGTAAATTCACATTTCCTGTCATAAATGTTAGCAACACCTCCGCCTTTGCTGGATGCGCGGAGGATGTGGTCACTAGTGTAACCAGGAGGAGAGGCCTCATTTAACACAGTAAATTCATCAGGCTTGAGCCATGTTTCAGTCAGGCCAATCACATCAAGGTTATAATCAGTGATTAGTTCATTGACCATAACTGCCTTGGAAGTGAGGGATCTAACATTAAGTAGCCCTATTTTGAGATGGAGACATCACAATCTCTTTCAATAATGACAGGAATGGAGGAGGTCTTTATTCCAGTGAGATTGCTAAGGCGAACACCGCCATGTATTGTTTTGCTCAACCTAGATCGAGGCACAGAAACGGTCTCAATGGGGATAGCTGAGCTGACTACACTGACTGTGCTAGTGGCAGACTCCACTAAGCTGGCAGGCTGGCTAACAGCCTGCTGCCTGGCCTGCACCCTGTCTCATTGGGCTGGCTAACAGCCTGCTGCCTGGCCTGCACCCTGTCTCATTGTGGAGCTAGAGGAGTTAGAGCCCTGTCTATGTTGGTAGATAAGATGAGAGCACCCCTCCAGCTAGGATGGAGTCCATCGCTCCTCAGCAGGCCAGGCTTGGTCCTGTAGCACCCCTCCAGCTAGGATGGAGTCCATCACTCCTCAACAGGCCAGGCTTGGTCCTGTAGCACCCCTCCAGCTAGGATGGAGTCCATCACTCCTCAGCAGGCCAGGCTTGGTCCTGTAACACCCCTCCATCTAGGATGGAGTCCATCACTCCTCAGCAGGCCAGGCTTGGTCCTGTAGCACCCCTCCATCTAGGATGGAGTCCATCACTCCTCAGCAGGCCAGGCTTGGTCCTGTAGCACCCCTCCAGCTAGGATGGAGTCCATCACTCCTCAACAGGCCAGGCTTGGTCCTGTAGCACCCCTCCATCTAGGATGGAGTCCATCACTCCTCAGCAGGCCAGGCTTGGTCCTGTAGCACCCCTCCAGCTAGGATGGAGTCCATCACTCCTCAGCAGGCCAGGCTTGGTCCTGTAGCACCCCTCCGGCTAGGATGGAGTCCATCACTCCTCAGCAGGCCAGGCTTGGTCCTGTAGCACCCCTCCAGCTAGGATGGAGTCCATCACTCCTCAACAGGCCAGGCTTGGTCCTGTAGCACCCCTCCATCTAGGATGGAGTCCATCACTCCTCAGCAGGCCAGGCTTGGTCCTGTAGCACCCCTCCAGCTAGGATGGAGTCCATCACTCCTCAGCAGGCCAGGCTTGGTCCTGTAGCACCCCTCCAGCTAGGATGGAGTCCATCACTCCTCAGTAGGCCAGGCTTGGTCCTGTAACACCCCTCCAGCTAGGATGGAGTCCATCACTCCTCAACAGGCCAGGCTTGGTCCTGTAGCACCCCTCCAGCTAGGATGGAGTCCATCACTCCTCAGCAGGCCAGGCTTGGTCCTGTTTGTGGGTGAGTCCCAGAAAGAGGGCCATTTATCTACAAATTATTTTGGGAAGGGCAGAAAACAGTTTCCAACCAGCGATTGAGTTGTGAGACCCTGCTGTAGAGCTCATCACTCCCCCTAACTGGGAGGGGGCCAGAGACAATTACTCGATGCCAACACATCTTTCTAGCTAATTTACACGCTGAAGCTATGTTGCTCTTGGTGACCTCTTGACTGTTTCATCCTAACATCGTTGGTGCCGACGTGGATAACAATATCCCTATACTCTCTACACTCGCCAGTTTTGACCTTAGCCAGCACCATCTTCAGATTAGCCTTTACGTCAGTAGCCCTGCCCCCTGGTAAACAGGATGATTCTTTTTGAGTCTAATATTGCGGGTAATGGAGTCGCCAATGACTAGGGTTTTCAATTTGTCAGAGCTAATGGTGGGAGGCTTCGGCGACTCAGACCCCGTAACGGGTGGAGGAGAGACCTGAGAAGAGCTAATGGTGGGAGGCTTCGGTGACTCAGACCCCGTAACGGGTGGAAGAGAGACCTGAGAAGAGATAATGGTGGGAGGCTTCGGAGGCTTAGACCCCGTAACGGGTGGAGGAGAGACCTGAGAAGAGATAATGGTGGGAGGCTTCGGTGGCCCAGACCCCGTAACGGGTGGAGGAGAGACCTGAGAAGAGCTAATGGTGGGAGGCTTCAGCGGCTCAGACCCCGTAACGGGTGGAGGAGAGACCTGAGAAGGCTCAGCCTCTGACTTAATGGGGAGGACCGGTTGAACGTTTCTGTCGGCTGAATAAGCGACACCGGTTGAGCATGCCACAGAATTTCTTTCCAGAAGCCTTGAGAAAATTGTCCGGCTGTGGGGACTGTGTGGGGGGATTTATTCCACTATCTGTACTTACTGGTGGCACATATGCTGTTTCATCCTTTCCTACACTTAAATTGCCCTTGCCTAACGATTGCATCTGAAGCTGGGCTTGCATTAAAACCCAAAACGTTTGGCAGTAGCAACAAACAGCACAACAGCACAGAGACAAGTCCTGAAGTTGAGGGCGGAGCAATCAACGTGAAGTCAAACTTAGCTTAGCTTTTGTTTTGTATTGTTTGTCAGTAAGGGTGTGCAGGGTGAATACATGATCTGTCATACGGTATTTTGGTAAGAAGCCAATTTTGACATTTGCTCAGGACGTTGTTTTCACTGAGGAAATGTTAGTAGTTGTTGGGGTTACATTTGTCTCCACTTTTGTGGATTGGGTTGATCAGGGTTATCAGGCCTTTGTTCCAAATATTAGGGAAGATGCCAGAGCTGAGGACAATGTTGAAGAGTTTACCAATAGCCTATTTGAATTTGTGGTCTGTATATTTGAACATTTCATTTAGGATACCATCAACACCACAGGCCTTTTTGGGTTGGAGGGTTTGTATTTTGTCCTGTAGTTCATTCAATGTAATTGGAGAATCCAGTGGGTTCTGGTAGTCTTTAATAGTTGATTCTAAGATTTGTAATTGATCATGTATATGTTTTTGCTCTTTGTTCTCTGTTATAGGGCCGATATGGTTGGAGAAGTGGTTTATCCATACATCTCCGTTTTGGATAGATAACTCTTTGTGTTGTTGTTTGTTTAGTGTTTTCCAATTTTCCCAGAAGTGGTTGGTTAGTCTATGAATTCTTCAATTACATTGAGCTGATATCTGACATGCTGTTCCTTCTTTTTCCATAGTGTATTTCTGTATTGTTTTAGTGTTTCACCATAGTGAAGGCGTAAGCTAAGGTTTTCTGGTTCTCCGTGTTTTTGGTTGGATAGGTTTCTCAATTTCTTTCTAAGGTTTTTGCATTCTTTCTCATTGTTGTTAGTTGTCTTAGGTTTTCTACCGGAATTTAAATGTGTTATGTTAGCTGATAGGTCAAATACAGTGTGCAAGCTTCCTACTGCTAAGTTTACACCTTCACTATAGCCGGAAGGTAAGTCTGCTTTATACCAAATTAGCATACCCCCTGAGTCCCTTCCCTGTTTCATTTACATTTACATTTTAGTCATTTAGCAGACGCTCTTATCCAGAGTGACTTACAGGAGCACACCTGGTAGTTTGGTAGATGGGACTACCATACTTCTCTGTCTCTCTGTCTCTCTGTCTCTCTCTCTCTCTCTCTCTCTCTCTCTCTCTCTCTCTCTCTCTCTCTCTCTCTGTCTCTCTCTCTCTCTCTCTCTCTCTCTCTCTGTGTGTATGTCTCTCTCTCTCTCTCTCTCTCTCTCTCCTTACCTCTCTCTCTCTCTCTCTCTCTCTCTCTCTCTCTCTCTCTCTCTCTCTCTCTCTCTCTCTGTGTCTCTCTCTCTCTGTCAGTGAGGAGTAAGATGTGCTGGTAACTTAGAGAGGGTTCACATTTGATTGGATCGTTTGGCTGCTGTCAACAGTTAGCATCAGTGCTCTGACTCTGTCTGAGGGAGCTTCCCAAACACCACCCTATTTCCTATATAGTGCACTACTTTTGACCAGAGCCCTGAGGGTAGTTTACGATTAATGGAAATAGGGTGGTGTTTGGGAAGCAGACAGTCTGTTTGTATCCTCTGAGCCAAACACAAGTCAATTAACCAGAGCAGGAAATCCTGGTTCATTAAACTTAACCAACAGCCTGCCAAGTTACCAAGATATTTCACCAGCTCCCCTCCCTTCCCTCCCTACACACACACACTGTCTCTCTCTCTCACTCTCCCTCTGAAATAGTGTTTAGAAGAGGAACCAGTTGAATAGTAACCAGCCTGTTAATCATCTCAAATCAAATTTGATTTGCCACAACAGGTGTAGACATTACAGTGAAATGCTTACTTACAAGCCCTTAACCAACAATGCAGTTTAAGAAAAATATAAAAATAGCAAATAATTAAAGAGCAGCAGTAAAATAAAATAACAGTAGGGAGGCTATATATACAGGGGGGTACTGGTACAGAGTCAATGTGCGGGGGCACCGATTACTCGAGGTAATTGAGGTAATATGTACATGTGGGTAGAGTTAAGGTGACTATGCATAAATAATTAACAGAGTAGTAACAGAGGGGGATGGGGTGGGGGGGGGGGCAGTGCAAATAGTCCAGGTAGCCATGATTAGCTGTTCAGGAGTCTTATGGCTTGGGGGTAGAAGCTGTTAAGAAGCCTTTTGGACCTAGACTTGGCGCTCCGGTACCGCTTGCCGTGCGGTAGCAGAGAGAACAGTCTATGACTAGGGTGGCTGGAGTCTTTGATAATTTTTAGGGCCTTCCTCTGACACTGCCTTGTATAGAGGTTCTGGATGGCAGGAAGCTTGGCCCCAGTAATGTACTGGGCCGTACGCACTACCCTCTGTAGTGCCTTACGGTCGGAGGCCGAGCAGTTGCCATACCAGGTGGTGATGCAACCAGTCAGGATGCTCTCGATGGTGCAGCTGTATAACTTTCTGAGGACCCATGCCAAATCTTTTCAGTCTCCTGAGGGGGAATAGGCTTTGTCGTGCCCTCTTCACGACTGTCTTGGTGTGTTTGGACCATAATAGTTTGTTGGTGATGTGGACACCAAGGAAATTGAAGCTCTCAACCTGTTCCATTACAGCCCCGTCGATGAGAATGGGGGCGTGCTCAGTCCTCTTTTTTTCCCCCTGTAGTCCACAATATTCTCCTTTGTCTTGAGCACGTTGAAGGAGAGGTTGATATCCTGGCACCACACGGCCAGATCTCTGACCTCCTCCCTATAGGCTGTCTCATCGTTGTCAGTGATCAGGCCTACCACTGTTGTGTCATCGGCAAACTTAATGATGGTGTTGGAGTCGTGCCTGGCCATGCAGTCATGGGTGGACAGGGAGTACAGGAGGGGACTGAGCACGCACCCCTGAGGGGCCCCCGTGTTGAGGATCAGCGTGGCAGATGTGTTGTTACCTACCCTTACCACCTGGGGGCGGCCCGTCAGGATGTCCAGGATCCTTAGCTTAGTGATGAGCTTTGTGGGCACTATGGTGTTGAACGCTGAGCTGTAGTCAATGAATAGCATTCTGACGTAGGTGTTCCTCTTGTTCGTTGGGAAAGGGCAGTGTGGAGTGCAATAGAGATTGCATCATCTGTGGATCTGTGGGAGCGTATATGCAAATTGGAGTGGGTCTAGGGTTTCTGGGATAATGGTGTTGATGTGAGCCATGACCAGCATTTCAAAGCACTTCATGGCTACAGACGTCAGTGCTACGGGTCGGTAGTAATTTAGGCAGGTTATCTTCGTGTCCTGTGGCACGGGGACTATGGTGGTCTGCTTGAAACATGTTGGTATTACAGACTCAGTCAGGGACATGATGAAAAAGTCAGTGAAGACACTTGCCAGTTGGTCAGCGCATGCTCGGAGTACACGTCCAGGTAATCCGCCCTGCGGCCTTGTGATTGTTGACCTGCTTAAAAGTCTTACTCACATCGGCTACAGAGAGCTTGATCACATAGTCATCCGGAACAGCTGATGCTCTCATGCATGCTTCAGTGTTGCTTGCCTCGAAGCGAGCATAGAAGTGATTTAGCTTGTCTGGTAGGCTCGTGTCACTGGGCAGCTCACGGCTGTGCTTCCCTTTGTAGTCTGTAATAGTTTTCAAGCCCTGCCACATCCGACGAGCGTCAGAGCCGGTGTAGTACAATTCAATCTTAGTCCTGTATTGACTCTTTGCCTGTTTGATGGTTCGTCGGAGGGCATAGCAGGATTTCTTATAAGCTACCGGGTTAGAGTCCCGCTCCTTGAAGGCGGCAGCTCTACCCTTTAGCTCAGTGCGGATAATTCCTGTAATCCATGGTTTCTGGTTGAGGTATGTACGTACGGTCACTGTGGGGATGACGTAATCGATGCACTTATTGATGAAGCCAGTGACTGATGTGGTGTACTCCTCAATGCTATCTGAAGAATCCCGGAACATGTTCCAGTCTGTGCTAGCAAAATAGTCCTGTAGCTTAGCATCTGCGTCATCTGACCACTTTTTTATTAACCGAGTCACTGGTGCTTCCTGCTTTAGTTTTTACTTATAAGCAGGAATCAGGAGGATAGAGTTATGGTCAGATTTGCCAAATGGAGGGCGAGGGAGAGCTTTGTATGCGTCTCTGTGTGTGGAGTAAAGGTGGTCTAGAGTTTTTTTCCCTCTGGTTGCACATTTAACATTCTGGTAGAAATTAGGTAGAACGGATTAAAGTTTCCCTGCATTAAAGTCCCCGGCCACTAGGAGCGCGGCCTCTGGATGAACATTTTCCTGTTTACTTATGGCCTTATACAGCTCATTGAGTGCAATTTTAGTGCCTGTATCGGTTTGTGATGATAAATAGACAGCCATGAAAAATATAAATGAAAACTCTCTTGGTTAATAGTGTGTTCTACAGCTTATCATAAAATACTCTACCTCAGGCGAGCAAAACCTCGAGACTTCCTTAGTATTAGATTTTATGCACCAGCTGTTGTTTACAAATATACACAGACCGCCACCCCTTGTCTTACCGGAGTCAGCCGTTCTATCATGCCGATGTAGCGTATATCCCGTCAGCTGTATGTTATCCATGTCGTCGTTCAGCCACGACTCTGTGAAACATAAGATATTACCGTTTTTAATGTCCCGTTGGTAGGATAACCGTAATCTTAGGTCATCCAATTTATTCTCAAATGATTGAACATTGGCTAATAGGATTGATGGGAGAGGCAGTTTACTCGCTCGCCGTCGGATCCTTACAAGGCACCTCGACCTAGGTCCACGATATCTCTGTCTCTTTCTCCTGCGAATGACGGGGATTTGGGCCTTGTCGGGTGTCTGTAGGATATCCTTCGCGTCCGACTCGTTGAAGAAAAAATATTCGTCCAATACGAGGTGAGCAATCGCGGTCCTGATATCCAGAAGCTCCTTTTGGTCATAAGAGATGGTGGCAGAAACATTATGTACAGAATAAATTACACATAATAGTACAATTGGTTAGAGGTCTTCTTCGGCGCCATTTGTAATCACCTACAGTCCTATATATCCTCTCTAAGCTTTAGGAAGTGATATTCTCTCTGTTTTAAAAGAGGAACCAGTTGAATAGTAACCAGCCTGTTAATCACCTACAGTCCTATACAGTGAGGGAAACAAGTATGATCCCCTGCTGAGTTTGTACGTTTGCCCACTGACAAAGAAATGATCAGTCTATAATTTTAATGGTAGGTTTATTTGAACAGTGAGAAACAGAATAACAACAAAAAAATCCAGAAAAACACAAGTAAAAAATGTTATAAATTGATTTGCATTTTAATGAGGGAAATAAGTATTTGACCCCCTCTCAATCAGAAAGATTTCTGGCTCCCAGGTGTCTTTTATACAGGTAACGAGCTGAGATTAGGAGCACACTCTTAAAGGGAGTGCTCCTAATCTCAGTTTGTTACCTATAAAAGACACCTGCCCACAGAAGCAATCAATCAATCAGATTCCAAACTTTCTACCATGGCCAAGACCAAAGAGCTCTCCAAGGATGTCAGGGACAAGATTGTAGACCTACACAAGGCTGGAATGGGCTACAAGACCATCACCAAGCAGCTTGGTGAGAAGGTGACAACAGTTGGTGCGATTGTTCACAAATGGAAGAAACACAAAAGAACTGTCAATCTCCCTCGGCCTGGGGCTCCATGCAAGATCTCACCTCGTGGAGTTGAAATGATCATGAGAACGGTGAGGAATCAGCCCAGAACTACACAGGAGGATCTTGTCAATGATCTCAAGGCAGCTGGGACCATAGTCACCAAGAAAACAATTCGTAACACACTACGCCGTGAAGGACTGAAATCCTGCAGCGCCCGCAAGGTCCCCCTGCTCAAGAAAGCACATATACAGGGCCGTCTGAAGTTTGTCAATGAACATCTGAATGATTCAGAGGAGAACTGGGTGAAAGTGTTGTTGTCAGATGAGACCAAAATGGAGCTCTTTGGCATCAACTCAACTCGCCGTGTTTGGAGGAGGAGGAATGCTGCCTATGACCCCAAGAACACCATCCCCACCGTCAAACATGGAGGTGGAAACATTATGCTTTGGGGGTGTTTTTCTGCTAAGGGGACAGGACAACTTCACCGCATCAAAGGGACGATGGACGGGACCATGTACCGTCAAATCTTGGGTGAGAACCTCCTTCCCTCAACCAGGGCATTGAAAATGGGTCGTGGATGGGTATTCCAGCATGACAATGACCCAAAACACACGGCCAAGGCAACAAAGGAGTGGCTCAAGAAGAAGCACATTAAGGTCCTGGAGTGGCCTAGCCAGTCTCCAGACCTTAATCCCATAGAGAATCTGTGGAGGGAGCTGAAGGTTCGAGTTGCCAAACGTCAGCCTCGAAACCTTAATGACTTGGAGAAGATTTGCAAAGAGGAGTGGGACAAAATCCCTCCTGAGATGTGTGCAAACCTGGTGACCAACTACAAGAAACATCTGACCTCTGTGATTGCCAACAAGGGTTTTGCCACCAAGTACTAAGTCATGTTTTGCAGAGGGGTCAAATACTTATTTCCCTCATTAAAATGCAAATCAATTTATAACATTTTGGACATGCGTTTCTCTGGATTTCTTTGTTGTTATTCTGTCTCTCACTGTTCAAATAAACCTTCCATTAAAATTATAGACTGATCATGTCTTTGTCAGTGGGCAAACGTACAAAATCAGCAGGGGATCAAATACTTTTTTCCCCTCACTGTATATCGTCTCTAAGCTTTAGGAAGTGATATTCTCTCTGCTTTAGAAGAGGAACCAGTTGAATAGTAACCAGCCGGTTAGTAACCAAGGCAAGGCTGAGGTGACTCTCAACAGTCTGACTGAGCAGACAAAGTATTGACCCACACACACACACACACACACACACACACAGACACACAGACCCACACACAGACACACAGACCCACCCACAGACCCACACACACACAGACACACACACAGACACACACACAGACACACCCAGACACACACACACACACACACACACACACACAGACACACAGACCCACACACAATCAAGTCAACAATTTTGCCAAATTGCAGTGTCAGTTGCACATCTGCCAGTCATCATAGAAGTAGACTATTCATTAGGGCTTAATCAGACCATGTTTATAGGAATCAGGAATCCACCATGAGACCATCTGGGAAAGGGAGCAGAACAATCTGATCTGCTGTTGATTCAGTTCACTCTGAGCTGTTGATTCAGTTCACTCTGAGCTGTTGATTCAGTTCACTCTGAGCTGTTGATTCAGTTCACTCTGAACTGTTGATTCAGTTCACTCTGAGCTGTTGATTCAGTTCACTCTGAGCTGTTGATTCAGTTCACTCTGAGCTGTTGATTCAGTTCACTCTGAGCTGTTGATTCAGTTCACTCTGAGCTGTTGATTCAGTTCACTCTGAGCTGTTGATTCAGTTCACTCTGAGCTGTTGATTCAGTTCACTCTGAGCTGTTGATTCAGTTTACTCTGAGGTTGGCTGAAACATCCGTAGACTCAGAACACTCCAGTCCTGTTTGTTGTTTGGGAAGACACAGTGAACCTCAACCCGCTCTAGAAATGTCTGCTGTCTCTGCAGTTCAACTTACGGACCTTTATGTTCTATGATCTAAAACAGTGCTTCTCACCTTGGTGCCCTGGAGCTACCAAAGGGAACACGGTAACCCAAAAAGGTTGAGAATGACTGAATAGTTTGTGGACGGTGTCATGACAATAGCCGCATACTGGCATTTTAGGGCAGCTGCTTTAGAGTGGGGTTTGTTGCCCTGTACACACCAGTCCTACTGTACTCCAGTCAGTCTGTTCTGCTCTGCTCTATGATAGCTGGATGGATTACTGCAGATTGAGGTCAGAGATTAGGAGGGTGGGTCCCCTTGCCCCCCCCCCCCCCTCTCCACCCACCTCAACACTGACCCCACCTCATGGTTATAAAGACCCCTAACTTAACCACAAAACAGCAAGACTAAAAGCACTGTGAAAGCTGGCCTGATTTCTGGGTTTATCTCTGTCTAGCTGCACTAGTCTCTCTGTCTGTCTGTCTGTCTCTCTGTCTGTCTGTCTGTCTGTCTGTCTGTAGTGATGTCTGTCTGTCTGTCTGTCTGTGTAGCTGCACTAGTCTGTCTGTCTGTCTGTCTGTCTGTCTGTCTGTCTGTCTGTGTAGCTGCACTAGTCTGTCTGTCTGTCTGTCTGTCTGTCTGTCTGTCTCTGTCTCTGTCTGTCTGTCTGTGTAGCTGCACTAGTCTGTCTGTCTGTCTGTCTGTCTGTCTGTCTGTCTGTCTGTCTGTCTGTAGTGATGCGTCTATAGTGTTAGTTTCTGGTAGACAAGCCAGAGTTATTCCTCCTCTGTATCTCACTGTTACCGTGGGTACTGGCAGTGTGCTGGGTGTACTGGCAGTGTTACCGTGGGTACTGGCAGTGTTACTGTGGGTACTGGCAGTGTTACCTAGGGTACTGGCAGTGTTACCGTGGGTACTGGCAGTGTTACCGTGGGTACTGGCAGTGTTACCTAGGGTACTGGCAAGTGTTACCGTGGAGACTGGCAGTTGTTACCTTGGAGACTGGCAAGTTTGACCTTGGAGACTGGCAAGTGTTACCGTGGATACTGGTAGTTTGGAGGATGGATGCTTTGAATGTTAATATAATGATGCACAACTGCACCTGGAAACCTATGTTTTGGAAAACAGACACACACACACAAACCTGCCTAGTTTATCCTCCCACCTTGATAACCTTCCTCCATTCCTAAATAGTGGCCAGGCGGGGGACCTGCAGCTTTCAACACACAACTGATTGTGAAACATCGACACACAGCAGACAGACACACCACTATTGACAACGCTGTGTATCTGGGCTATTGTTGCAACACCAACGTCTGCTTGACTGTCTGTCTGCCTGTCTGTCTGTCTGTCTGTCTGCCTGCCTGTCTGCTTGTCTGTCTGCCTGTCTGCCTGCCTGTCTGCCTGTCTGCCCATCTGCCCGTCTGCCTGTCTGTCTGTCTGCCCGTCTGCCCGTCTGTCTGTCTGAGGCAACAGGTACAAGCTGGTAGAGCATCTGATTGAGGACAACTTCCCTTGATGATGTTGTGGAATACTGGACATACTGATTTCCTTATATGAACTGTGACTCAGTAAAATCTTTGAAATTGTTGCGTGTATATTTTTGTTCAGTGTATAAAAGTTTTTACTAACATTACTAATCTGAGGTAAAAAGGATGTGTAATTACCCCTCAATTTAATGTGGTCAAAACTTGAAAATGAAACGTCCCTTCACTGTCAACTGCGTTTATTTTCAGCAAACTTAACATGTGTAAATATTTGTATGAACATAACAAGATTCAACAACTGAGACATAAACTGAACAAGTTCCACAGACATGTGACTAACAGAAATTGAATAATGTGTCCCTGAACAAAGGGGAGGGGGGGGGGGTCAAAATCAAAAGTAACAGTCAGTATCTGGTGTGGCCACCAGCTGCATTAAGTACTGCAGTGCATCTCCTCCTCATGGACTGCACCAGATTTACCAGTTCTTGCTGTGAGACGTTACCCCACTCTTCCACCAAGGCACCTGCAAGTTCCCGGACATTTCTGGGGAGAATGGCCCTAGCCCTCAGCCTCCAATCCAACAGGTCCCAGACGTGCTCAATGGGATTGAGATCCGGGCTCTTCGCTGGCCATGGCAGAACACTGACATTCCTGTCTTGCAGGAAATCACGAGCAGTATGGCTGGTGGCATTGTCATGCTGGAGGGTCATGTCAGGATGAGACTGCTGGAAGGGTATTACATGAGGGAGGAGGATGTCTTCACGGGGTGACGTGAGAGAACTTGTTGTCCCTCCTCCCCTCCTCTTCTCTAGTTGCTCTTTGGAAACAAGTAGGCTAAAAGTTGGAAGCTACAACCATTCTCAAAATATGACAAAAGAGAACAATCAACTTGATCCCTCTGACTGTTGTTGGCTTCAGATAGGGAGAAACAGACTGGATCAGCTAATATCAGGCTATCTGTATTACTGGGCTGTATCAGCTAATATCAGGCTATCTGTATTACTGGGCTGTATCAGCTAATATCAGGCTATCTGTATTACTGGGCTGTATCAGCTAATATCAGGCTATCTGTATTACTGGGCTGTATCAGCTAATATCAGGCTATCTGTATTACTGGGCTGTATCAGCTAATATCAGGCTATCTGTATTACTGGGCTGTATCAGCTAATATCAGGCTATCTGTATTACTGGGCTGTATCAGCTAATATCAGGCTATCTGTATTACTGGGCTGTATCAGCTAATATCAGGCTATCTGTATTACTGGGCTGTATCAGCTAATATCAGGCTATCTGTATTACTGGGCTGTATCAGCTAATATCAGGCTATCTGTATTACTGGGCTGTATCAGCTAATATCAGGCTATCTGTATTACTGGGCTGTATCAGCTAATATCAGGCTATCTGTATTACTGGGCTGTATCAGCTAATATCAGGCTATCTGTATTACTGGGCTGTATCAGCTAATATCAGGCTATCTGTATTACTGGGCTGTATCAGCTAATATCAGGCTATCTGTATTACTGGGCTGTATCAGCTAATATCAGGCTATCTGTATTACTGGGCTGTATCAGCTAATATCAGGCTATCTGTATTACTGGGCTGTATCAGCTAATATCAGGCTATCTGTATTACTGGGCTGTATCAGCTAATATCAGGCTATCTGTATTACTGGGCTGTATCAGCTAATATCAGGCTATCTGTATTACTGGGCTGTATCAGCTAATATCAGGCTATCTGTATTACTGGGCTGTATCAGCTAATATCAGGCTATCTGTATTACTGGGCTGTATCAGCTAATATCAGGCTATCTGTATTACTGGGCTGTATCAGCTAATATCAGGCTATCTGTATTACTGGGCTGTATCAGCTAATATCAGGCTATCTGTATTACTGGGCTGTATCAGCTGATATCAGGCTATCTGTATTACTGGGCTGTATCAGCTGATATCAGGCTATCTGTATTACTGGGCTGTATCAGCTAATATCAGGCTATCTGTATTACTGGGCTGTATCAGCTAATATCAGGCTATCTGTATTACTGGGCTGTATCAGCTAATATCAGGCTATCTGTATTACTGGGCTGTATCAGCTAATATCAGGCTATCTGTATTACTGGGCTGTATCAGCTAATATCAGGCTATCTGTATTACTGGGCTGTATCAGCTAATATCAGGCTATCTGTATTACTGGGCTGTATCAGCTAATATCAGGCTATCTGTATTACTGGGCTGTATCAGCTAATATCAGGCTATCTGTATTACTGGGCTGTATCAGCTAATATCAGGCTATCTGTATTACTGGGCTGTATCAGCTAATATCAGGCTATCTGTATTACTGGGCTGTATCAGCTAATATCAGGCTATCTGTATTACTGGGATATATCAGCTAATATCAGGCTATCTGTATTACTGGGCTGTATCAGCTAATATCAGGCTATCTGTATTACTGGGCTGTATCAGCTAATATCAGGCTATCTGTATTACTGGGCTGTATCAGCTAATATCAGGCTATCTGTATTACTGGGATATATCAGCTAATATCAGGCTATCTGTATTACTGGGCTGTATCAGCTAATATCAGGCTATCTGTATTACTGGGCTGTATCAGCTAATATCAGGCTATCTGTATTACTGGGCTGTATCAGCTAATATCAGGCTATCTGTATTACTGGGCTGTATCAGCTAATATCAGGCTATCTGTATTACTGGGCTGTATCAGCTAATATCAGGCTATCTGTATTACTGGGCTGTATCAGCTAATATCAGGCTATCTGTATTACTGGGCTGTATCAGCTAATATCAGGCTATCTGTATTACTGGGCTGTATCAGCTAATATCAGGCTATCTGTATTACTGGGATATATCAGCTAATATCAGGCTATCTGTATTACTGGGCTGTATCAGCTAATATCAGGCTATCTGTATTACTGGGCTGTATCAGCTAATATCAGGCTATCTGTATTACTGGGCTGTATCAGCTAATATCAGGCTATCTGTATTACTGGGCTGTATCAGCTAATATCAGGCTATCTGTATTACTGGGCTGTATCAGCTAATATCAGGCTATCTGTATTACTGGGCTGTATCAGCTAATATCAGGCTATCTGTATTACTGGGCTGTATCAGCTAATATCAGGCTATCTGTATTACTGGGCTGTATCAGCTAATATCAGGCTATCTGTATTACTGGGCTGTATCAGCTAATATCAGGCTATCTGTATTACTGGGCTGTATCAGCTAATATCAGGCTATCTGTATTACTGGGCTGTATCAGCTAATATCAGGCTATCTGTATTACTGGGCTGTATCAGCTAATATCAGGCTATCTGTATTACTGGGCTGTATCAGCTAATATCAGGCTATCTGTATTACTGGGCTGTATCAGCTAATATCAGGCTATCTGTATTACTGGGCTGTATCAGCTAATATCAGGCTATCTGTATTACTGGCTGTATCAGCTAATATCAGGCTATCTGTATTACTGGGCTGTATCAGCTAATATCAGGCTATCTGTATTACTGGGCTGTATCAGCTAATATCAGGCTATCTGTATTACTGGGCTGTATCAGCTAATATCAGGCTATCTGTATTACTGGGCTGTATCAGCTAATATCAGGCTATCTGTATTACTGGGCTGTATCAGCTAATATCAGGCTATCTGTATTACTGGGCTGTATCAGCTAATATCAGGCTATCTGTATTACTGGGCTGTATCAGCTAATATCAGGCTATCTGTATTACTGGGCTGTATCAGCTAATATCAGGCTATCTGTATTACTGGGCTGTATCAGCTAATATCAGGCTATCTGTATTACTGGGCTGTATCAGCTAATATCAGGCTATCTGTATTACTGGGCTGTATCAGCTAATATCAGGCTATCTGTATTACTGGGCTGTATCAGCTAATATCAGGCTATCTGTATTACTGGGCTGTATCAGCTAATATCAGGCTATCTGTATTACTGGGCTGTATCAGCTAATATCAGGCTATCTGTATTACTGGGCTGTATCAGCTAATATCAGGCTATCTGTATTACTGGGCTGTATCAGCTAATATCAGGCTATCTGTATTACTGGGCTGTATCAGCTAATATCAGGCTATCTGTATTACTGGGCTGTATCAGCTAATATCAGGCTATCTGTATTACTGGGCTGTATCAGCTAATATCAGGCTATCTGTATTACTGGGCTGTATCAGCTAATATCAGGCTATCTGTATTACTGGGCTGTATCAGCTAATATCAGGCTATCTGTATTACTGGGCTGTATCAGCTAATATCAGGCTATCTGTATTACTGGGCTGTATCAGCTAATATCAGGCTATCTGTATTACTGGGCTGTATCAGCTAATATCAGGCTATCTGTATTACTGGGCTGTATCAGCTAATATCAGGCTATCTGTATTACTGGGCTGTATCAGCTAATATCAGGCTATCTGTATTACTGGGCTGTATCAGCTAATATCCGGCTATCTGTATTACTGGGCTGTATCAGCTAATATCCGGCTATCTGTATTACTGGGCTGTATCAGCTAATATCAGGCTATCTGTATTACTGGGCTGTATCAGCTAATATCAGGCTATCTGTATTACTGGGCTGTATCAGCTAATATCAGGCTATCTGTATTACTGGGCTGTATCAGCTAATATCAGGCTATCTGTATTACTGGGCTGTATCAGCTAATATCAGGCTATCTGTATTACTGGGCTGTATCAGCTAATATCAGGCTATCTGTATTACTGGGCTGTATCAGCTAATATCAGGCTATCTGTATTACTGGGCTGTATCAGCTAATATCAGGCTATCTGTATTACTGGGCTGTATCAGCTAATATCAGGCTATCTGTATTACTGGGCTGTATCAGCTAATATCAGGCTATCTGTATTACTGGGCTGTATCAGCTAATATCAGGCTATCTGTATTACTGGGCTGTATCAGCTAATATCAGGCTATCTGTATTACTGGGCTGTATCAGCTAATATCAGGCTATCTGTATTACTGGGCTGTATCAGCTAATATCCGGCTATCTGTATTACTGGGCTGTATCAGCTAATATCCGGCTATCTGTATTACTGGGCTGTATCAGCTAATATCAGGCTATCTGTATTACTGGGCTGTATCAGCTAATATCAGGCTATCTGTATTACTGGGCTGTATCAGCTAATATCAGGCTATCTGTATTACTGGGATGTATCAGCTAATATCAGGCTATCTGTATTACTGGGCTGTATCAGCTAATATCAGGCTATCTGTATTACTGGGCTGTATCAGCTAATATCAGGCTATCTGTATTACTGGGCTGTATCAGCTAATATCAGGCTATCTGTATTACTGGGCTGTATCAGCTAATATCAGGCTATCTGTATTACTGGGCTGTATCAGCTAATATCAGGCTATCTGTATTACTGGGCTGTATCAGCTAATATCAGGCTATCTGTATTACTGGGCTGTATCAGCTAATATCAGGCTATCTGTATTACTGGGCTGTATCAGCTAATATCAGGCTATCTGTATTACTGGGCTGTATCAGCTAATATCAGGCTATCTGTATTACTGGGCTGTATCAGCTAATATCAGGCTATCTGTATTACTGGGCTGTATCAGCTAATATCAGGCTATCTGTATTACTGGGCTGTATCAGCTAATATCAGGCTATCTGTATTACTGGGCTGTATCAGCTAATATCAGGCTATCTGTATTACTGGGCTGTATCAGCTAATATCAGGCTATCTGTATTACTGGGCTGTATCAGCTAATATCAGGCTATCTGTATTACTGGGCTGTATCAGCTAATATCAGGCTATCTGTATTACTGGGCTGTATCAGCTAATATCAGGCTATCTGTATTACTGGGCTGTATCAGCTAATATCAGGCTATCTGTATTACTGGGCTGTATCAGCTAATATCAGGCTATCTGTATTACTGGGCTGTATCAGCTAATATCAGGCTATCTGTATTACTGGGCTGTATCAGCTAATATCAGGCTATCTGTATTACTGGGCTGTATCAGCTAATATCAGGCTATCTGTATTACTGGGCTGTATCAGCTAATATCAGGCTATCTGTATTACTGGGCTGTATCAGCTAATATCAGGCTATCTGTATTACTGGGCTGTATCAGCTAATATCAGGCTATCTGTATTACTGGGCTGTATCAGCTAATATCAGGCTATCTGTATTACTGGGCTGTATCAGCTAATATCAGGCTATCTGTATTACTGGGCTGTATCAGCTAATATCAGGCTATCTGTATTACTGGGCTGTATCAGCTAATATCAGGCTATCTGTATTACTGGGCTGTATCAGCTAATATCAGGCTATCTGTATTACTGGGATATATCAGCTAATATCAGGCTATCTGTATTACTGGGCTGTATCAGCTAATATCAGGCTATCTGTATTACTGGGATATATCAGGCTATCTGTATTACTGGGCTGTATCAGCTAATATCAGGCTATCTGTATTACTGGGCTGTATCAGCTAATATCAGGCTATCTGTATTACTGGGCTGTATCAGCTAATATCAGGCTATCTGTATTACTGGGCTGTATCAGCTAATATCAGGCTATCTGTATTACTGGGCTGTATCAGCTAATATCAGGCTATCTGTATTACTGGGCTGTATCAGCTAATATCAGGCTATCTGTATTACTGGGCTGTATCAGCTAATATCAGGCTATCTGTATTACTGGGCTGTATCAGCTAATATCAGGCTATCTGTATTACTGGGCTGTATCAGCTAATATCAGGCTATCTGTATTACTGGGCTGTATCAGCTAATATCAGGCTATCTGTATTACTGGGCTGTATCAGCTAATATCAGGCTATCTGTATTACTGGGCTGTATCAGCTAATATCAGGCTATCTGTATTACTGGGCTGTATCAGCTAATATCAGGCTATCTGTATTACTGGGCTGTATCAGCTAATATCAGGCTATCTGTATTACTGGGCTGTATCAGCTAATATCAGGCTATCTGTATTACTGGGCTGTATCAGCTAATATCAGGCTATCTGTATTACTGGGATATATCAGCTAATATCAGGCTATCTGTATTACTGGGCTGTATCAGCTAATATCAGGCTATCTGTATTACTGGGATATATCAGGCTATCTGTATTACTGGGCTGTATCAGCTAATATCAGGCTATCTGTATTACTGGGCTGTATCAGCTAATATCAGGCTATCTGTATTACTGGGCTGTATCAGCTAATATCAGGCTATCTGTATTACTGGGCTGTATCAGCTAATATCAGGCTATCTGTATTACTGGGCTGTATCAGCTAATATCAGGCTATCTGTATTACTGGGCTGTATCAGCTAATATCAGGCTATCTGTATTACTGGGCTGTATCAGCTAATATCAGGCTATCTGTATTACTGGGCTGTATCAGCTAATATCAGGCTATCTGTATTACTGGGCTGTATCAGCTAATATCAGGCTATCTGTATTACTGGGCTGTATCAGCTAATATCAGGCTATCTGTATTACTGGGCTGTATCAGCTAATATCAGGCTATCTGTATTACTGGGCTGTATCAGCTAATATCAGGCTATCTGTATTACTGGGCTGTATCAGCTAATATCAGGCTATCTGTATTACTGGGCTGTATCAGCTAATATCAGGCTATCTGTATTACTGGGCTGTATCAGCTAATATCAGGCTATCTGTATTACTGGGCTGTATCAGCTAATATCAGGCTATCTGTATTACTGGGCTGTATCAGCTAATATCAGGCTATCTGTATTACTGGGCTGTATCAGCTAATATCAGGCTATCTGTATTACTGGGCTGTATCAGCTAATATCAGGCTATCTGTATTACTGGGCTGTATCAGCTAATATCAGGCTATCTGTATTACTGGGCTGTATCAGCTAATATCAGGCTATCTGTATTACTGGGATATATCAGGCTATCTGTATTACTGGGCTGTATCAGCTAATATCAGGCTATCTGTATTACTGGGCTGTATCAGCTAATATCAGGCTATCTGTATTACTGGGCTGTATCAGCTAATATCAGGCTATCTGTATTACTGGGCTGTATCAGCTAATATCAGGCTATCTGTATTACTGGGCTGTATCAGCTAATATCAGGCTATCTGTATTACTGGGCTGTATCAGCTAATATCAGGCTATCTGTATTACTGGGCTGTATCAGCTAATATCAGGCTATCTGTATTACTGGGCTGTATCAGCTAATATCAGGCTATCTGTATTACTGGGCTGTATCAGCTAATATCAGGCTATCTGTATTACTGGGCTGTATCAGCTAATATCAGGCTATCTGTATTACTGGGCTGTATCAGCTAATATCAGGCTATCTGTATTACTGGGATATATCAGCTAATATCAGGCTATCTGTATTACTGGGCTGTATCAGCTAATATCAGGCTATCTGTATTACTGGGATATATCAGGCTATCTGTATTACTGGGCTGTATCAGCTAATATCAGGCTATCTGTATTACTGGGCTGTATCAGCTAATATCAGGCTATCTGTATTACTGGGCTGTATCAGCTAATATCAGGCTATCTGTATTACTGGGCTGTATCAGCTAATATCAGGCTATCTGTATTACTGGGCTGTATCAGCTAATATCAGGCTATCTGTATTACTGGGCTGTATCAGCTAATATCAGGCTATCTGTATTACTGGGCTGTATCAGCTAATATCAGGCTATCTGTATTACTGGGCTGTATCAGCTAATATCAGGCTATCTGTATTACTGGGCTGTATCAGCTAATATCAGGCTATCTGTATTACTGGGCTGTATCAGCTAATATCAGGCTATCTGTATTACTGGGCTGTATCAGCTAATATCAGGCTATCTGTATTACTGGGCTGTATCAGCTAATATCAGGCTATCTGTATTACTGGGCTGTATCAGCTAATATCAGGCTATCTGTATTACTGGGCTGTATCAGCTAATATCAGGCTATCTGTATTACTGGGCTGTATCAGCTAATATCAGGCTATCTGTATTACTGGGCTGTATCAGCTAATATCAGGCTATCTGTATTACTGGGCTGTATCAGCTAATATCAGGCTATCTGTATTACTGGGCTGTATCAGCTAATATCAGGCTATCTGTATTACTGGGCTGTATCAGCTAATATCAGGCTATCTGTATTACTGGGCTGTATCAGCTAATATCAGGCTATCTGTATTACTGGGCTGTATCAGCTAATATCAGGCTATCTGTATTACTGGGCTGTATCAGCTAATATCAGGCTATCTGTATTACTGGGCTGTATCAGCTAATATCAGGCTATCTGTATTACTGGGCTGTATCAGCTAATATCAGGCTATCTGTATTACTGGGCTGTATCAGCTAATATCAGGCTATCTGTATTACTGGGCTGTATCAGCTAATATCAGGCTATCTGTATTACTGGGCTGTATCAGCTAATATCAGGCTATCTGTATTACTGGGCTGTATCAGCTAATATCAGGCTATCTGTATTACTGGGCTGTATCAGCTAATATCAGGCTATCTGTATTACTGGGCTGTATCAGCTAATATCAGGCTATCTGTATTACTGGGCTGTATCAGCTAATATCAGGCTATCTGTATTACTGGGCTGTATCAGCTAATATCAGGCTATCTGTATTACTGGATAGATTTAGTTTGAAAGAGAGTAGAGTTGGGGCGAAATATAGTGGACTTGACATGAGCTACATTTTGCATAACTTTTAGGAGCGGGACGATTTGCAAGCAGAGTCAAGTTACAAATGTTGTCAATATTTATTTCCAGTCAACGTCAGAGAGTAAACTATAGCTATCATATTTAGGAAGTTAAAAACAACTCCGCCCATATAGCCTAGTCTACAGGCTATTTAATTGAGACCATATAGGACTTGATCTTGCACACCTAAAAAAGAGAAAGGCTACTGAACGTAAATCAGCAAGACGCAGGCTATTAAACTTAGTCAATATTGTGACAGAGTAGCTTTTAATACAATATATAACTTAGGGATTCTTGAAAGTCAGGACAATCCGTCCGGCAGGGAACTTTATTTTTATAGTTAGAAATAATATTTAGGGGAATTTTATTTAGGTAAAGATGTGGGTTTTGGGATTTAAATATTTGTAATATGATTCATTTCCATGTCGGCTCTATGCCCGGATATGCCCTTGTCCTGAGCAAAGGATCCCAATTTTCAAACGCTACAGAAAAGTGTTTCAAATTCAAAAAAACTGGCAATAAGATAATTTTCCAGTTAATATTCATTATGTAGTTTCTTGCACTAGCCCTCTGTGACTTTAAATAATATTTCTCTCAAAACTGATTCCTAAAAGAAGTGTCTGAAGATTTGGTCAACTCGTCAGATTTGTCTAAAATCCTAAATGAATCAGGAATGAACAGGGTCAGCTATACCATAAGGACCCCTTATTCATGTCCTCATTATATGTAGTGCAGCAAGACCATTCATGATCTGGAAAGTTCTCTACTTTTGATAGAGTTAAACAAACAATATTGGAATCACCATGGTCACAACCATAAACTGTCAATTCCTTCTCCCTGATAAATTAAGTGGGTATAATTTTTGGTTAAAATATCTTCTTTTAATTAGGAGTCATAAAGCAACTGAGGAAAAACTAAATGTCTACTGTGTAAACCACTTGAATGAAGTGTCAACTCCGTAAAACATCAACTCTGTCAGGTTTCTGTCTGACTTCAACTCTGTCAGAGTGCTGAAAGATCTGATAGAATTGCTGTGTGTTTTAGGGGGATTTTCAAATGAATAATTGTCCATATTTTACAAAGGTTTTATATTTAACATTTATTTTTAGAGGCAAAAATAATTTATGTCTGTTTTGAGTATCTGTTGTCAACTACGTCAGTGGCTTGTCAACTCCGTCACTAATGGCTAACCCCTTTTAAGATCAATTTTTTTGTGTCAATATTCTTCAAATATATTTTAATAACTGGTCTGCAACATACATCATTATCCTATGACAGTTTGTGCACAGTGCTTTAATACATTAAATAACACAAAACAAAGACAACTCTTCAAAATAATCTGCGGGACTAAAACATATTTTAATCCAAAAGTTGTCCGCAGCTTTACTCGGGACCCGCAGGTCACGCCGGTTGACAGTTGTCCGCAGCTTTACTCGGGACCCGCAGGTCACGCCGGTTGACAGTTGTCCGCAGCTTTACTCGGGACCCGCAGGTCACGCCGGTTGACAGTTGTCCGCAGCTTTACTCGGGACCCGCAGGTCACGCCGGTTGACAGTTGTCCGCAGCTTTACTCGGGACCCGCAGGTCACGCCGGTTGACAGTTGTCCGCAGCTTTACTCGGGACCCGCAGGTCACGCCGGTTGACAGTTGTCCGCAGCTTTACTCGGGACCCGCAGGTCACGCCGGTTGACCACGGGAATGCAGCTCTCTACAGTCAGACAAAAAATGGTTAATGAATGAATGAGGAAGGAGAGATTGAAATACGTTCAAACTGTTGAGTATGTTTCATCACACTGAGTCGTGTACTGATGGTCAGTTCCTCACAGAGCAGATTGACATGCAGGCCTCTCGCTAGTCTCCTCCCTTGTCTCTTCTCTCTGTCTCTGTCTGCCTGCAACCACTGCTGCTCCTATTAACACGACAAAGGCCTGTACATCCCTGTATCCTCCTCTTCCCATCTCAACCATCCTCTTCCCATCTCAACCATCCTCTTCCCATCTCAACCATCCTCTTCCCATCTCAACCATCCTCTTCCCATCTCAACCATCCGCTTCTTTCTCTTCCTTCCCCACATTGCCTCCTTGACGTTTTCTGGCTTAAGGCAGTACCTCAGTAAGACAGTCATGATCCTCTGTCTGTCCTCAGATACTGTCTTTCTGACAAGACAGCAGCTACTCTTCCTGGGGTCCAACAATTTCAACGATTTTACTGAGTTAATTTAAGGAAATCAGTCAATTGAAATAAACATGACTAGGCAGGGGCACAGCCATGGGTGGGCCTGGGAGGGCATAGGCCCACCCACAATGAGTTTTTCCCCAAAAAAGGGCTTTATTACAGACAGAAATACTCTTCAGTTTTATCAGCTGTCCGGGTGGCTGGTCTCAGGCGATCCCGCAGGTGAAGAAGCCAGATGTGGAGGTCCTGCGCTGGCGTGGTTACACGTGGTCTGCGGTTGTGAGGCCGGTTGGACGTACTGCCACATTCTCCAAAATGACGTTGGAGGCGGCTTATGGTAGAGAAATGAACTTTCAATTTTCTGGCAACAGATCTGGTGGACATTCCTGCAGTCAGCATGCCAATTCCACGCTCCCTCAAAACTTGAGACATCTGTGGCATTGTGTTGTCTGACAAAACTGCACATTTTAGTGGCCTTTTATTGTCCACAGCACAAGGTGCACCTGTGTAATGATCATGCTGTTTAATCAGCTTCTTGAAATGCCACACCTGTCAGGTGGATGGATTATCTTGGCAAAGGAGAAATGCTCACTAACAGGGATGTAAACACATTTGTGCACAACATTAGAGAGAAGTAAGTTGGAAAATGTGAAGATTTCTGGGATCTTTTATTTCAGCTCATGAAACATTGGGACCAACACTTTACATGTTGCATTTATATTTTTGTTTAGTGTATATATACAATTAAAAACATGACATTACATTTCACAACATATTAAGTGTGAGCCCTCAGGCCACTACTCTGCTACCACATATCTACAATACAAATTTAATGTGTACGTGTGTATAGAGTGCATCTGTTAGCATGTGTATGTGTGTGTCTGTGCCTATGTTTGTGTTGCTTCACAGTCCCTGCTGTTCCATAAGGTGTATTTCTATCTGTT
Organism: Coregonus lavaretus; assembly: GCF_964263955.1. NCBI lineage: Eukaryota > Metazoa > Chordata > Actinopteri > Salmoniformes > Salmonidae > Coregonus > Coregonus lavaretus. The sequence goes on from NC_140004.1 coordinate 49,168,245, forward strand.
TTTAATCTGATTTTACTACTTGCATCAGTTACTTGATGTGGAATAGAGTTCCATGTAGTCATGGCTCTATGTAGTACTGTGTGCCTCCCATAGTCTGTTCTGGACTTGGGGACTGTGAAGAGACCTCTGGTGGCATGTCTTGTGGGGTGTGCATGGGTGTCTGAGCTGTGTGCTAGCAGTTTAAACAGACAGCTGGGTGCATTCAACATGTCAATACTTCTTACAAAACAAGTAATGATGAAGTCGATCTCTCCTCTACTTTGAGCCAGGAGAGATTTGCATGCATATTATTAATGTTAGTTTTTCGTGTAGATTTAAGGGCCAGCTGTGCTGCCTTGTTCTGAGCCAATTGTAATTTTTCTAAGTCCCTCTTTGTGGCACCTGACCACACAACTGAACAGTAGTCCAGGTGTGACAAAACTAGGGCCTGTAGGACCTGCCTTGTTGATAGTGTTGTTAAGAAGGTAGAGCAGCGCTTTACTATGGACAGACTTCTCCCCATCTTAGCTACTGTTGTATCAACATGTTTTGACCATGACAGTTTACAATCCAGGGTTAGTCACCTCAACTTGCTCAATTTCCACATTATTCATTACAAGATTTAGTTGAGGTTTAGGGCTTAGTGGAAAATGTGTCCCAAATACAATGCTTTTAGTTTTTGAAATATTTGGTACTAACTTATTCCTTGCCACCCATTCTGAAACTAACTGCAGCTCTTTATTAAGTGTTGCAGTCATTTCAGTCGCTGTAGTAGCTGACATGTACAGTGTTGAGTCATCCGCATACATAGACACACTGGCTTTACTCAAAGCCAGTGGCATGTCATTAGTAAAGATTGAAAAAAGTAAGGGGCTTAGACAACTGCCCTGGGGAATGCCTGATTCTACCTGGATTATGTTGGAGAGGCTTCTATAAAGAACACCCTCTGTGTTCTGTTAGACAGGTAACTCTTTATCCACAATATAGCAGGGGGTGTAAAGCCAAAACACATACGTTTTTCCAGCAGCAGACTGTGATCGATAATGTCAAAAGCCGCACTGAAGTCTAACAAAACAGCTCCCACAATATTTGTATTAGCAATTTCTCTCAGCCAATCATCAGTCATTTCTCTCAGCCAATCATCAGTCATTTGTGTATGTGCTGTACTTGTTGCATGACCTTCCCTATAAACATGATGAAACTCTGTTGTTAATTTGTTCACTATGAAATAACATTGTATTTGGTGAGACTATAGCTGAGACTATAGCTGAGACTATAACGGAGACTATAGCTGAGACTATAACGGAGACTATAACGGAGACTATAACGGAGACTATAACTGAGACTATAACGGAGACTATAGCTGAGACTATAGCTGAGACTATAACTGAGACTATAACTGAGACTATAGCTGAGACTATAGCTGAGACTATAGCTGAGACTATAGCTGAGACTATAACGGAGACTATAACGGAGACTATAGCTGAGACTATAACTGAGACTATAACTGAGACTATAACTGAGACTATAACGGAGACTATAGCTGAGACTATAGCTGAGACTATAGCGGAGACTATAACGGAGACTATAACTGAGACTATAGCTGAGACTATAACTGATACTATAACGGAGACTATAACGGAGACTATAGCTGAGACTATAGCTGAGACTATAGCTGAGACTATAACGGAGACTATAACGGAGACTATAGCTGAGACTATAACGGAGACTATAACTGAGACTATAACGGAGACTATAGCTGAGACTATAGCTGAGACTATAACGGAGACTATAACGGAGACTATAGCTGAGACTATAGCTGAGACTATAGCTGAGACTATAGCTGAGACTATAGCTGAGACTATAGCTGAGACTATAGCTGAGACTATAACGGAGACTATAACGGAGACTATAGCTGAGACTATAGCTGAGACTATAACTGAGACTATAGCTGAGACTATAACGGAGACTATAGCTGAGACTATAACGGAGACTATAACGGAGACTATAACGGAGACTATAGCTGAGACTATAGCTGAGACTATAGCTGAGACTATAGCTGAGACTATAGCTGAGACTATAGCTGAGACTATAACGGAGACTATAATGGAGACTATAGCTGAGACTATAACTGAGACTATAGCTGAGACTAACTGTTCTGAGACTATAGCTGAGACTATAGCAGAGACTATAGCTGAGACTATAACTGAGACTATAGCTGAGACTATAACGGAGACTATAGCTGAGACTATAACGGAGACTATAGCTGAGACTATAACGGAGACTATAGCTGAGACTATAACTGAGACTATAGCTGAGACTATAGCTGAGACTATAACGGAGACTATAGCTGAGACTATAGCTGAGACTATAACGGAGACTATAACTGAGACTATAGCTGAGACTATAGCTGAGACTATAGCGGAGACTATAGCTGAGACTATAACGGAGACTATAGCTGAGACTATAACGGAGACTATAGCTGAGACTATAACTGAGACTATAGCTGAGACTATAGCTGAGACTATAGCTGAGACTATAGCTGAGACTATAACGGAGACTATAACGGAGACTATAGCTGAGACTATAACGGAGACTATAGCTGAGACTATAGCTGAGACTATAGCTGAGACTATAACGGAGACTATAGCTGAGACTATAACTGAGACTATAGCTGAGACTATAGCTGAGACTATAGCTGAGACTATAGCTGAGACTATAGCTGAGACTATAACGGAGACTATAACGGAGACTATAGCTGAGACTATAACGGAGACTATAGCTGAGACTATAGCTGAGACTATAGCTGAGACTATAACGGAGACTATAGCTGAGACTATAGCAGAGACTATAACTGAGACTATAACTGAGACTATAGCTGAGACTATAGCTGAGACTATAACTGAGACTATAGCTGAGACTATAACGGAGACTATAACGGAGACTATAACGGAGACTATAGCTGAGACTATAACTGAGACTATAGCTGAGACTATAACTGAGACTATAGCTGAGACTATAGCTGAGACTATAACGGAGACTATAGCTGAGACTATAGCGGAGACTATAACGGAGACTATAACGGAGACTATAACGGAGACTATAGCTGAGACTATAGCTGAGACTATAGCTGAGACTATAGCTGAGACTATAACGGAGACTATAGCTGAGACTATAGCTGAGACTATAGCTGAGACTATAACGGAGACTATAACGGAGACTATAACGGAGACTATAGCTGAGACTATAACGGCGACTATAACGGAGACTATAGCTGAGACTATAGCTGAGACTATAACTGAGACTATAGCTGAGACTATAGCTGAGACTATAACTGAGACTATAGCTGAGACTATAACGGAGACTATAGCTGAGACTATAACGGAGACTATAACGGAGACTATAGCTGAGACTATAGCTGAGACTATAACTGAGACTATAACTGAGACTATAGCTGAGACTATAGCTGAGACTATAACTGAGACTATAGCTGAGACTATAACGGAGACTATAACGGAGACTATAGCTGAGACTATAACTGAGACTATAACGGAGACTATAACGGAGACTATAGCTGAGACTATAGCTGAGACTATAGCTGAGACTATAGCTGAGACTATAACTGAGACTATAGCTGAGACTATAACGGAGACTATAGCTGAGACTATAGCTGAGACTATAGCTGAGACTATAGCTGAGACTATAGCAGAGACTATAGCAGAGACTATAGCTGAGACTATAACTGAGACTATAGCTGAGACTATAATGGAGACTATAGCTGAGACTATAGCTGAGACTATAACGGAGACTATAGCTGAGACTATAGCTGAGACTATAGCTGAGACTATAACGGAGACTATAGCTGAGACTATAGCTGAGACTATAACGGAGACTATAGCTGAGACTATAACGGAGACTATAGCTGAGACTATAACGGAGACTATAGCTGAGACTATAGCTGAGACTATAGCTGAGACTATAACGGAGACTATAACGGAGACTATAACGGAGACTATGACTGAGCTGAGACTATGTTCATGGTGAACAGTATGTTTCTAACTGAATGACTGACTGATCCCATTTCCTCTCCCCTTGTCCTGCAGTGGTCAGTTTGCGGTGGTAAAGAAATGCCGTGAGCGTAGCTCTGGCCTGGAGTATGCCGCTAAGTTCATCCGTAAGCGACGGAGTAAGTCGAGCCGGCGTGGCGTGACCCGGGAAGACATCGAGAGGGAGGTCAGCATTCTGAAGGAGATTCAACACCCAAACACCATCACGCTACACGACGTGTTCGAGAACAAGACTGATGTCATCCTAATACTAGAACTGTGAGTACCCTGACGTCCACCCCCTGACGTCCACCCCCTGACGTCCAACCCCTGACGTCCAACCCCTGACGTCCACCCCCTGACGTCCACCCCCTGACGTCCACCCCCTGACGTCTACCCCCTGACGTCTACCCCCTGACGTCCACCCCCTGACGTCCACCCCCTGACGTCCACCCCCTGACGTCCACCCCCTGACGTCCACCCCCTGACGTCCACCCCCTGACGTCCACCCCCTGACGTCCACCCCCTGACGTCTACCCCCTGACGTCCACCCCCTGACGTCCACCCCCTGACGTCTACCCCCTGACGTCCACCCCCTGACGTCCACCCCCTGACGTCCACCCCCTGACGTCTACCCCCTGACGTCCACCCCCTGACGTCCACCCCCTGACGTCCACCCCCTGACGTCGAACCCCTGACGTCTACCCCCTGACGTCCACCCCCTGACGTCTACCCCCTGACGTCCAACCCCTGACGTCCAACCCCTGACGTCCAACCCCTGACGTCCAACCCCTGACGTCCACCCCCTGACGTCCACCCCCTGACGTCCACCCCCTGACGTCCACCCCCTGACGTCCACCCCCTGACGTCCACCCCCTGACGTCCAACCCCTGACGTCCAACCCCTGACGTCCACCCCCTGACGTCCACCCCCTGACGTCCACCCCCTGACGTCCACCCCCTGACGTCCACCCCCTGACGTCCACCCCCTGACGTCCACCCCCTGACGTCCACCCCCTGACGTCCACCCCCTGACGTCTACCCCCTGACGTCCACCCCCTGACGTCCAACCCCTGACGTCCACCCCCTGACGTCCACCCCCTGACGTCTACCCCCTGACGTCCACCCCCTGACGTCCAACCCCTGACGTCCAACCCCTGACGTCCAACCCCTGACGTCTACCCCCTGACGTCTAACCCCTAAATGAAACAGACAACTTGACCGGTGTTAACTAGATTACAAATGCTCATTCTATCGATGTAAGACAGACATTATTCTGGTCAACACTACTTGAGTATCCCGAATAATAACGCTATATTGGTGTGCATGTAAAGGTGCTCAGTGAAATATAATAACTCAGAATATTCACATACAGGTTTTGTTTTCCTTGATCAGTTGTTTCATCAATATTTAATATGCATGTTTTATAATATGTATATTTTTGTAGACTACACCTAATATAGAATAGAAGAGGCATTTGAATTTCACTGAATTCAGTTCTATTTCCTTTAATTCAAATTAGAATTGCAATTCTCTATCCTGTTTGCTACTTCAAGAATTGAATTGGAATTGATGAGGCATTTTATATTTAGAATTGAGCACAACCCTGTCGTCTACATCCTGACAGTCCCTATATCCAGTCTGTTCCAGTGTAAAAAAAACAACTGTTGTTTTGGCAGCTGGTGGTCAAGTGACTGAACACTGTGTTGTGATTGGCTGAGTGTGTTATTATCCTGTCATAGCTTCCTCTGCAGCTGGCTGCTACTTCCTGTTCCTGATCCCTGTTTCCATTCTCAGAGGAAATACATAAATTAGGGATTTTTTCAGGGGGAAAAACATCAACAATGTAGTCGTTACAGTGACCTGCTCTACCACCCACCAGTCTGATATACCACCCACCAGTCTGATATACCACCCACCAGTCTGCTATACCACCAGTCTGCTATACCACCCACCAGTCTGCTATACCACCCACCAGTCTGCTATACCACCCACCAGTCTGCTATACCACCCACTAGTCTGCTATACCACCCACCAGTCTGCTATACCACCCACCAGTCTGCTATACCACCCACCAGTCTGCTATACCACCCACCAGTCTGCTATACCACCCACCAGTCTGCTATACCACCCACCAGTCTGATATACCACCCACCAGTCTGCTATACCACCCACCAGTCTGCTGTACCACCCACCAGTCTGCTATACCACCCACCAGTCTGATATACCACCCACCAGTCTGCTATACCACCCACCAGTCTGCTATACCACCCACCAGTCTGCTGTACCACCCACCAGTCTGCTATACCACCCACCAGTCTGCTATACCACCCACCAGTCTGCTGTACCACCCACCAGTCTGCTATACCACCCACCAGTCTGCTATACCACCCACCAGTCTGCTATACCACCCACCAGTCTGCTGTACCACCCACCAGTCTGCTGTACCACCCACCAGTCTGCTATACCACCCACCAGTCTGCTATACCACCCACCAGTCTGCTATACCACCCACCAGTCTGCTCTACCACCCACCAGTCTGCTGTACCACCCACCAGTCTGATATACCACCCACCAGTCTGCTATACCACCAGTCTGATATACCACCCACCAGTCTGATATACCACCCACCAGTCTGCTATACCACCAGTCTGATATACCACCCACCAGTCTGATATACCACCCACCAGTCTGATGTACCACCCACCAGTCTGATATACCACCCACCAGTCTGCTATACCACCAGTCTGCTATACCACCCACCAGTCTGCTATACCACCCACCAGTCTGATATACCACCCACCAGTCTGCTATACCACCCACCAGTCTGCTATACCACCAGTCTGCTATACCACCCACCAGTCTGATATACCACCCACCAGTCTGATATACCACCCACCAGTCTGCTATACCACCCACCAGTCTGCTATACCACCCACCAGTCTGATATACCACCCACCAGTCTGCTATACCACCCACCAGTCTGCTATACCACCAGTCTGAAATACCACCCACCAGTCTGCTATACCACCCACCAGTCTGCTATACCACCCACCAGTCTGCTATACCACCCACTAGTCTGCTATACCACCCACCAGTCTGCTATACCACCCACCAGTCTGCTATACCACCCACCAGTCTGATATACCACCCACCAGTCTGCTATACCACCCACCAGTCTGCTATACCACCCACCAGTCTGATATACCACCCACCAGTCTGCTATACCACCCACCAGTCTGCTATACCACCCACCAGTCTGCTATACCACCCACCAGTCTGATATACCACCCACCAGTCTGCTATACCACCCACCAGTCTTTATACCACCCACCAGTCTGCTCTACCACCCACCAGTCTGATATACCACCCACCAGTCTGCTATACCACCCACCAGTCTGATATACCACCCACCAGTCTGCTATACCACCCACCAGTCTGATATACCACCCACTAGTCTGCTATACCACCCACCAGTCTGCTATACCACCCACCAGTCTGCTATACCACCCACCAGTCTGCTGTACCACCCACCAGTCTGCTGTACCACCCACCAGTCTGCTATACCACCCACCAGTCTGCTATACCACCCACCAGTCTGCTATACCACCCACCAGTCTGATATACCACCCACCAGTCTGATATACCACCCACCAGTCTGCTATACCACCCACCAGTCTGCTATACCACCCACCAGTCTGATATACCACCCACCAGTCTGCTATACCACCCACCAGTCTGATATACCACCCACCAGTCTGCTATACCACCCACCAGTCTGCTGTACCACCCACCAGTCTGCAATACCACCCACTAGTCTGATATACCACCCACCAGTCTGATATACCACCCACCAGTCTGATATACCACCCACCAGTCTGATATACCACCCACCAGTCTGATATACCACCCACCAGTCTGCTATACCACCCACCAGTCTGCTATACCACCCACCAGTCTGCTATACCACCTGCTGTACAACCCACCAGTCTGCTATACCACCCACCAGTCTGATATACCACCCACCAGTCTGCTATACCACCCACCAGTCTGCTATACCACCCACCAGTCTGCTATACCACCCACCAGTCTGCTGTACCACCCACCAGTCTGCTATACCACCTGCTGTACCACCCACCAGTCTGCTATACCACCCACCAGTCTGATATACCACCCACCAGTCTGCTATACCACCCACCAGTCTGCTATACCACCCACCAGTCTGGTGAAGGGTTGTCTACATGGCCTCCATCTCTCTAGAGTCTGGTGAAGGGTGGTCTGGTGAAGGGTGGTCTGGTGAAGGGTGGTCTGCATGCCATGCTGTACTACTTCTCTCACCTCCTCACAAGGAAAAGGGCCAGCGGTCCGGCAGGAAAAGGACCAGCGGTCCGGCAGCCACGGTCACCATGACGCTGCCTCTGGTGTCACTGCAAGCTGTGACAGCTTTGTCACTTGCCTTCTTCATGACATTTTACAGCTGATGTATTGTTGCCCAGTCCTTGGGTTGATAGAAGTGCCTGTTGTTAGCTTGTTGTATGTACAGTAGGTATTGTCTAAGATCTTCTAAAAGATACGCAGCTCAAATCCCTGTCACCCTCATTGTCTCTCTCTGGTGGTTCATTCTTCCCACTTTTTCCCCTCCCTCCTATCTCCTCCTCCTCCTCTCCTCTTCCTCTTCTCTTCCTCTCCTATAGGGTGGCTGGTGGAGAACTGTTTGATTTGCTAGCAGAGAAGGAGTCCCTAACAGAAGAGGAGGCTACAGAGTTCCTCAAACAGATTCTGGATGGAGTCCACTACCTACACTCCAAACACATCGCACACTTTGACCTCAAGGTACACATACACGCCGTCGGACACAGAGCTACAAGGGCCAGTCCAGTGATGTGCTCTCCACTCTGCTCTGCACTAAAACCAGACACAACTAATCAATGGCAGAGATTTTATCACACCCGGCTCTCTGAACATCTGTCATCACCATCACTCACCGGTTGTTAGTGGTGGAAGACATCAGGGTCCGGATCAGTTCAATTCCAACTCAGTCAATGATTTGTAAAATGTCCCATTGTTTTAGTGTGATCATTTAAACATGCTTCCCCAAAAACTCAAGAATTGAACATGGTATACAGCCTTCAAACTCAACTCTGGACCTCCAAGCCAGTTCCACTGCATGTTTTCATTGTTCTGATTTAGACCTGGGACACCAGGTGGGTGATTCCCCTTTAACCAGGGACTGGTTTAGACCTGGGACACCAGGTGGGTGATTCCCCTTTAACCAGGGACTGGTTTAGACCTGGGACACCAGGTGGGTGATTCCCCTTTAACCAGGGACTGGTTTAGACCTGGGACACCAGGTGGGTGATTCCCCTTTAACCAGGGACTGGTTTAGACCTGGGACACCAGGTGGGTGATTCCCCTTTAACCAGGGACTGATTTAGACCTGGGACACCAGGTGGGTGATTCCCCTCTAACCAGGGACTGATTTAGACCTGGGACACCAGGTGGGTGATTCCCCTCTAACCAGGGACTGATTTAGACCTGGGACACCAGGTGGGTGATTCCCCTCTAACCAGGGACTGATTTAGACCTGGGACACCAGGTGGGTGATTCCCCTCTAATCAGGGACTGATTTAGACCTGGGACACCAGGTGGGTGATTCCCCTCTGACCAGGGACTGATTTAGACCTGGGACACCAGGTGGGTGATTCCCCTCTAACCAGGGACTGATTTAGACCTGGGACACCAGGTGGGTGATTCCCCTCTAACCAGGGACTGATTTAGACCTGGGACACCAGGTGGGTGATTCCCCTCTAATCAGGGACTGATTTAGACCTGGGACACCAGGTGGGTGATTCCTCTCTGATCAGGGACTGATTTAGACCTGGGACACCAGGTGGGTGATTCCCCTCTAATCAGGGACTGATTTAGACCTGGGACACCAGGTGGGTGATTCCCCTCTGATCAGGGACTGATTTAGACCTGGGACACCAGGTGGGTGATTCCTCTCTAATCAGGGACTGATTTAGACCTGGGACACCAGGTGGGTGATTCCCCTCTAACCAGGGACTGATTTAGACCTGGGACACCAGGTGGGTGATTCCCCTCTAACCAGGGACTGATTTAGACCTGGGACACCAGGTGGGTGATTCCCCTCTAATCAGGGACTGATTTAGACCTGGGACACCAGGTGGGTGATTCCCCTCTAACCAGGGACTGATTTAGACCTGGGACACCAGGTGGGTGATTCCCCTCTAACCGGGGACTGGTTTAGACCTGGGACACCAGGTGGGTGATTCCCCTCTGATCAGGGACTGATTTAGACCTGGGACACCAGGTGGGTGATTCCTCTCTAATCAGGGACTGATTTAGACCTGGGACACCAGGTGGGTGATTCCCCTCTAATCAGGGACTGATTTAGACCTGGGACACCAGGTGGGTGATTCCTCTCTGATCAGGGACTGATTTAGACCTGGGACACCAGGTGGGTGATTCCCCTCTAATCAGGGACTGATTTAGACCTGGGACACCAGGTGGGTGATTCCCCTCTGATCAGGGACTGATTTAGACCTGGGACACCAGGTGGGTGATTCCTCTCTAATCAGGGACTGATTTAGACCTGGGACACCAGGTGGGTGATTCCCCTCTAACCAGGGACTGATTTAGACCTGGGACACCAGGTGGGTGATTCCCCTCTGATCAGGGACTGATTTAGACCTGGGACACCAGGTGGGTGATTCCCCTCTAACCAGGGACTGATTTAGACCTGGGACACCAGGTGGGTGATTCCCCTCTAACCAGGGACTGATTTAGACCTGGGACACCAGGTGGGTGATTCCCCTCTAACCAGGGACTGATTTAGACCTGGGACACCAGGTGGGTGATTCCCCTCTAACCAGGGACTGATTTAGACCTGGACACCAGGTGGGTGATTCCCCTCTAACCAGGGACTGATTTAGACCTGGGACACCAGGTGGGTGATTCCCCTCTAACCAGGGACTGATTTAGACCTGGGACACCAGGTGGGTGATTCCCCTTTAACCAGGGACTGGTTTAGACCTGGGACACCAGGTGGGTGATTCCCCTTTAACCAGGGACTGATTTAGACCTGGGACACCAGGTGGGTGATTCCCCTCTAACCAGGGACTGATTTAGACCTGGGACACCAGGTGGGTGATTCCCCTCTAACCAGGGACTGATTTAGACCTGGGACACCAGGTGGGTGATTCCCCTCTAACCAGGGACTGATTTAGACCTGGGACACCAGGTGGGTGATTCCTCTCTAATCAGGGACTGATTTAGACCTGGGACACCAGGTGGGTGATTCCCCTCTAACCAGGGACTGGTCTAGACCTGGGACACCAGGTGGGTGATTCCCCTCTAATCAGGGACTGATTTAGACCTGGGACACCAGGTGGGTGATTCCCCTTTAACCAGGGACTGATTTAGACCTGGGACACCAGGTGGGTGATTCCCCTCTGATCAGGGACTGATTTAGACCTGGGACACCAGGTGGGTGATTCCTCTCTAATCAGGGACTGATTTAGACCTGGGACACCAGGTGGGTGATTCCCCTCTAATCAGGGACTGATTTAGACCTGGGACACCAGGTGGGTGATTCCTCTCTGATCAGGGACTGATTTAGACCTGGGACACCAGGTGGGTGATTCCCCTCTAATCAGGGACTGATTTAGACCTGGGACACCAGGTGGGTGATTCCCCTCTGATCAGGGACTGATTTAGACCTGGGACACCAGGTGGGTGATTCCTCTCTAATCAGGGACTGATTTAGACCTGGGACACCAGGTGGGTGATTCCCCTCTAACCAGGGACTGATTTAGACCTGGGACACCAGGTGGGTGATTCCCCTCTGATCAGGGACTGATTTAGACCTGGGACACCAGGTGGGTGATTCCCCTCTAACCAGGGACTGATTTAGACCTGGGACACCAGGTGGGTGATTCCCCTCTAACCAGGGACTGATTTAGACCTGGGACACCAGGTGGGTGATTCCCCTCTAACCAGGGACTGATTTAGACCTGGGACACCAGGTGGGTGATTCCCCTCTAACCAGGGACTGATTTAGACCTGGACACCAGGTGGGTGATTCCCCTCTAACCGGGGACTGGTTTAGACCTGGGACACCAGGTGGGTGATTCCCCTGTAATCAGCGACTGATTTAGACCTGGGACACCAGGTGGGTGATTCCCCTTTAACCAGGGACTGATTTAGACCTGGGACACCAGGTGGGTGATTCCCCTCTAACCAGGGACTGATTTAGACCTGGGACACCAGGTGGGTGATTCCCCTCTAACCAGGGACTGATTTAGACCTGGGACACCAGGTGGGTGATTCCCCTCTAACCAGGGACTGATTTAGACCTGGGACACCAGGTGGGTGATTCCCCTCTAACCGGGGACTGGTTTAGACCTGGGACACCAGGTGGGTGATTCCCCTCTAACCAGGGACTGATTTAGACCTGGGACACCAGGTGGGTGCAATTAATTATCAGGTAGAACAGAAAACCAGCAGTCTTCGGACCTCGTAGGGTCAGAGTTGAGTACCCCTGGTCTACTGTATAGGACAGCTTGAGTCACATGATCCCAAAACTACACATACTACTAATACTACACATACTACCCTACATAATACTACTCATACTACATAATACTACACATACTACATAATACTACACACTACATAATACTACTCATACTAGACATTCTACTACACATACTACAGTACATCATACTACACATACTACACACTCTACTACTCATACTACATAATACTACACATACTACATAATACTACACACTACATAATACTACTCATACTAGACATTCTACTACACATACTACAGTACATTCTACTACACATACTACAGTACATCATACTACACATACTACATAATACTACACACTACATAATACTACTCATACTACACACTCTACTACTCATACTACATACTCTACTACCTAATACTACTCATATTACACATTCTACTACACATACTATATAATACACTCATACTACACATTCTACTACACATACTATATAATACACTCATACTACACATTCTACTACACACACTACCTAATACTACTCATACTACACATTCTATTACACATACTATATAATACACTCATACTACACATTCTACTACACATACTATATAATACACTCATACTACACATTCTACTACACATACTACCTAATACTACTCATACTACACATTCTACTACTCATACTACATAATACTACTCATATTACACATTCTACTACACATACTATATAATACACTCATACTACACATTCTACTACACATACTATATAATACATTCATACTACACATTCTACTACACATACTACCTAATACTACTCATACTACACATTCTACTACACATACTATATAATACACTCATACTACATATTCTACTACACATACTACTCATACTACACATTCTACTACACATACTATATAATACTACTCATACTACACATTCTACTACACATACTATATAATACTAATCATACTACACATTTGACTACATAATACTACTCATACTACACATTCTACTACACATACTTGATAATGTATGTGATATCAACAGAGAGGTATATTTTCTGGGTGATTTAAATAATGACTGGTTTTCATCAGGCTGCCCACTCAAGAGAAAGCTTCAAACTGTAACCAGTGCCTGCAACCTGGTTCAGGTTATCAGTCAACCTACCAGGGTAGTTACAAACAGCACAGGAATGAAATCATCAACATGTATTGATCACATCTTTACTAATGCTGCAGAAATGTGCTTGAAAGCAGTATCCAAATCCATCGGATGTAGTGATCACAATATAGTAGCCATATCTAGGAAAACCAAAGTTCCAAAGGCTGGGCCTAATATAGTGTATAAGAGGTCATACAATACGTTTTGTAGTGATTCCTATGTTGTTGATGTAAAGAATATTTGTTGGTCCGTTGTGTGTAACGAGGAGCAACCAGACACTGCACGTGACACATTTATGAAATTGCTTATTCCAGTGACTAATTTTGAAATCTGTAAAGTGAGTGTGGAAGAGGTGAAAAAAGTATTGTTGTCTGTCAACAATGACAAGCCACCGGGGTCTGACAACTTGGATGGAAAATTACTGCGGATAATAGCTGATATTGCCACTCTTATTTGCCATATCTTCAATTTGTGACACAGCCTGGGATCAAACCCAGGTCTGTAGTGACGCGATGCAGTGCCTCAGACCGTTCCGCCACGTGGGAGTGTTCTCTTATCCATTAACAGCACTGTCAACAGGGCAGGTCCTACAGGCCCTAGTTTTGTCACACCTGGACTACTGTTCAGTCGTGTGGTCAGGTGCCACAAAGAGGGACTTAGGAAAATTGCAATTGGCTCAGAACAGGGCAGCACGGCTGGCCCTTGGATGTACACAGAGAGCTAACATTAATAATATGCATGTCAATCTCTCCTGGCTCAAAGTGGAGGAGATATTGACTTCATCACTACTTGTATTTGTGAGAGGTATTGACATGTTGAATGCACCGAGCTGTCTGTTTAAACTACTGGCACACAGCTCAGACACCCATGCATACCCCACAAGACATGCCACCAGAGGTCTCTTCACAGTCCCCAAGTCCAGAACAGACTATGGGAGGCGCACAGTACCACATGGAGCCATGACTACATGGAACTCTATTCCACATCAAGTAACTCATGCCAGCAGTAGAATCAGATTTAAAAAACAGATAAAAATATGCCTTATGGAACAGCGGGGACTGTGAAGCAACACAAACATAGGCACAGACACATGATAACATACGCTCTATACACACACGTACACATGGATATTGTGTTGTAGATATGTGGTAGTAGAGTTGTGGCCTGAGGGAACACACTTAATATGTTGTGAAATCTGTTGTAAATGTATTGTAATGTTTTTTAAATTGTATAATTGCCTTAATTTTTCTTGCTGCCATTCTACTACACATACTACACGATACTACAAAATACTACTGCTACTACACATACTACTAATACTACACATACTACACTACATAATACTACTCATACTACATAATACTACTCATACTACACTACATAATACTACACATTCTACATAATACTACTCATACTACACCTACTACATAATACTACTCATACTATACGTCAGAATCAAATCACGTTTATTGTCCCACAAGAGGAAAATATTGGACGTACTGCCAATACTACTGAATACTACTCATATTACTGAATACTACATAACACTACTCATACTACATAATACTACTCACATTATACATACTGCATAATACTACATATACTACGCATAGTACATAATACTACACATACTACTCTTACTACATTATACATATACTACACATACTACATAATACTAGCTTTATCAGATACATACTACTCATACAACATAATACCAGACATTCTACTCATACTACACATACGACATAATACTATTCATACTACATAATACTACACATACTACATAATACTAGCTTTATCAGATGCACTCCTCATACACATTATGTTTACATTACGGTGGTCCTCTGTAGCTCAATTGGAATAGCACGGCGCTTGTAACGCCAGGGTAGTGGGTTCGATCCCTGGGACCACCCATATATAAACATGTATGCACACATGACTGTACGTCGCTTTGGATAAAAGCGTCTGCTAAATGGCTTATTTTTATTATTATTATTATTATTATTATTATTATTATTATTATTATTATATTCATACTACTCATACTACACATACTACTCATGCTACACATACTATATAATACTACTCATACTACACATACTATATAATACTACATACTACTACACATATTACCCATACTACATAAAACTACATATACTAAACATACAACTCATATTACATAATACTGTCTTTATCAGATACACTCCTCAGAGATACTACACATAGTACTACACATACAACATACTACTAGCTTTATCAGACACACTACTCCTACATACTACATACTACATACTACCACTACATCTACCTGGAGCCATTTCTGTCATATAGAGACAATCTGATTCCAGTCCTGTCTCATTGACTTCTGTTCCCATATAGAGACAATCTGATTCCAGTCCTGTCTCATTGACTTCTGTTCCCAGTCTAAAAGCCATTAATTCTTTAACCTGCTGGTCCAAGGAGCTTTTAAAGGATTAGGTCAGGTGTCAAGATAGTCTGCTGAAGGAGGCATTGTGGCACTGGAATGTAGGTTCTCTCTCTCTCTCTCTCTCTCTCACACACCATCTCTCTCTCTAGCTCTCTCTCACACCATCTCTCTCTCTAGCTCTCTCTCTCACACCATCTCTCTCTCTAGCTCTCTCTCTCACACCATCTCTCTCTCTCTCTCTCTCACACCATCTCTCTCTCACCATCTCTCTCTCTAGCTCGCTTGGTGGTTCCAAGAGAGGCTTCACTTTATGGGATGTTATTTTCCTCCCTTCTCTCTCTCTCTCTCTCTCTCTCTCTCTGTCTCTCTGTCTCTCTGTCTCTCTGTCTCTCTGTCTCTCTCTCTCTCTCTCTCTCTCTCTCTCTCTCTCTCTCTCTCTCTCTCTCTCTAGCCAGAGAACATTATGTTACTGAACAGAGATGTGGCCCATCCTCGCATCAAGCTCATCGACTTCGGCCTGGCACACAAGATCGATTTTGGCAACGATTTCAAAAACATCTTTGGCACCCCGGAATTTGTAGGTCAGTCTATCCGGCGAACCAAGTGCACCACAGCCACCAGATCGGTGTGTGTGAGAGTTGTCTGCATATATGTACGGTGTTATATTCATCGTTTGAACAGCGAGTCAGCTCAGTTTGACATCAAATACCCAGATGTGTGTGTGTATATATATATATATATATATATATATATATATATATATATATATATATATATATATACACAGTGCATTCGTAAAGTATGCAGACCCCTTGACTTTTTCCACATTTTGTTATGTTACAGCCTTATTCTAAAATGGTTGACAAAAAATGTTTCCCTCATCAATCTACACACAATACCCCCTAATGACAGAGCAAAAACAGGTTTTTAGACATTTTTGCAAATTTATTACAAATAAAAAAACTGAAATATTACATTTACATAAGTATTCAGACCCTTTACTCAGTACTTTGTTGAAGCACCTTTGGCAGCGAATACTTTCCAAAAGCACTGTGTATATATGTGTATATATATATATATATATACACACACACAATACCCTACATTCTAGGCTCAGTGTTATAATTGTCTTAATAGTGTGTTTTTGAACTCTTGCAGCTCCAGAGGTAGTCAACTATGAACCGCTCGGCCTGGAGGCAGACATGTGGTGAGAGACAGATGTACTTTATATTTAGATACAGGATATATACAGGACCAGTCAAAAGTTTGGACACACCTACTCATTCAAGGGTTTTTCTTTATTTTTTACTATTTTCTACATTGTAGAATAATAGTGAAGACATCAAAACTATGAAATAACGCATATGGAATCATGTAGTAACCAAAAAAGTGTTAAACAAATCAAAATATATTTTCTCAAATAGATTCTTCAAATAGCCACCCTTTTCCTTGATGACAGCTTTGCACACTCTTGGCAAAACATTTGACTGGTAGTGTGTGTATATATATATATATACGTATATATACAGTTGAAGTCGGAAGTTTACATACACTTAGGTTGGAGTCATTAAAACCCGTTTTTCAACCACTCCACACATTTCTTGTTAACAAACTTTGGCAAGTCGGTTAGGACATCTACTTTGTGCCTGACACAAGTAATTTTTCCAACAATTGTTTACAGACAGATTATTTCACTTATAATTCACTGTATCACAATTCCAGTGGGTCAGAAGTTAACATACATTAAGTTGACTGTGCCTTTAAACAGCTTGGAAAATTCCAGAAAATTATGTCATGGCTTTAGAAGCTTCTGCTAGGCTAATTGACATCATTTGAGTCAATTGGAGGTGTACCTGTGGATGTATTTCAAGGCCTACCTTCAAACTCAGGGCCTCGTTGCTTGACATCATGGGAAAATCCAAGACCTCAGAAAAATAATTGTAGACCTCCACAAGTCTGGTTCATCCTTGGGAGCAATTTCCAAACGCCTGAAGGTACCACGTTCATCTGTACAAACAATAGTATGCAAGTATAAACACCATGGGACCACGCAGCCGTCATTCCGCTCAGGAAGGAGACGCGTTCTGTCTCCTAGAGATGAACGTACTTTGGTGCAAAAAGTGCAAATCAATCCCAGAACAACAGCAAAGGACCTTGTGAAGATGCTGGAGGAAACAGGTACAAAAGTATCTATATCCACAGTAAAACGAGTCCTATATCAACATAACCTGAAAGGCCGCTCAGCAAGGAAGAAGCCACTGCTCCAAAACCACCATAAAAAAGCCAGACTACAGTTTGCAACTGCACATGGGGACAAAGATCGTACTTTTTGGAGAAATTAAATAAAAATAGAACTGTTTGGCCATAATGACCATCGTTATGTTTGGAGGAAAAAGGGGGATCTTGCAAGCCGAAGAACACCATCCCAACCGTGAAGCACGGGGGTGGCAGCATCATGCTCTGGGGGTGCTTTGCTGCGGGAGGGACTGGTGCACTTCACAAAATAGATGGCATCATGAGGAAGGAAAATTATGTGGATATATTGAAGCAACATCTCAAGACATCAGTCAGGAAGTTAAAGCTTGGTCGCAAATGGGTGTTCCAAATGGACAATGACCCCAAGCATACTTCCAAAGTTGTGGCAAAATGGCTTAAGGACAACAAAGTCAAGGTATTGGAGTGGCCATTTCACATTCTTAAAATAAAGTGGTGATCCTAACTGACCTAAGACAGGGAATGTTTGCTAGGATTAAATGTCAGGAATTGTGAAAAAATGAGTTTAAATGTATTTGGCGAAGGTGTATGTAAACTTCCAACTTCAACAGTCTATATACACATACACTGAGTTTACAAAACATTAGGAACTAATATTGAGTTATTCCCCCTTTGCCCTCAGAACAGCCTCAATTCGTCGGGTCATGGACTCTACAAGGTGTCAAAAGCGCTCCACAGGGATGCTGGCCCACGTTGACTCCAAAGCTTCCCACAGTTGTGTCAAGTTTTGGGTGGTGGACCTTTCTTGATACACACTGCAA
This sequence comes from Coregonus lavaretus, assembly GCF_964263955.1. Lineage (NCBI taxonomy): Eukaryota > Metazoa > Chordata > Actinopteri > Salmoniformes > Salmonidae > Coregonus > Coregonus lavaretus. The sequence goes on from NC_140004.1 coordinate 49,187,454, forward strand.
CGCAGCTGGGTTTTTTTACGCTCAACAGTTTTCAGTGTGTATCAAGAATGGTCCACCACCCAAAAGGAACGCTTTCGACACCTTGTAGAGTCCCTGCTCCGACAAATAAAGACTGTTCTGAGGGGGAAAGGGGGTGCGACTCCATATTAGGAAGGCATTCCAAATGTTTTGTTCACTCCGTGTATAAGGCTCTATATATCTCTCTATATGTCTGTTGTGTAATAATAATAATAATCCATATTTCTCCGTTGTTACAGGAGTGTCGGAGTGATCACTTATATTCTGTAAGTACCATAATCATAATGACTGGTGTATACATGAAAGACTACATTAAACTGCCACCAGTATCCCTTTCATTGATTAGTCCTGATATGGACCTTGTATTTAGTGTGTGTTCTCATGTATTATTTTAAATCTTGTGTGTATTTCTTTGTATAACTGCATTGTTGACGAATGCAACCAATCATTTCACTGTACCCTTTACCCCTGCTGTATCCTGTGGACGTGACCGATCAATTCTGATTTGATATTTATTAATAATATAAACATATTAATGCATGTATATTTCCCCCCGACTCAAAGCATGACTATTTATTTCCAAAGCTCGGTGAGCAATTTAGTTTATAGATGATTATAATTATGACTGCCAGTGAGGATGTAAATGTGTGACTATTTATGATAATCGTTTGATTTTAGTCGTTTGCCTGGTCTCGCACGAGCCATTGATGTATTTCTCAACCGTTTCTCGCTCCCTCTGGAAAGGACCGTTACCATGGTGATGTAGCCCAGATATGGAGTGTGAGATAACGCTTATCAGAGTGAAAGACTTTGGTGCTTAACATTTCTGACACCTGACCAACCTGACTTGACAGACAATTCCTCTGGTAGATATCTGGCCATAACTAGAATACATCTGTACAACATCTTAATCGGTTTCTGTTATACATTCAGGGAAACAAACACATTATACACTGTAAACCTTTTACAGTGTTATTCAGCCAAAGTGGTGGGAAGTTATTGGAATGAATGGAAACTTTCTCTACCTCTCTAACTCATTTTTTTCTGTCTCTCTCAACCTCTTTCACTCCCTATGTCACTATATTTTTCTCCCTCCTTTTCTCTCCCTCCCCCTGCTCTCCTCCCCTCCCCCTCCCTCCCCTCCCCTCCCCCTCCCTCCCGCTGCTCCCTCCCGCTGCTCCCTCCCTCCCCTCCCCTCCCTCCCCCTCCCTCCTGCTGCTCTCTCCCTCCCTCCCCCTGCTCTCCTCCCCTCCCCTCCCCTCCCCTCCCCTCCCCTCCCCTCCCTCCCCCTCCCTCCTGCTGCTCTCTCCCTCCCTCCCCTCCCGCCCCTCCTCCCCCTGCCTCCCCTCCCCCTCCTCTCTCCCTCCCCCTCCCCCTCCTCTCTCCCTCCCCCTCCCTTGTCCTGCTCTCTCCCTTCCTCCCCCTGCTCTCTCCCTCCCTCCCGCTGTTCTCCCTCCCTCCCCTCCCTCCCCCTGCTCTCTCCCTCCCTCCCCTCCCTCTCTCCCTCCCCTCCCTCCCCCTGCTCTCTCCCTCCCGCCCCTCCTCTCTCCCTCCCCTCCCTCCCCTCCCTCCCTCTGCTCTCTCCCTCCCTCCCGCTGTTCTCCCTCCCTCCCCCTGCTCTCCCTTTCCCTCCCCTCCCTCCCTCTGCTCTCCCTTTCCCTCCCCTCCCTCCCCCTGCTCTCCCTTTCCCTCCCCTCCCTCCCCCTGCCTCCCTTCCTCAGGTTGAGTGGTGCGTCACCGTTCTTGGGGGAGAGTAAGCAGGAGACATTAGCTAACGTGTCAGCAGTGGACTACACCTTCGATGAAGAGTTCTTTAGCAGCACCAGCCTCCTGGCCAAAGATTTTATCACCAGGCTGCTTATCAAAGACCCAAAGTACATTATCACCTTACTCTGACCTCTGACCTCTGACCCTGACCCTGACCCTGACCCTAACCCTGACCCCTATCCCTAACCCTCCATAGTGTTGTCCCTAACATTGTACAAGCGAGGCCTCTGTATATACTGTGTGCTTGGTTCGGTCCTGAATGTATTGAAACATGGCACTGAACCAGCGTGTCCATGTAGCACCACACCACAGTGTGCCCAATATGCTCAACTCTATACATTAATGCACAGTTTTCCAACGGGAGTCTGTAGGGTACTGCAGGGGGCACACCAGTTTATTCAATATCTTTGGGGGGAAACATCGTTTAGGGGATTTTTTTTTATTGTGAAAAGTAATTATTTTATGAATATAGCTAGCTACAACACAATACCATCGTGGATACCATTTTAAAGTCTCTGCGTCCAGTATGAAGGAAGTTAAAAGGTAGTTTCACGAGCCAATGGCAAATAGCGTTAGCGTGCTAGCTGTTCCTGTTCATCCGACTCTGAGGAAGTAGATAAATGACTTCATTGCCAAAATCTCAAACTTTCCCTTTAATATGGAGGAAATTAGTCATTGGAGCTAATTACAGGGGTTTCTCTGTATAGAACATTCTTAGGTGGGCTGTTTAAGTGGTCATTTTGGGGATGGAAAAACCGTTTCAGTGTCAACTTAAACAACCAAACCAGATGATAGAAAGCATGCAGTAAAGATATTGAACTATATATATTATTTAAATAATACCATCTTTGAGAACTTACAATCAAATAAAGGCTAGACAGTCAGGAACATAGAAAGTCCCTAAACCATTCAAGGGTCATTGATATAGTTATGTTTGAGCAGAGGAACACAGCATTAGCCATGGCAAAATGCATAGAATTACAGGACATTATCTTTAAAACGGCAAACTTGTCTCTCAGGTCCATGCCAAACATTATAGGAATTGCTGGAAATTATCTTCAATATTGTGTCTCTATGCTGCAAATAGACCTTTCTAGATAATAGACCGTATAGTTTACTAGACCTTTCTAGATAATAGACCGTATAGTTTACTAGACCTTTCTAGATAATAGACCGTATAGTTTACTAGACCTTTCTAGATAATAGACCGTATAGTTTACTAGACCTTTCTAGATAATAGACCGTATAGTTTACTAGACCTTTCTAGATAATAGACCGTATAGTTTACTAGACCTTTCTAGATAATAGACCGTATAGTTTACTAGACCTTTCTAGATAATAGACCTTATAGTTTAATAGACCTTTCTAGATAATAGACCGTATAGTTTACTAGACCTTTCTAGATAATAGACCGTATAGTTTACTAGACCTTTCTAGATAATAGACCGTATAGTTTACTAGACCTTTCTAGATAATAGACCGTATAGTTTACTAGACCTTTCTAGATAATAGACCGTATAGTTTACTAGACCTTTCTAGATAATAGACCGTATAGTTTACTAGACCTTTCTAGATAATAGACCGTATAGTTTACTAGACCTTTCTAGATAATAGACCGTATAGTTTACTAGACCTTTCTAGATAATAGACCGTATAGTTTACTAGACCTTTCTAGATAATAGACCGTATAGTTTACTAGACCTTTCTAGATAATAGACCGTATAGTTTACTAGACCTTTCTAGATAATAGACCGTATAGTTTACTAGACCTTTCTAGATAATAGACCGTATAGTTTACTAGACCTTTCTAGATAATAGACCGTATAGTTTACTAGACCTTTCTAGATAATAGACCGTATAGTTTACTAGACCTTTCTAGATAATAGACCGTAGAGTTTACTAGACCTTTCTAGATAATAGACCGTAGAGTTTACTAGACCTTTCTAGATAATAGACCGTATAGTTTACTAGACCTTTCTAGATAATAGACCGTATAGTTTACTAGACCTTTCTAGATAATAGACCGTATAGTTTACTAGACCTTTCTAGATAATAGACCGTATAGTTTACTAGACCTTTCTAGATAATAGACCGTATAGTTTACTAGACCTTTCTAGATAATAGACCGTATAGTTTACTAGATCTTTCTAGATAATAGACCGTATAGTTTACTAGACCTTTCTAGATAATAGACCGTATAGTTTACTAGACCTTTCTAGATAATAGACCGTATAGTTTACTAGACCTTTCTAGATAATAGACCGTATAGTTTACTAGACCTTTCTAGATAATAGACCGTATAGTTTACTAGACCTTTCTAGATAATAGACCGTATAGTTTACTAGACCTTTCTAGATAATAGACCGTATAGTTTACTAGATCTTTCTAGATAATAGACCGTATAGTTTACTAGACCTTTCTAGATAATAGACCGTATAGTTTACTAGATCTTTCTAGATAATAGACCGTATAGTTTACTAGACCTTTCTAGATAATAGACCGTATAGTTTACTAGACCTTTCTAGATAATAGACCGTATAGTTTACTAGACCTTTCTAGATAATAGACCGTATAGTTTACTAGACCTTTCTAGATAATAGACCGTATAGTTTACTAGACCTTTCTAGATAATAGACCGTATAGTTTACTAGACCTTTCTAGATAATAGACCGTATAGTTTACTAGACCTTTCTAGATAATAGACCGTATAGTTTACTAGACCTTTCTAGATAATAGACCGTATAGTTTACTAGACCTTTCTAGATAATAGACCGTATAGTTTACTAGACCTTTCTAGATAATAGACCGTATAGTTTACTAGACCTTTCTAGATAATAGACCGTATAGTTTACTAGACCTTTCTAAATAATAGACCGTATAGTTCACACTTCCTCTTCCGATGAACTGTGGGGAGGTCAACATAATGAAGCTGTCTACCAAATCTATTCATTTTTTTAAATGTTTATTACTTCTCCTTGCCATTATCATTCACCTGACGATAAGACAAGACATTTGGAGAAAAAAAAAACACGTTTTGCTAACATGATCAGGGTCCCTGGGTCGCCGGTTTGCCTGGTCGGGGGTCCCTGGGCAAGAAAAGGTTGAAAACCTCCGCATTAACGTACATTTATACATTATGTAGGCTACTGTCAGAGCTCCGTGACTGGAGAATGGAAGGCGTTATCATCATCCCAGCAGCCCTAATGGAGGTTGCCTAGGCAACAGCCAACTGAAGATTGGGTTGCTGTGGCGATGCTGGTCTTTGTCTGTTATTATACAGTCATGGTTTGTTAGGAGGAGATGACCAGAGAGGAAAGAAGTAGGGACAGAGAGGAACCATCGGGGGGGGGGTGTGTGTGTGTGTGTGTGTGAACGAGAGGAAGGTGTGTGTGTGTGGGGGGGTGTGTGTGTGTGAACGAGAGGAAGGTGTGTGTGACAGAGGTATAGTGTGTGCACCGTGAGTTAATCATTTGTCCAGTAGTGTTCTTATTTGGCCCCAGATTAGGCAAGTCTGCCTCTTAATTCATTGACTACAGAACAGTCATCAATGTCCCTTCCTAACTGTCCTGTCCCCTTCCTAACTGTCCTGTTGCCTTCCTAACTGTCCTGTTCCCTTCCTAACTGTCCTGTTCCCTTCCTAACTGTCCTCTCCCCTTCCTAACTGTCCTGTTCCCTTCCTAACTGTCCTGTTCCCTTCCTAACGGTCCTGTTCCCTTCCTAACGGTCCTGTTCCCTTCCTAACTGTCCTGTTCCCTTCCTAACTGTCCTGTTCCCTTCCTAACTGTCCTGTTCCCTTCCTAACTGTCCTGTTCCCTTCCTAACTGTCCTGTCCCCTTCCTAACTGTCCTGTCCCCTTCCTAACTGTCCTGTTCCCTTCCTAACTGTCCTGTTCCCTTCCTAACTGTCCTGTTCCCTTCCTAACTGTCCTGTTCCCTTCCTAACTGTCCTGTCCCCTTCCTAACTGTCCTGTTCCCTTCCTAACTGTCCTGTTCCCTTCCTAACTGTCCTGTTCCCTTCCTAACTGTCCTGTTCCCTTCCTAACTGTCCTGTTCCCTTCCTAACTGTCCTGTTCCCTTCCTAACTGTCCTGTTCCCTTCCTAACTGTCCTGTTCCCTTTCTAACCCCTGTTGCCTTCCTAACTGTCCTGTTCCCTTCCTAACTGTCCTGTTCCCTTCCTAACTGTCCTGTTCCCTTCCTAACTGTCCTGTCCCCTTCCTAACTGTCCTGTCCCCTTCCTAACTGTCCTGTTCCCTTCCTAACTGTCCTGTTCCCTTCCTAACGGTCCTGTCCCCTTCCTAACTGTCCTGTCCCCTTCCTAACTGTCCTGTTCCCTTCCTAACGGTCCTGTCCCCTTCCTAACTGTCCTGTTCCCTTCCTAACTGTCCTGTCCCCTTCCTAACTGTCCTGTTCCCTTCCTAACTGTCCTGTCCCCTTCCTAACTGTCCTGTCCCCTTCCTAACTGTCCTGTCCCCTTCCTAACTGTCCTGTCCCCTTCCTAACTGTCCTGTCCCCTTCCTAACTGTCCTGTCCCCTTCCTAACTGTCCTGTTCCCTTCCTAACTGTCCTGTCCCCTTCCTAACTGTCCTGTTCCCTTCCTAACTGTCCTGTCCCCTTCCTAACTGTCCTGTTCCCTTCCTAACTGTCCTGTCCCCTTCCTAACTGTCCTGTTCCCTTCCTAACTGTCCTGTCCCCTTCCTAACTGTCCTGTTCCCTTCCTAACTGTCCTGTTCCCTTCCTAACTGTCCTGTCCCCTTCCTAACTGTCCTGTTCCCTTCCTAACTGTCCTGTCCCCTTCCTAACTGTCCTGTTCCCTTCCTAACTGTCCTGTTCCCTTCCTAACTGTCCTGTTCCCTTCCTAACTGTCCTGTTCCCTTCCTAACTGTCCTGTCCCCTTCCTAACTGTCCTGTTCCCTTCCTAACTGTCCTGTTCCCTTCCTAACTGTCCTGTTCCCTTCCTAACTGTCCTGTCCCCTTCCTAACTGTCCTGTTCCCTTCCTAACTGTCCTGTCCCCTTCCTAACTGTCCTGTCCCCTTCCTAACGGTCCTGTTCCCTTCCTAACTGTCCTGTTCCCTTCCTAACGGTCCTGTCCCCTTCCTAACTGTCCTGTCCCCTTCCTAACTGTCCTGTCCCCTTCCTAACTGTCCTGTTCCCTTCCTAACTGTCCTGTCCCCTTCCTAACTGTCCTGTCCCCTTCCTAACTGTCCTGTTCCCTTCCTAACTGTCCTGTTCCCTTCCTAACTGTCCTGTTCCCTTCCTAACTGTCCTGTCCCCTTCCTAACTGTCCTGTTCCCTTCCTAACTGTCCTGTTCCCTTCCTAACTGTCCTGTCCCCTTCCTAACTGTCCTGTTCCCTTCCTAACTGTCCTGTTCCCTTCCTAACTGTCCTGTTCCCTTCCTAACTGTCCTGTTCCCTTCCTAACTGTCCTGTCCCCTTCCTAACTGTCCTGTTCCCTTCCTAACTGTCCTGTCCCCTTCCTAACGGTCCTGTCCCCTTCCTAACTGTCCTGTTCCCTTCCTAACTGTCCTGTTCCCTTCCTAACTGTCCTGTTCCCTTCCTAACTGTCCTGTCCCCTTCCTAACGGTCCTGTCCCCTTCCTAACTGTCCTGTTCCCTTCCTAACGGTCCTGTCCCCTTCCTAACTGTCCTGTTCCCTTCCTAACTGTCCTGTTCCCTTCCTAACTGTCCTGTCCCCTTCCTAACTGTCCTGTTCCCTTCCTAACTGTCCTGTTCCCTTCCTAACTGTCCTGTTCCCTTCCTAACTGTCCTGTTCCCTTCCTAACTGTCCTGTCCCCTTCCTAACTGTCCTGTTCCCTTCCTAACTGTCCTGTCCCCTTCCTAACGGTCCTGTCCCCTTCCTAACTGTCCTGTTCCCTTCCTAACTGTCCTGTTCCCTTCCTAACGGTCCTGTCCCCTTCCTAACGGTCCTGTCCCCTTCCTAACTGTCCTGTTCCCTTCCTAACGGTCCTGTCCCCTTCCTAACTGTCCTGTTCCCTTCCTAACTGTCCTGTTCCCTTCCTAACTGTCCTGTCCCCTTCCTAACTGTCCTGTCCCCTTCCTAACTGTCCTGTTCCCTTCCTAACTGTCCTGTTCCCTTCCTAACTGTCCTGTCCCCTTCCTAACTGTCCTGTCCCCTTCCTAACTGTCCTGTCCCCTTCCTAACTGTCCTGTTCCCTTCCTAACTGTCCTGTTCCCTTCCTAACTGTCCTGTTCCCTTCCTAACTGTCCTGTTCCCTTCCTAACTGTCCTGTTCCCTTCCTAACTGTCCTGTCCCCTTCCTAACTGTCCTGTTCCCTTCCTAACTGTCCTGTCCCCTTCCTAACTGTCCTGTCCCCTTCCTAACTGTCCTGTCCCCTTCCTAACTGTCCTGTTCCCTTCCTAACTGTCCTGTTCCCTTCCTAACTGTCCTGTCCCCTTCCTAACTGTCCTGTTCCCTTCCTAACTGTCCTGTCCCCTTCCTAACTGTCCTGTCCCCTTCCTAACTGTCCTGTCCCCTTCCTAACTGTCCTGTTCCCTTCCTAACTGTCCTGTTCCCTTCCTAACTGTCCTGTCCCCTTCCTAACTGTCCTGTTCCCTTCCTAACTGTCCTGTTCCCTTCCTAACTGTCCTGTTCCCTTCCTAACTGTCCTGTTCCCTTCCTAACTGTCCTGTTCCCTTCCTAACTGTCCTGTTCCCTTCCTAACTGTCCTGTTCCCTTCCTAACTGTCCTGTTCCCTTCCTAACTGTCCTGTTCCCTTCCTAACTGTCCTGTCTGTTTCAGAAAGAGAATGACCATCCAGGACAGTCTGCTTCATCCCTGGATCAAGGTCTGTGTAACACACACACACACACACACACACACACACACACACACACAGGATACATTATTTATTTATTCACTTAATATAGGGAATGAATGTTCATTCACTTCATAAAATCCTACTTGAAAACAAAGTGATGATTGTCCAAATTATAACAGGTTCAAAAGCAGACTATAACCCTGGTCCACGTACAGTTGAAGTCTGAAGTTTACATACACCTTAGCCAAATACATTTAAACTCAGTTTTTCACAATTCCTGACATTTAATCCTAGTAAAAAATTCCCTGTTTTAGGTCAGTTAGGATCACAACTTTATTTTAAGAATGTGAAATGTCAGAATAATAGTAGAGAGTGATTTATTTCAGCTTTTATTTATTTCATCACATTCCCAGTGGGTCAGAAGTTTACATACACTCAATTAGTATTTGGTAGCATTGCC